>NC_059425.1:148352952-148663519 GCF_021028975.2 Sphaerodactylus townsendi | reverse complement strand
TTCATTGGGGTACTGAAGACTCCTAAGATTTTTGACCTATTTTTTTCTAAAAATTATTTTAAATGAATTGTATTTAGTTATCTATACTCCGTGACTTTTTATTTTATGAGAGTATTTTCCCTGATTATAATAGATTCCCTGATGAAGCCATATAGACAAAATGTATTGAGATCAGAAAGTAACAAAGAATAATTCAACACCTTGACTCTTCTTCTGCTTGCAGAAGGGAGGTAGTAATCCCGTACATGCAGCCTTAAGAAGATGTACTTGCCTACCAATACCACCGAATAACTTATCAAATTAGTAAAGTACTGCCAAGTAACTGGTCAATTTATTAAAGGCCATTTCAGAGTTGTGTTTATTTTGAATTAAATAGAGAGTACTATTTTTTCTTGGAAAATCCCTCGATACTTTTTTAACATCCTACCCATTGTTACAAGAAGCATTTGGTTTGAACCTTGGATGCTGGCATCCCATGCAATCCAGGGAAACCTGGAAGTCCACGTTCCCCCTAGGGAGAAAAAACAGCTATGAGAAAGTAAGAGCAAAAAGAATCTGAGCCAGACACATCACAATATTAGATGCTGACTCCAGTGACCTGGCTAGAAAATCAATAGGGGCTCTGAGAGTTGCAGCACCCAGCAGAAGCTTAAGTTCTACCTACAAAATGCTGTCTGAAATACACAAAAACATAGAGGTCACAACAGTCCAGCATTCCTGTGGCCCTACTTCTCCACCAGTCAAATCAAGAACTCACTTTGTGGTCATATGAAATAATGTTTAGAAAGATACCACTAATTTAGGGTGAAAAGACATTTATATTTAATTAAAGGAACAAATAATTAGGTGTGTTTAAATTGGAGCAGATCTGTATCTGTTTGGAGAAAAAAATAGAAAACTAGAATTTATGACTTCAGTTACACAATTGCTTATTTACAACTATTTATTTTCAAGCTCATTCTGAACTATTCTAACCCAATAGCTACCTCAAAAAGACTGCTGCCCACCCCTGGATGGGAAGAATCCTGCCCTGCCTGGTATTCCTTTGGGCTGACATCTTCAGAGCTATAGGCCCTGCTTCCCTTCACCTCTGGCAGTTTCCTGGGCTGCTGTGGCCTCCCCGGGGCCCATACTTGCTGTTCCTGATGCCTCCATGTCACTGTGGCTGCCTCTCTCTGAGTAGGTGACACTGGATCAGGGAAGTCTGGACTGGCTGACTTCTTCTTTGAGGGGGGAGGGTGGGCGGGGGACTTGGAGGCCTGGTACCAGGCCAGGTAGGAGGGTACATTTGTGTCCACTGTCCCACCGGGCCCTGCTTCCTCCTAGATGGGGGGAGGGCAGACAGTGAATTGGCTGGGCTGCTGAATAGGTGGGAGAGTGCCTTGCCACCACAGCCCCACCAGGCCCTGCTTGTTCTTGGGAAAGGAGAGTGTGTAAGGGATTGGGATGCTGGGCCCTGATTGAATGCATGCCGATTGGCTGGAAGTGAGTTGTAGCCATGCATTCAGGTGAACCTAGGTAGAAACCAGTTCAACTCTGTCAGTGGGGAAAGCCCCTTTAGTGAATTATGTCTTAGGATTCCCCATAGTTAGTTAGGAATTGATCTTTGTGTCGCCTTTTTGCAGTGGATAGATTTAAACTGTTTAAATTATTGTTGTAAGCCATCTTGAGCCCATTATGAGGAAGGGCATCCTAGAAATCAAATAATAAATAAATAAAGCTAGGAATTAGAATTTATTTTATTTATTTATTTATTTATTGTTTCGATTTATAAACCGCCCCATCCCCTGGGGGCTCTGGCCAAGAACTTCAAGAACTTTATACATGTAAAATAGTTATTTAATTGATGACTAGCATTAAAAAAAATTTCACAGATCACAGAAGTGTTCCATACTATGTAAACAAATGTGTGCTAGATTTGGATTTTCTACAACTGCAAGATAATCTTGAAACATGACTAACATTGTTCTGAAAAATGTAAACTATCAGTAGGACATGATGCTGAAACTTTTATAGTGTTACAAGACTGAAAATTTCAAAGACAATGTCCGATAACTAAATACATATATAGCACACTCAACATATATAATCTAACTATTTCAGCATGCTAAAACTTCCCTGTGTAATTGAAAAAAATGTTCACCTGTAAAGTTTGCAATATGAGACAAAATGATCAAATAAAAGGTACAAGTCTAGGGACAGTAGAAGATAGAGCTGTTTTAAAGGCATTCAGAAGTATTTTGTTAAATAAAAGATAACCACATAAGTGGGAATTCTTCAGGCAGCAGAGTACTATACAAGAGTATATTATGTAGTTATTCAAACTGTTTCAAAAATGGTATCGACTTATCCAAATTAATTGCCTTCACAAGAATATCACAACATTGACCTTTTTCCCATCAGCTCCAGGTTCACCTTTCATGCCTGGAAGGCCACGTGGTCCCTGGGGAAAAGTAAATATCTATTACTGACTCTTTTATAGATTTACCTTTATCATTGGTGTTAAAGTTTTACCAGGACTTCACTGTAGAGGTCTAGAAAAAAATGCAGAGAACTTACTTGAATCCCTGGAGATCCTGGAATACCTGGAATTCCTGATACTCCTTGGTAACCCTGAAAAGATAAACACAAACTTTATCCCCAAGGCACACTTTAATAGTTTGCTTTTAATCATTTTAAAGCAACTGTGAGCTTTGTCATCTAGGAGAAAACTATCAAATAAAAGGTGCAAGTCAAAGGATAGTAGAAAATGGAGCTGAATAAATTTGTTTTGAATGCCATTACTGAAGAATTTCTTGTCTCTATAAGATACCGGGGGGGGGGGGGGGGGCAGTTCCTCCCTTAACAGAATGGATGGAGAGGCAGGAATATGTGATGCATGATTATTAACATAGTTCAATCAAAAAAATAAAGATCTTGATTAGATTGCAAAGGGCATTTGACTACCGGGTTTCCTCGAAAATAAGACAGTGTCTTATATTAATTTTTGCTCCCAAAGATGCGCTATGTCTTATTTTCAGGGGATGTCTTATTTTTCTGTGTTCTGTTCGTCGGGCATGCTTCCAAACAAAAAAAACTTTTGCTTTCACACGGCCTTCTTACTTCTTCGGGGGATGCCTTATATTATCGTGACTTCCAGCAAAGGAAGCCTCTACTAGCATCTTTTATTTTCCAGGGGATGTCTTATATTTGGGAAAACCAGGGTTTAAGAACACTTAAGAACAAAGCTTTCAGGCTGGATCAGATAGCCAAGAAGAATCCATCTAGGTCCAGCTCTCTGCTACTACTGCGAGAAATTGTGGCCCACTCAAGGTGCTTCTTAGGAGCTCACATGCAGGATGTGAACGCAATGGCCTTCTGGGGCTGTTGCTCCCGATCACCTGGTCTGTTAAGGCATTTGCAATCTCAGATCAAGGAGGATCAAGATTGGTAGCCATAAATCGACTTCTCCTCCATAAAATCCTGTCCAAGCCTCCTTTTAAAGCTATCCAGGTTAGGTGGCCTAATCACCACCTCCTGTGGCAGCATAGTCCAAACACCAATCACACGTTCAAGCGTGAAGAAGTGTTTCCTTTTATTAGTGATCCTATAATTCTTCCTCTCATAGCATTTTCAATGAATGCCCCTGGTTCTAGTATTGTGAGAAAGAGAGAAAATTTCTCTCCACAACATTTTCTACCCCATGCATAATTTTGTAGACTTCAATCATATCCCCCCTCAGCCGCCTCCTCTCCAAACTAAAGAGTCCCAAACGCTGCAGCCTCTCCTCATAGGGAAGGTGCTCCTGTCCCTCAATCATCCTTGTTGCCCTTCTCTGCACTTTTTCTATCTCCTCAATATCCTTTTTGAGATGCGGCGACCAGAACTGGACACAGTACTCCAAGTGCGGTCGCACCACTGCTTTATATAAGGGCATGACAATCTTTGCAGTTTTATTCTCAAT
The DNA here is from genome assembly GCF_021028975.2 of Sphaerodactylus townsendi. NCBI lineage: Eukaryota > Metazoa > Chordata > Lepidosauria > Squamata > Sphaerodactylidae > Sphaerodactylus > Sphaerodactylus townsendi. Next base: position 148,659,576 of record NC_059425.1, on the reverse strand, counting down.
TCCTTTCCTAATTATCCCCAGCATAGAGTTTGCCTTTTTTACAGCTGCCATGCATTGAGTTGACATTCCCATGGAACTATCAACTAAGACGCCTAAATCCCTTTCCTGGTCTGTGACTGATAGCACTGACCCCTTTGTAGCATGTATGTGAAGTTCTGGGATTTTTTTTGCCCTCTATGTGCATCACTTCTGCATTTTGCTACACTCGAACTGCATTTTAAGCCATTTCACTGAGCCCACTCACCTAATTTATCAAGGTCCGCTTGGAGCTCTTCGCCAATCCCTTTCGTGGTTCTCACCACAATTCCTACATAATTTGTAGTATCATCTGCAACCAACTTGGCCACCACGCTTACCCATGCCCCCTACTTCCAGGTTGCATTTATTCTGACATAGGTTAAAGAGCACTGGTCCCAAAAGCGGACCTTGGGGACACTCACCTGACATCTCTCTCCATTGTGAGAATCCTCCCATTTATACTCCACTCTTTGTTCTCCTTGTTTCTGCAACCATAGTTTTAATCCATAGGAGGACTTCCCCTCTTATTCCTTCTATTGCTGGAGTTTTTCTTCTTAACAGTCTCTGGTGAGAACTTTAAGCCAAAGCCTTTGGAAATCCAAGTAGACAAATGTCCACTCTAGTTCATCCTTTGTCCACATGCCTGTTTTACACCTCTCAAAGAACTCCTAGTAAGTTTGGCAAAGACAGGATTTTATTCTGCAAAGTTTTAGCCATGCTGATAAGACTCTTTCTCAGCAGGTCTTGCTTTTTCTTAAGGCTTTATAATTCTTATCTTTAATGATATTAGATTCTACTAATTTACCATAGGAAATAGATAAGGAAACTGATCATTCCGACTGGCCTTGTAATTCTCCCGGAGTCCCTCTAGATCCTTTCTAAAGATTGGTGTGACATTGGCCATCTTCCAGTCTTCAGGGATGGAGCCTGATTTCAGGGATAAGTTGCATATTAAAGTGAGAAGAACAGCAATTTCATGCTTGAGCTCTTTAAGAACTCTTGGGTGAATGCAATCTGGGCCAGGGATTTGGTAACATTTAGTTTATCAATGGCTGCCAGAACTTTCTTCCTTGTCTGCACACATCTTCGCTAGTTTCTGATTCTCCTAAGAAGCTTGGTTCAGATGCAGGAATGTTCTCACCTCTTGGGTGAAGACAGATGCAAAGAATTCATTCAGCTTCTCTGCAATCTCCCTGCCATCTTTTACACACCCTTTGTTCCTTTGTCATCTAACGGCCTACCCTTCCCTTGCTGGCTTCCTGCTTTTGATGTACTTTGAAGAACTGTTTGTTGCTGGTCTTGATGTTCAAGAGCCATGCTCCTCATAACTTTTGCCTCCTCTTTACAGCTAACTTGCTTCTCTTTTGCCACCATTTGTGTTTCCCTCCTCATATTCTTCATCAGTCAAATCCGACTTCCATTTTCTAAAAGACATTTTCTTTGTTCTGATAATTTCCTCAACCTCTCTTGTTAACCATGGTGGCTTTCTTTTGGACTGGGTGCTGCCTTTTCTAACCTGTGGAACACATTCCAGCTGAGCTTTTATTACTGTGTTTTAAATAACCTCCAAGCATCCTGGACAGTTTTGACTCTCTTGATTTTTCCTTTCAGCTTCCTACACTATCCCTTCATCTTTGAGAAATTTCCCCTTTCTTGAAGGCTTAATGTAACTACATTAGTAGTTGCCACCTGTTCGCATGCTGAGATACTGAATCTGGACAGCATTGTGGTCGCTTGTTCCCTCATCGGCTCAACAACACTGACTTCCTGCACCAGGTCCTGGGTCCCACATAGAATTAGATCTTAGGATCACCTCTCCCTGGTTGGTTCCACAACCATCTGCTCTAAGCCACAGTCATTTAGCATATCCAGGAATGCTCTCTCCTTACTATGACCTGAACATGCATTTTTCCAGTTTATATGGGGATAGTTAAAATCACCCATTACCACCTACATTTTCGGTTTTTTTGTTCGCCTCTCTAATTTCTTTTTCCCATCTCAGAATCCTCTTGTGCACTTTGGGTCTGGGGGGACTCCATAATATATCTTTAATATTAAACTGTCCTTCACACCTGGTATTGATATCCACAGTGATTCTGTAGGGAAACCAGCTCCCCTTGCATTGTCTATTTTATGTGATACTATGCTCTCTTTGATGTAAAGGGCAACTCCACCCCCAATGCGCCCTGTCCTATCCTTCCTATAGAGCCTGTAGCCTGGTATAACAGCATCCCACTGGTTCTCCTCATTCCACCATGTCTCTGTAATGCCCACTATATCAAAGTCCTCCTTCAAAACTCTGTACTCTAGCTCCCCCATTTTAGGTCGAATGCTTCTACTATTAGCATAGAGACACCTGTATACCCTGTCTCTGTCCTCTGTAGATTGCAAAGGGCATTTGGATCAATATTTCCAAGTAGCTATGTGAATGTAAATTATATAAATGCAAAGATATACTTTTGGTTCATATTTGGCTTTCTTATTGGTAATTTAGAAAAAAAATCATACTTTTTTGGTAAAATTGACATTTTGAGCACATCTGTGTTTTCTAGTAGAGAAGGATTTGATCTTGACCAGTGACTAAATTTCTATTTCTGTATTTCATTTAATTTTTAGGAAATCATTATGATCTCTAGAAACACAACTTTCATAGGACGTAAAAATTGGCGACCTAAATCTAAGTCTAGTGCTATATCTCACTAATCTACAGAATGAGTTTCAAAAATGGTTCGTTTGTTCCCTTTTCCAGCAATGGTAATAAAGGAGACTGCAGCAGTGCACTGATGAGAATAAAAAAAACCCCACTCCATCAATTACACAGTTAAAAGTTCAATCAAGAACTGGAATAAAAACATAAAACAACCTGGTAATTAGGAAAAAGTAAACTTTCAAAGAGTGGCAGGTCACATAGTTCAATTTCCAAGGCTAAATGCAAGCTCATTAATCTACCATGCACTCCTCTGGCCAAAATCAAACTGTGAAAGCTGTATCACAGTGCACCAGAAGCAGAGAACAGCCACACATCAAGAACCCATCCTCAGAATAATGCCTGCTGTTCTGATGATAAAATTGTGGCACATCAGCTAATCCAATCTCCCAGGCTAAAGGCTGGATCATTAATCCACCATACACTTCTCAGGCCAAAATCAAACTGTGAAAGCCGTATCACAACATACCACAAGCAGAGAACAGCCATTCCCAGAGTAATGCCTGCTATCCTGGCCAACAAGAACAAACGTTATATGATTGCACAGAAAATTAACATTCTCTAAATACAATGCTTGTTTGGAAGATTTCAAAGCACAGATTAAGCTTTAGATCAAATTCCATGGCTGCATAAGGTACCATTACTCTGTGTTAAATGATCTGGGTCAATTCCAATATTTTATTGTTACTTTCTGATCCTGATGTGTTCCGCCTTATGCTTCATCAGGGGAGTATTGTAATAAGGAAAAAACACTCAGAATAAAAACAACTCACAAAACATATATAACCAAATGCAATTCATTTAGAATAGATTTTAATTAGGTTAAAAATCTTTAAAAACCTACAACCTGTGAAGGTCTTTTAGAAAACTAAAATATTATTTTAGAAGATGCTTTGATGACATGGCATTATTATACCGGGTTACATTTGGTATTTAAAAATCCGGATCTATTTTATCCCGGTTTCTCCCTTTGCATGGGTGTCCATTTCTGTGAAGGAATCAAGTTAAGACCAGGAGGAAATACTCCAATTTCTTTTGCACGAGCCTGGCTTTTTTCATTTGTACAATGTAGATGCAGCACGCATACTCGAACATCCCAGTGTGCTGCATTCTGATTGGCCCTTCCCCCCTCCCAAAGGCAATGCTTCTGATTGATGGATCCACAGCAGCCACAGGAAAACCAAGCAGGACACACACACGTTTTCTCTAGCTTTGGAAAGGAGCCGGTGCAGTGAACAATACATTGTACTATACAAAATAAAAACTTTTGACCAATACTGGGCAGAGCACTCTGTCCTGTCCATATTCAAAGGTGTCCAGGAAATCACAGCATGAGACCCTGCCCCCAATAATATTTGACTGGTCTTTGGGGTTGTCACAGAATGAGAGCATCCTGCCAGGCAGGCGCTTCCCCTCCCATCCCATCCCAGGATCCCATTGGGAATGTGAGCCAAGAGCTGCAGGAATGGGCTGGCTGTGGCTCGGCTAGTGAGTGGCGCTTGGCAAGAGTAAGCTGGACTCGTGCACTCATGCTTTCCCACATGGGCTCACTTACCTGGCTCCTGGAAGAGCTGTCAAAAGGCAGAAAACTTGTTTGGGGAATGTTTTGGGAAGGGTGGGCTGCAACTCAGCAGAAATGACAGAGACATAATGTATGGCAGGGAGATCAGGCGGTCGTGAGGGGAAAATAAATCAGTTTTGCTCTCGGGGCCTTGACACAGAAGTGATTAAGTGTGGGACTTTGGAAAAAGATCAATATTTTAGCAATTTTTGAAAAACCTGGAATGAGGGAAATATCATGGAACAGACCCACTTTAGGATTGGGAGCCGTGCAAACGTCTTGGCCAAATTGGGATATTTCTCTTGCTCAACCGAGGATATTTGGACCATGCAGATACGGCCCTGGAGTTACCATCATTCCCAGTTACAATGCATACAGTCTTCAATCTACTTGAAAGCGTATACTGAAAGAGTAGTAGTGATGTAATCTGTGCGTTGACCATCTTTAACCTTCACAATATTAATATTTACAAGTAGCTAAAGATTGTTGACCCTGACCTAGATAGTCCAGGCTAACCCAGTCTCATCAATTCTCAGAAGCTATGCAGGGTCAGCCCTGATCAGTAATTGGACAGGAGACTACCAAGGAAATCCAAGGTTGCTATACAGAGGCAGGCAATGCCTCTGTGTTCATCTCCTGCCTTGAAAATCCTATGGGATTGCCACTAATCAGGTGAAACTTCACAGCACTCTTTGGCTATGGAAAGCAAAATGAGCAACTAAATAATTTCGAGTATGGTCTTGAGATGGCTATGACACTTCCTCTTTAACTCCTCGATCATAATATTTTTAGAGAGGAAAAAGCTGTTAGTTATATGGGAAGAGAAAGGCACTGAATGCCATATAACACTAATGAAGTACAAGCAAACCTTTAAATCTCAATTTAAAGCTTTTCTAGGGGCCCCTCTGCACAGCAGAGGCAATTAGGGTTCAACTCGTGTCTTCGGAAATCGTTACCTGAGCTTGACTCCTCTGTTACTCCGCACAGCAGTTGGCTCATGTCTCCGGAGCCGAGTTCAGAGGGAGGGATTACCTCCTCACGTCTTCCGCTCCTCATTCCCAATTGGCTGCCGTTCTATTGCGGGAAACATGAGTGCACGTCCCTCTTTTTCATTTACCGATGTAGGAGCTATGTAGGAGGATTTTTTAAAGGCGCGCTTCTTGCTGCTGCCACGAGACTCCCGTTCTGCGCATGGCTGAAATACTGCACTGTGATTGGTTGACTGGCAGAGTCAGGGCAAGGAAGATTCCACACTCCGCCGGCTTCGGCTCGAGTGCAACCCGAGTTCACCAGGAAGTTGTACCTCCCAGTCAAGCTCAAAAATTTGACGGGGGGGGGAGCAGAGACAGACACGAGTCGAACACTACAGCTGTGCGGAGTACCCGGGTCGGACCTACATCGAACTAAGGTCGAATCCTACATTGTGGAGGGGCCCTAGGACAACATATGTAACAGTGATATCAATACTTTGGTCAATAGGGGAGCCGAAAGACAGCTTACATGTGCAACAGAAAATAAGAATATTTGCTGTTGACAAAATGAAAACAAATGGCTTCTTTAAAAAAAATACTCCCAGCCTTTCTCTATAAAATGCTGTTAATGTATCTGGCTTTTATACAAAGAACACCATGTAAAGATTCAACTTCAAGCCAGAGACTGCAACCCCTCCCACACACACACACCGCACAGAAAATCAGTAACAATATCCTGCAGTTCTTTGTAAAAAGACACTGCTGGCACCACTGGAGAAAAAGTACTTTATCAGGTGAAACATTTGGTATTTTCTAAGAAAGCTAGGGAGAAAAATCCATGTGTAGAGTCTGCATCTGGATATCTCAGCAAAGCCAGCTGTGCCAGGCCATTTCAAAGCTGTAATCACTTAACTGGACACTAGAAGCCAAGAATAAACATTTATAAAATTCCATGAAGGATGCAAGATGCAAAACTGGTTCACATCTCCTCTGGATGTCAAATGCTTCACATAAGAAAAGAAATCTGAGTTTGTACATATTCATTTCAATTAACCAGTGGAAGACGTTTTCATATTCTTCCTGAGTTCCTATTAAGAAACTATACTGTTCTCTCCCTGCCTCCAAATTGCATGGCTTTCTGACATTCCAAACTATTACTGCAATTTTATAGCCAAATAACCTGGTCAGTACAATAATGAAGTAACTGAAAGTCAGCACCTGCCTGGCCTGGGGACCGACTGTTTCCACCAAGAGCAAAGATGTCCTCCTGTGTGTGCTCTACACATTCAATCTGATGCAGAAGATACAGACCCATATGGTGTATCCCATCAATTGAGCTATCTGGCTGGGATTTATAAAATGTTTTGGAGAGTTAAGATCGGCTACTGTTAGAATCCTAAAATATGAGAGTGGGGTGAGAAGCTGCAAGGTGGAAACTGTATCCTCTATATGTTGTCTGGCTGTTGACACCATTAACTCGCATTAACATCAGGACACAAGCCTGCTATAACCCCATCTGTTTCTATGGCACATTTCCACTAATGCCAGTGGACATCTCTGATATCACACAAGTGAGCAATCATAAGCAGGTCAACTCAGTGGTGCTTACTCTCTGGATCATAAGCTAAAGTGTTCAGAGGCAGGACAGTTAGTTAGTAAAACAAAAGATGATCATGTTCTATGCGGCATCTCAGCCACTTCAAAACAGCTGCTTTAAGAACTTCATGCTAGAACACAGCTGCCTTGATCTAAAGTTAATCCAGACTGAAACACTGATTAATGCAGTTTCAATCCATGTTCAATGCACTGTAGTGCCTCTTTGCAAGTGGATTTTGATGTTTCACCCAGTAAAATTCATAAGAACATAAGAAAGAGCCTGCTGGATCAGACCAGAGTCCATCTAGCCCAGCACTATGCTACTTGCAGTGGCCCACCAGGTGCCTTTGGGATCTCACATGCAGGAGTACACTGAACATGGATTGAAGGTTCTTTATTAAGTGACTCATCAAAAGCAATACAAAAACCACAGCTAATCTGTTCTATTGCTTTCAAGAGGTCTTAGTTAAGACTAACTTGAACAGGGCCAATGGCAGGAAATGGCAGGTTTTAACTGCCTCCATTTCTGATTTTTAAACCCCTTTTCTTTTCTAGAAAATATTTCCTAGGAAAAATAACTTTTCTATATTCAAAAAGATGTTCAACTTGGTAACTTGTGACTCATCTGCAGAAAATATACACAAGTGCCAAATTACAAAGCTACAGAGAAATGGTTTATTTTTCCTCTATGGATCATTATGTTATGATTTATGTTACTGTGCTAGGAAGTTGAATAAAAAACTGCAGCTGATGTGTGGATAATAATGCCACCAGCAATGTACTCTGTCATTTACCTTTTTTAACAAATCAGTGGTATTGTATCACTAATCCAAGATTTAAATACCAGGGGGTATTTTCCACTCTAAATCAGTAACCAGGGCTGGGACAGGGGGAATTGAATGGAAGTGGGCAATTCACTGTCTATGTTCCAGGCAGTTAATCACATCAAACTTCTGGAACGGCTAAAAACCAGAACTCACATTTGCAATATTTCTATAATTCTCAAAACTGTCACATTCTTGATCTCTGAACCAACACACAGAATTTATCCCAACGATTTCAGGAAGCCCAACCTTGTAGTGCTGTAAAAAGTAAATATCCTTCCTGGCAAGGAAAGTAACTGGTGTAGTAGCCAAATTGAATTGTAGAGGAAAACCTTCAGAAAGTAGACAGTAAGTCTCTTTGACTGAGGCTAATGTAGTTTTGTTTACTGTGTGGCATAGTACAGGTCTAGAGCAAACCTCGGGCTCACAATTATCGATTTCCTTCTCTCCTCTTCCACAAAATTTCCCTCCTTCCTTCACCAGCTTTAACCAAAGTTTAGCACCATGTTTGAACTAGCACTAAGTAGGGCTCTTACCCAGATTTGCAAACCTACTTCAAAGACTAATTTCAAACTGAATTTAGGATGAACAACCCAATTAGCATGGGTCTGATGTAATTCTACACCACAGATAAGACCAAGAAAGGAAGGAACAAGGAATCTGAGCAAAACAAGGAAGAAGCAGGTAAACACAAAAGCCCACATTAACTATTTAACTGTGATGTGAATTCTGGCAGCCTTACATCTGCATCAGGCATATAAAATCTGAGCTGTGCAAATGGCCTACAGTGCAATTGGCAAGTTAAAGAAAGGGTGTTTTTTTTCCTTTTGTTTTGTAAATAATAAACATCCTAGTGACAACAATAAAGAATGGATGATATTTACCTTGGCTGTCATTGCTGCCCAAGGTTGGGGCAGGGAGAGGAGCGGGTTCAGCACTGGCATCCAGCCCAGAATGGGTCTGGGCTGTACAGCTGCCGGTGTGAGCGAGTGATGTGCCTTATATGGGCAGGCCAGGCCATCTCACACCTCCTCTCATCCGACGATTTCTCCCACCCCCTCCCTCATGGGTCTGAGTTTTTTGTTGTTGGCATTCTGGTTACTGTGATTGTTGTTGTTATTTGCATTTCACAGCCTGGTGGGTTGTGCATGGGACTGGTCCATTCAGGGGAGGAGGAGCCTAGATGCCGGCCCTTCCCATTTGGTGGGGGCCTCCATAAGAGTCCTGGGGGTGGAGTAAGCCTGTGAACCATATGCCCAGGTGGAGGCTGCTGGTGACTCGCACCCCTTGGCAGCAAGCAGTTCATTCAGAGGCCATGGCTCCCACTATCGTGCTACTTCGGACGCTGGTGTTTTCCCCCATGCATTGGACCGCGGGAAAGTTATTATGGGGCACAGCAGACGTGCTGCCCAGTGCTGGATCCGTCCCCTATGCTGCACCTCTGCTTCCTTTTTCCAGCATGCCAATAAAACGACTGTGACCAAATTTTACCCACATAGTGGGGTTTTCTGTGTCTCCTTCTGCATCCTCAGACCGCTTCCTCCCCTCCTCAAGTGACAAGATCGTGACTAGTCTCTTTGCTTTGCTATTAAAATCATGCCATCATTTTAAATAAGAATCTATCCCTGTAATATTGTCAATATCACTTATTCAAAAAACAGTTCAATAACTTATTTTTGCAAGACCGCTGTAGAAGATGTATTTACCTAGAAAGGAAAAATTCATAAAAATAGGTGCTTTTAAGTTTTCCCAATTACTGCTGGAGCCTGCCTCCTGATGATAAATGAACAGAATGCTAAACTTTTTAGTATACTACATTTTCTAATTTGAGCTATAATTCATGAATCATGTGACCAATTAAAATTTTTTAATTACTGTTGGAAAGCTAATAAAAATCCCCTACAAATAACTAGTACCAATAATGTCTCTATCCATTGCTGCTTTTGTGGCATAAGGCATAAATCAAAGAAAAAGTCAATTTTCCACATTTTTGTAAGGTTTGCAACATGTAGCACTTTACCTAATCACCTGAAGTATATTAGATAACCGTAGATTATTTTTCACCTTTCCAAAGAGTCATAGCATGAAGAAACTTATTTTGATATGCCAATTATGTAAATGAGAATGGATCCACATTTCATGTCATTTTTATCCAATGTAACTTAGTAGGCAATTCTGTGTTTCTGCAAAGAAACATCTTTTAATTTTGTGAGTTCAGCAACAGTTCAACACACACATATGTCTTTATTTACAAGATCACCCAGCAAGCTTCCATGGTAGAATGGGTATTCAAACTTGGGTCTCCCAGATTCTAGCCTGATATTCTAACTGCTATACCATGATGGCTCTTTCAAAGCTACCTGACTCAGTGCATGGCTGGTGCATGCTCCACTCCTGCTCTAACTGCTAAGAACTGGAAAAACAGAGAATGGGAGAAGCAGGAATACTATGGGCATTGTTTACATTTCAAGTGTAGAAAGATAGTGAAGTTCAACTATATCTGGAAAAATTACACCCTCTGGATCAAGAGACACGTTCATTGAGCCCTGATGTTCAGGAACTCTTATTATTACCAAGTAATAAAAGAAATGAACTCAGTACTTGTTCAAAGGCTTTTCCAACCTATCTTTACAGGTTCTAGTGCATTATTGTGGCTGATCCCTGACACAAATTAAGCTCTAGAATGTGCCACGGAAAAACCTGGAACTGACCTCACTCAAGCCACAGTGCAAGCGGCACCTGCCCCACAAGTTCTATGATAGCCTCTGGATGAAGTGCAGACAGGGCCGTGACTAATGTGGTGCACAGTGTGACTCATGAGGACAGATGAACATTGGAGCCAATCCAGTGCAAATCTGACACCCCACCCACTACCTAACAGCCAACAGAGCCATATCTTCAGAAACAGCAGCTTCATCACCAGCCACGATAGAAGTCTCCAAAGGATACAGATATTGCATCCACACACAATTTCCACCCCTCCTCCTACCTCTGTCACTTTATTTCTTCTTCCAGGTAGGGTGTGTGTTTTTTGTATTATCATCATTCTTTTTTTTTAAGGACTGCTTTAAATTGTAAGAAATAATTCACAAACAGATATTCTTTTGTCTAGTATCTGGGTGAAATTATAGATTTATAAATAAGCCTTGATAAAACCTTGAAACCATGGTTTTTGAAATTTGTTGCCAGTTCCATTAGCTATTAGTGCTCTTTGAAACCTACTCCAAAATCTCTTTCTCAAATTCTTGGACTTTAACCCAACGCAATCTTCACAACATGGAATAAGTGTATTTTTGGTATTACTTCTCTTCTTACTAGCATAGTGTCAGCATCCAAGGGGAACCACCACAATAATTTCAACCATCTGTTATCCAGATGAACATGGCCAAAATGCAGCTTAGCAACCAAAATAGGAAATTTGGTCATTTTTATAAAGTACAACATGGAATTCTCTCACCAGTCTGGACTGCCTTACTTCAATCTTCCACTACAGTTGATTCCTCCAGCAGGCGGGCTGGAGGAATTGGTTTCTCTGGGAGACACTCGGGCTGCCCAGAGGTTCGATCACCTCCCCATGCTGCGCCATTTTGCCTTCCTATGCTTTCTGTCAATAAATCTCTTCGACTGTGGCCAATGTTATTACCCACACAAAAGGTTGTCTGGTGTTTTATTTTAGTTGTTTGGGTCCAAGGTTACCTGAGTGGGAAGGTTACCCACAATAGCCGCAATAACCCACAATACCCGCAATAGAAAATTTGGTCATTTTTATAAAGTGCAACATGGAAGTCTCTATGTAAGTGGCACCGGAGACAAATTCCTTGTGTGTCCAATCACACTTGGCCAATAAAGATTCTATTCTATTCTATTCTATTCTATTCTATTCTATTCTATTCTATTCATATCAAGCAAGCATTTCTCTAAAACTTTCTATAAAGATGAGATACAGAAACCCAATGAGTATCTGTCACCAAAAATTTAAGCCTCACACCTGAAACAGAATTTGAAGTGTTTTAATTAATTTTAAAAAATAGCAGTTTGCACTGTGACAGTTGTCTTGGATAGCAACAGCAATAATATAGATCATGTTGCTTAACAAGCACTTATTTTTACTGGGATTTGTAGAATCATTCTAAGAACTGCAGAACTAAAATTAGATTCTGTTAAAAGTTAAAAAGAGATGAATGTCTTGAAGTTCCAAAAGGCTTTGTAATTCCATTATCAGCATTTTAATTTGCTGTTAATTAGATCCTCTGTGCAAGTACCAGGGACTCCCCTGTGAAAGTACCTGTGTGATATAACATTACAACTTTTACTTGGCAGACCGCTTTATGGGGTGGTTTGCCACTACCTTCCCCATTCATCTACACTTTACCCACAGAAAGCTGGCTGCTTATTTTACCAATTTCAGAAGGATGGGAAAGCTGAATTAACCTTGAGCCGGCTACCTGAAACTGATTTCCACTGTGATCGAACTCAGGTCATGAGGAAAGCTTGGACTGCAGTCCTACCATTTACCACTCTGCACCACAGGCCTCTTTTTACGTAGTTAACACACCTTATTTTAACCATTTACAATCTCCTTTTATTACATCTTTTCTCACTGGGGATGGTTCCAAAATTAATGATACTTCCCCTTTTTGCCAGAACAAAGAGGAACAAGGCATAATTTTTAGTATTTTCCTGGGATAGAGGAGGGGCCATGGCTCAGCGGTAGAGCATTTGCTGGGCATGCAGAAGGCCCCAGGTTCAATCCCCAGCATCTCCATTTTTAAAAAGATAGAAAGAATCAGGTAGTTGGTGATGTGAAAAACCTCTAAGAACTTGGATAGGGGCTGCCAATCTGAACAGAAAAATATTGACTTTGATGGACCACTGGTCTGATTCAGTGTAAGGCACCTTCATGTGTTAATACACTCACATGTTGCAGTTCCAAGCATTAAGCCAGATGAAGAGTTTGCTAGCATTTATCTGCTTTCCTGCCTCCTGATTGCTTCCTTATTGTGTGCCCAAGGATCTTGGGAGATCATGGTCATTCAAGTTTCTTCCTAGTATAATAGAAACGCTGGCACTGGCACTGGCGGCAGCAGGGCAAGGACAATGTTGGTGTGCAGGCAAAAGGTATGGCAAGGAGCAGGCAGCAGTGGCGAAACTGCAGATCTGCAAGGGAGAAAGGATTTCCTTTCCCCCATGACTCTTGTGGGTCTCCTGGCTGTGATTCTGAATTACATTATGCTGTATTCTGTCACAGGCATACCTGGGATAAGGAAGGGCACGTGTCCTGGGTGTTGACCCTCAGCCTCTGAGAGCAACTGTGCTCTGAAGCATTCAGCTGGGCTCACCACACACCCAAACTCCCCCTGTAGTTTGGGGGTGAGGTGCACCTGTTTGATGCTGACCTTGCTAGTGTGGAACAGGTGTACCACATCCCTGAATTTTATGTGCTCCAAATGGTTGTCTGAAGTTGGAATGTCAAGCATATTTAAAAACTGCAGGTGAGCTTGTGGTGTATTTATTGTATATGCTGTAATGGAACAGCCCTTTGATATTTTCAGAAATTGGTTTAGTCTCACGAGGTAAACCCTGATGGCTTCTGCTTGTTGGTTATACTTGCAGACTGCACAGGCACCCGTGTCTTGAAATCATTAGCTCTTATCCCTGTAGCTAGCTTCTCACTAAATTAACTGGTGTTGTTTTGAATGCAAATGTCTCTGCTGTCTCATCCTAAGAGCAGGAACTTGATCACATACCACTTGCAAGCCTGATGCTGTAACAGGATTTACAGTTTCAATATCTCTAAACTCATTGTGTAACCCACATAGTTCATCGCCTAGTAAAGAAACTAGGAAACAGCTTCATCCAAATTTCACCAAATTTACATATTAGTCACCATACCTTTCGTGATAGGCCACACCCATTTCCCAAAAACACAAACTATGCATCATCAAAACTGGTTTAACTGATCTCAGATTTGCAATCTGATCTGAAGAATTCAACTAGTCAAAATCCATTTGCAATCTGAAGAATTCAACTAGTCAAAATCCATTAATGATTGCTTAAATTCATGAGGAACATTTATCACTTTTAATACTCTTCTGACAAGGTTTCAATGCCAAGTGCACATTAAGCATACTATATATAACTAAGTTTTTAGTACTCACAGGCTTACCATCTTGACCAGGTTCTCCAGGTAAGCCATGATTCCCAGGTTGCCCCGGACTGCCCTGGAAAGAAGACCATACATGTTAAAGACAGACATTAAAACCTGTTAGAATAGGAAACGTCAGGTGTACAAAAAAGAAGAAAACCCTGCAGAGGACAGCAAGGAGACAATTATTCAGGATGGTGACATCAGCACCTTCTATCCTGTTTAAGTGTCATTCCTTGTCTGTTTCCCAGAGTGTTATTGTTCAGGCAATTCCCTGCTTTTTGAAAGTTTTTCTTTCTTTCTTTCTTTCTTTCTTTCTTTCTTTCTTTCTTTCTTTCTTTCTTTCTTTACATACACGCTACAAAGGTCAGTGCTATCAGTCACAGACCAGGAAAGGTATTTGAGCATCTTAGTTGATAGTTCCATGGGAATGTCAACTCCATGCATGGCAGCTGTGAAAAAGGCAAACTCTATGCTGGGGATAATTAGGAAAGGAGTTGATAATAAAACTGCAAAGATTGTCATGCCCATATATAAAGCCGTGGTGCGACCGCACTTGGAGTGCTGTGTTCAGTTCTGGTCGCCACATCTCAAAAAGGATATCAAAGAGATCGAAAAAGTGCAGAGAAGGGCAACGAGGATGATTGAGGAATTGGAGCACCTTCCTTATGAGGAGAGGCTGCAGCGTGCAGACTCTTTAGTTTGGAGAGGAGATGTCTGAGGGGGGATATGATTGAAGTCTATAAAATTATGCATGGGGTAGAAAATGTTGACAGAGAGAATTTTTTTCTCTCTTTCTCACAATACTAGAACCAGGGGGCATTCATTGAAAATGCTGGGGGGAAGAATTAGGACTAATAAAAGGAAACACTTCTTCACGCAACGTGTGATTGGTGTTTGGAATACGATGTCACAGGAGGTGGTGATGGCCACCAACCTGGATAACTTTAAAAAGGGCTTTGACAGATTTATGGAGGAGAAGTCGATCTATGGCTACCAATCTTGATCCTCCTTGATCTGAGATTGCAAATGCCTTAGCAGACCAGGTGCTCAGGAGCAGCAGCAGCAGAAGGCCATTGCTTTCACATCCTGCATGTGAGCTCCCCAAAGCACCTGGTGGGCCACTGCGAGTAGCAGAGTGCTGGACTAGATGGACTCTGGTCTGATCCAGCAGGCTAGATCTTATGTTCTTATGTTCTTTCCCCTTCTCTTAGTTAGTGGCATGGTTAGAACACTACCTCTGTCTCTCCTCTTCACTATCAAATGAATAGTTCCTGAATAAAGCTTTATCTACACTTTTATCAGGTTGTGTACATTTGCTATATTAATTACTCCGCAACCAAGAACAGAATGCACTATTATTATACTCACATCAATTCATTAAAGCCAAAAGGTGCTGTATGATTAGATCTGTTCTTGACAATACGTGAGACATGTTTGCACTTTTATAATATTTTCGCAAAATATGGCCTTCAGCTTGATATTTAAGAAGTTACAGTCTTTTATAGTACACATAATTAAAAACATTTTGAGGAGATGATGTTGTGATGCATGCTGGAGGGGGAGGTTTTCAGATGGTTAGTTGAAATAGGATCACTGTCCTCGAGAAAACATAGCAGTATCATGATACACATTTCAAATTAATGTGTAGCGCCAAACAAAGGTTGGCTGTTATAAGCAGCAGTCTAAGTCCTTGCCTAAGCTGCTGGGCCTCAATCTTTCAGATGCATTTTTTATCACTGAAGCTCGCAGGGTAAAATGGTTAGAGTACTGGACTTGGGCTTAGAAGAACTAGCTAAAATCCACACCAGTCATGCCAGACAAAGTCTTTCAGCATAACCGACTTTACAGATTGAGAACAGAACTATGTACATCACCCTTGACTTGAATGAAGAAAGGAAGGGCACAATAGATCAGACATAATTCCGTTAGATAAAATATAAATCATTCAAATCACTGTCTTCAATGCTGTAACTCAATTTCAATTAGAAGCTATTCTTACAATCAGCTGACATACCAGATCAAATAGCATGTTAATGCATGACATTTCTAGCCAGTTTATACATACACACACAAGCAAGCAGTCATTCCACAATTCGTATGCACCAATCTGGTTTTGAATAACTTTCACAACTCAAGGAGGAAGCTTTTGATTTTGACGTTGACAAAGCTGGGTATGGCTAGGTTGTAGACTCAGACTGTAAATCCACCTTTCAAACCAGAACAGCACATTACTATTCAAAATTTCCCCTTCACTTTTCAGATATCTCAGGGCCTTAATATTCCTTGGCCTTAATATCCTGTACGCCAGTTCAGTAAATGGAAAAACAACAGTCATTCAGGATTTAATCCTGAAGGGAGAAACTGACATAGAGTATACTACTGATACATGGTTGGATGAAGCTGGTGGTGGAAATCTGACACAGCTCTGCCCTCCAATTTTTTCTGTATGGTTGCTAGGCCAGTGGGGCAGGGAGGTGAGGTCTCAGTGGTCTACTGGAATTCCATCTGATCAAGGTGACTCATCCAATGATCTACTGATCTTGAGTGTACTTCCTGAAGGTGAGTAACCAGGGCAGGATAAGACACTATACTGATAAACCCAATGGGCCTTTCCCCACTACCCTTAAGCCCCGCGCTACTCGAGGAGAGTAGCGCGGGGTCCCTCGGCACTCCCCACTGAGAGGGGTGGCAACAGCGCAGCTGCCCCGAAGCTGTTGCTGTCGCGCCCCTCAGGGCGCAGCATCCTAGGCGCTCTTCTCAACGGCGCCTTTTGATGGCCCCGCGCAGAGTGCGGGGTCATGGGGACGGCCGGGCGTGCGCCTGGGATGCTGCGCGCTGAGAGCAGCGCGCGGCATAGAGGGGAAGGACGAAAGTGGGGAAAGGCCCAATGATTTCTCCTGACAAGGAATGTAAATCCTGGACTGATGATTTAAACATACCAATATAGCTTTCCAGTTATCCTTGCCATAACCCTTGTGGGGCCAAGTATAAGCCCAAGCATTAAGTATTTATTCCCAAAAGTCAGATCCCAACTTTTTGGTATCTCCTACTCCAAATATACATCTCTCCCTCCAATTTCCAGGGTATTCATGGGACACTAAATAAAATAGTCATGGTTGATAATGAGATGAAGGTTCAGTATACTTATGTTTTAAAACCACTTCTTTAAAGTTAGCTGCTTTATGGTTAATTGTACTATCAAAGCACCTAGTCATACATTAAATAGAACCTCTACTCACCTTTGGACCTGAAGGTCCTGGTTTTCCTGGAGGGCACATACATGGAATTGGTGTAGATCCAACATCACTAGGTCCATTCAAACACTACCGAAAATTCAAGATGTACATGCATAAACAATTTATATTTTCTGGCCCAACAGCAATGTCATGATTCTAATATTTGTACTAGAAGGAGGAGGAGGAGGAGGAGGAGGAGGAGGAGTTTGGATTTATATCCCCCCCCTTTCTCTCCTGTAGGAAACTCAAGGGGGCTTACAATCTCCTTGCCCTTCCCCTCACAGCAAACACCCGGTGGGTGGGGCTGAGAGAGCTCCAAAAAGCTGTGACTAGCCCAAGGTCACCCAGCTGGCGTGTGTGGGAGTGCACAGGCTAATCTGAATTCCCCAGATAAGCCTCCACAGCTCAGGTGGCAGAGCTGGGAATCAAACCCGGTTCCTCCAGATTAGAATGCACCTGCTCTTAACCACTACGCCTGTGCTGCTCTTAACCACTTCTGCCAATGTAAGCCTGGCAGAAGATTTCTATAGATGGCAGGGAACTCATCTCCTGCTTCCCCCTCCCACTACAGCCCAAAATGCTCATCTAAATGATATTCTTGTGGGAATGGGGATCCCCATGAACATTTGGAGAGGAGTAGGAGGTGTACAGGGCAGGGGAAGATGCAAACCTCCTCTTCAATCTGCAAACATTCTTTGTGGAATCCAAACCATTTTCTCCTCTGATTTCCACTATAATCATTAAAAGTTACTGGAATGTGCTCAGCAATTGGCAACATAAATCTTATTCTTAAATATGTATTTTTTGAATAAAAACAAAAATAAAACATCAGTTTTCCTGAAATACTTATAGCCTTCCTTTCCTGCCATCATCAATTTAGTTTCAATAACTCATGAACTAAATACCATTACCCATGAAAATATTTTTATTCTGAGTAAGGGAATACAGGCCTGTGTGCCAAATTCAAAATAATACAATTGAACAGGAGTTTCATAATACTATTTGGGTTTTTTTTAAGACATTCTATGCCCAACAACACAGATGGTTTGAAAATAACTCACTTCCCCAGACAAAACAGCATATTCTTACTTGATGGAATGATGCTGAATTTACGAAAGAGAAAGAAAAAGGATAGATACTACCTTTAAGTCAATATGGATAGATGTGCTTTTGCCTACCTCTCCATTCTGGAATAAAAACAAAAACAAAAATTCAGAAAGGCTACAAAAAGTATGTTTGAATCCAATTATATATGCATGCAACAGAAAGCCTACACCAGGGGTCTTCAAACTATGGCCTCCCAGATGTTCATGAACTACAATTCCCATCAGCCCTGCCACTTGGCCATGCTGGCAGGGGCTGATGGGAATTGTAGTCCATGAACATCTGGAGGGCCATAGTTTGAAGACCCCTGGCCTACACTATTCAATCACCCAAAGTCAAGTGTTGTTACAGGTGTTTCAGATTTTAAAATCTTCAGAAAAAGAGGTCCAACATCATCTTACAGTAAAAAGCAACAGAGAAACATACATCCCAATGGCATTTCTGCACACTATGTCCAAGTAAAAGCAGCTTACATTTTTAGAATTCCTAGGCAGGTTGTTTATTTAAGAAATGAACAAGTTATTTCAGGAAGCCCCTCCTCCCCTATTGAAGTTTGATTAAGGGACATAGATCAATCCTTATTTGCCCATACTCACAAAGCCAGGTATCTCACAAGCTGTTTCTCGATTGTTTTGCTCTGGATCACAGTAGATCCTTAGTTTTTGAACGTCAAACTGTTAAAAAAAGATTATAAACATTAAATAACAGCTTCTGATGATGTTCATTAACATGTCTTGATAGGAGGAGGAAAAACAGATTGTCATCTAGAGTACCCCATATTCAACAAGCTTTAGGTAAATGCAGGAGTCAATTTCTGCATTCCAAAGTGGTTCAGTAACTTTTTGAGACTAGTAAAACCTTATGGACTAACAAGATTTTCGTACAAGCTTTTGAGAGTCAAAGCTCCTTTTGTTTGATGAAGGGAGTTTTGATTCTAGACAGCTTACATTCTGGAAATCCTGTTGGTTTGAAGGTGCTACAGCACTCAAATCTAGTTGTTCTACTGCACAGCAACAGAACTACCTTCTGAAACAACCTTCACAAAACTAGGACAATCTAGGAGTAGCCTCTGATGTACAGAGAAATGCAGTCAGATACACAAAACAAAAAGAAAAGCTCTCATATGGAAGTGCTTAGACAGATGCATGAGGTGTCTCAATGAACAGGTCAATGTGGAAACAGTTCCCTGAGGCTAGAATTCTTAAAAGCCAATGACCATGGCTATCTTTGGAGTCTAGCCATTGAGTTTATTTATAGTTCTAGGGTACTGCTTGCAATAAAAGTCATGTAAATGTTTGTTGGATGAACAGGGAAGGAAGGAGTGGAAATTGCAAAAGACATGCCTTCATCACATCCAAGAGATCAAAAATAAGTCTGGCCCACAGAACATAATCTGGCTGCAATGACAAAAATGCAGTTTTAACCAGGTTTTTTACCTTTTCTGTTCACATCCAAAGTGGCCCTAACGCTAACTTTTACTACAAATTGACACGTAATTACACTTAATTTCCAAACTAACAAAACACAGCAGAGTCACGGAATTTGGCCAGATAATGCAAAGCAAGGTCATAATCAACTATGACAGATTTAATGAATTTCTTAAAATACTTCTATTCCACTATCCAAGAAAAAGTATTCAAGGCAGCTCATAACTGAACAAATAGATTCCAAAAACTGTAAAAAAAATTAGAAAAATATGAAGAGCAAATAGCAAGATTCAAATTAGCTGTAAAATATAATTGACAAATACAGCCACAAGGACACATTAAACATACAAGACAATATTTTCCTGGCAGCTAAAGATCAATAAATATGGAGCAAATGGAACTTCCTTGACAAATGAATTCCATACATTTGCTGCCATTGCCATCACTGTGCCAGGAAAGGCGAGGAAAAATATGCAACAAGGTCTCTAAAGAAGATTTTAAGATGGGTAGGTTCTCATAAAATAAGATAGCCTTTAATGTTTTCAGGATAACTGATGGTTTTAGAAGTCAATTTCACATGTTGACTTGTCCATGGAAACCAACTGGAAACCTTTGAAAATGCTGCAAGACTGGTTGTAATGTAGTCTATAGTCTATGTAGTCTTCCCTGTTCATCCATAGAAAGATTAAAGTAGAACTGAATAGAATTGGATATCCATACACCATATTCTTGGCCTTCTTCGTTGCAGAATTCTCTGCCTGGGCCCTTGTGCCTACCTAGTTCTGCTCCCCCCTCCCCTGTCCAAACTTAAAAATAAAAAGTTTTTAAAAATGCATATCTTGTCTGTACACAGTACTGGACAAACTTTAAAAAAATCTTCTTTAAAATTGCATATTCTTTACTAAATGGTGGAAATACATTTTATCTTTGGCTGAAAAAGAAATTGCCTTATCTGAGACGCTGTCTTATACAACCCACATAATTAGTCTAAGTAACCTAGGCCATTTCCCCACTGAGAAATTAAATCCAGATACAACCAGGTTTCAAAAGAAACGACACCTTTTCATTGCACTTTTTCACGCTAAGCTACATTTATGCGCAGCTTCCATGATAGACATTGATGTCCTTATCACAAAGGCTCATGTGTATGTTGTTGAAATGATCACCATAACTGGAAAAGATAGTCCAAGGCAGGACTGGGCCTGCTTAAAAAAAAGGACCTCCTTGCAGACCAGGGGAAGGGGCTCAGGGGAAGGGGAAGGGGCTCGCCCCCAAGCTCTGCCCCCCACCTCCATGCAGGCAAGCTGGAGCTTTTGAAAGCCAGCTGATAGGGGGCACATGTGCAGGGGGGGCATGAGGGGCGCCCAGAGAAGGAGTTGTCTCTGGGCACCATTTCCTACCCATACGCCTCTGCTGTGTGCTATAGGTTGTCCAAAGTGAATGAATCATGCAGCCATCTTGTTAATAGTATTCCACTGTCATGTTTAACATAAAAAAGTAACACTGGTTGGCTTCTGTGTGACCATAAAGCTGGATTTGATAGGCATTGGTCTGATCCCATATAACTCTTCTTAGGTTCTTATTAACCAGAAATATCCTTTGCAATCTGTTGGAACATTTTATATACTGTAGCCCATTCCACATTACAAACTGCTAATTAATATTGATTGTAAAACTGCAAATTATGCTTAACTTTGTGCAGCAGAACACAAAAAGGCAGACAGAAAGTGCTGCGTGTACCTCAGAAGTAGTTCAGATATGTCACTGCAGATGGTAAAATTTATCTTGGAAGGCTAGAACAAAGCCATCAGAAATTTCATGCACTACATGAAAAAGCAAGCCAGAAGAACACTAGGGAAAAAAGATTAACGTTTATACACCCTGTTGTTTGAATGTTGCCAGGGTCAATGGAGGGAATGTAGAATACAGTGGAACCTCGGTTTTCATTGCCTTCAGTTTTCATCAATTTTGGTTTTCATCAATTTTTTGAGTGAAAAATTTGTCTCGTTTTTCATCGAATTGCCTTGGTTTTCATCAATTTGCAGTAAGGTGCAGGGGCTTGGGGAGAAAAATCACCCGGACAAAGCTGCTGCAGGCCGTGTCTGCAACTTGTTTAATGACAATGTCTTGCCCCGTTTCAGACAAATCTTAAAGAGGCATCAGAAACAGACCTCTTTAGACAGCTTTCTGGTGCGACATTGGTCCACTGGCTCTGAAGCTGGTCCTAGTGTTATTGTTTGTTACTGTTTTCAGCATTAAACACTATGCTTATTCACAAAAAAATGTGTTTTTGGTATTTTTTTTGGAGTCCCTAGAACGAATCAATTGAATTTACATTGATACCTATGGAAAAGTTTGCCTCAGTTTTCATAGGTTTCGGTTTTCATCGATTCTTTTTGGATGGATTACCAATGAAAACCGAGGTTCCACTGTAGTTGATTACAACTCTTGCTCTTCAGCTCAGATTTCTAGGGAAATGTTGGTATTTCCACCATTTAGTAATGAATATGCATTTTTAAAGAAGAAATTTTTTTAAAGTTTGTCTAGTACTGGTACAGATAAGATATGCATCCATAGTGAAGGGAAATAATTGCACAAAGCTGGGTGTTTTCATATATGAGAAGGCTTCTGTGATTTCCAGCTGCTGCTTTAGCTACCAATAAGCCACAGAAGCAACAGGGCTCCTCCATGGGATGTTTCCCCACATTTCCCTTGCCCAGTTGCCCAGCAGCCCCTCCCCAACCCTTGCTACTAAGACTTTTCCAGGTTTTCTTTAATATATCAATTTGTGCATCAGATTTTCTGAAGACACAGGAAGACAAAGGAAGACACAGGAATATCTCTGTGATGCAAGAGACTAGAGACTTGCTTTTAAAAAAAACCCTGATAATTGAAGGAATCTGATAAAGATTGTTATATTTCTAAATTTAATTTATATTTTAAAATAATTTAACAACCTTTCAGTTGTGGGGGACAAATGGCCACTGTGGGGACAGGAGCAGAGAAAACAGCTGCAATCTGGGTAGGACCAGGAAAATCCAAACTTTCCTACCCACATTATAGTCATGCAGACTTTGTTGTGCTCTTTCCCAAAACTTCACAGTCTTTGGAAAAATCAGCAAATGGCAAATGAAAACTCTGGAGGCACACAGAAACACACAAGGAGAGCAGGGAGAAAACTGCTTCCCAACAGCATTGAAGCCAGGGCAAATAAGCAGCCCAATATTAGGACTAGTTCCTTGTCTACACATACCAGGGCAAATAAGCCAGGTGAAAAAGTTATTGGTTTGTCACCTACTTTTCCCCTATCCCTTCTCCCCAGCCCCACACAGAGAACTGCCATTAAACAGTAACTTTGCTCATCTGTCATATAAATATGCAGATGTACAGGAACTAGCTGAAGACTCAAAATCTGGATTAGTGAGTAGCAGAAGCAGAAAAATGCAGGGATGAATGTTCAGTTCAGTTCAGTTTTATTACGGCCATTAGGCCAGCACAGGGATGAATGAAATCTCTCTCATGCACAGATTTTACATTGCCACCTTGCATATTATCTACAATAATATACTATACAGAACACATCACACAGTCATAAAAGTATCTCCAAATTCTACCATAAGGTTAACTTAAAACAGCAAATTTAAGTCTAAATAAATCTTTCCAAACCTACTCAATCAAGTTCTCTAAGAAACTGCACTGAGGATCACACTATAAATCTAATGAAGAGCCTTTTAAAATTTTGTCCTGTTTTATATGCCAATAAAGGCTTGGGTTGTGTTGTTGTAATGAAGAGCTTTCTGTGAACAAAATAACACCATGAACACACTTACTTGAACAGTCTCTTCTTTCCCAGAATATTTTCCTATTTGAGTTAGTCCGCTGATATAAATGCCTAAAACAGGATGCAATGCCTTCATTTCAGTTTCTTGATCATCTATATACAGCGTTACATCCACTTCTGTTACTAAGAGACGTATCTGATGCCAACCTCCATCAAACAAAGTCTAGAAAATAGAGGGTATGCAACAATAGTTTAATGCATATACACATGTTATTAGTTTTATATTTAATGGAAACTAGTTAGGCATGTTTACAAGATTTACTTGCTGTACACCACAAGAGGTAGGGTTGTTGATACCCTTAAGTCTTCCCATGGCATTGCAGCCTAAGGATTTTTTTCATTCATTCATTCCAACAAATCCCAGAGAGGCTGTAAAAACCCTCTATGGGTGCCTAGAGGCAGTTTTGGGATTGATGAAGGCTAACAAATTGAAATTTAATCCGGACAAAACTGAGGTTCTCTTGATGGCAGGGAAGGTCTGACCCAGGAATTGGAATGTCACCTGTTCTGGAGGGGGTTGCAATTCCTTTGAAAAGAGCAGGTTTGTAACTTGGAGGTACTTCTGGACCCAGGCCTTCTGTTGGATAAACAGATAGCAGTGGCAACCAGGAATGCCTTTCACCAGCTTCAGTTGATGAACAAGCTACGACCTTTTTGGAGAGGAGTGGGGAAATGGGGTGCATGTTCTGGTAACATTTAAATTACTGCAATGGGGTGCATGCTCTGGTAACATTTAAATTACTGCAATATGCTCTGCACAAGCCTTATATGGTTTGTGGCCAGCATACCTTAGGGACCCCCTTCCTCCATCTGAACCCACCCAACCACTTTGCTCCTCTTCAGAGGCCCTGCTTTCAGATCCCCCTGCCATCTGAGACTAGAATGATAACAACTTGAGAAAAGACCTTCTCAATCAGCTTTGCCTAATTCATGCCTCTAATGGTCACTCACTGGTTTCTGAATATTGTGATTTGTAATCTGTGTCCAATTATTCTTTTGTGTAGGGACTTGTCTAGTGGTCAAATATTGTTTTATTTATTTACAGAATTTGTATCCCACCTTTTTGCTCTAACAGAGCCACCATGATGGCCAACAATTTAAAATATACATGATAAAATTATATTTTAAACCAATAAAATCAACCCCTTCTGAAAAACACAACAATTAAAAATGAAGTTAGTGATGAGGCATCCTGGATTGCCTGTATATTTTGGGCAACAAATGGGAATTATCTCGCTGAGATTTCAAGGGTGTCTCTTTGAAGATTTGTTCCCGTATAAGTGAGGGAAATTGCTTCATAATGCTGATATCACTTCATGGAGTCTACAGACAATGGGTAGTGAAGAACTGTCACCAAGCATCTTTTATACAGTCTAACATAAATAGCAACTTGCGACCCAATATTAGGACTAGTTCCTTGCCTACACATACCAAATTTTTTACATGCACACTCTTCCCCGCTCTGCCGCTTGAACTGTGGAGGTTTATCTGGGAAATTCAGATCAGCCTGTGTACTCCAACACATGCCAGCTGGGTGACCTTGGGCTAGTCACAGTTCTTTTGAGCTCTTTCAGCCCCACTACCTCACAGGGTGTTTGTTGTAAGGGGAGAAGGGAAAGGAGTTTGTAAGCCCCTTTGAGTCTCCTTACAGGAGAGAAAGGGGAGATATCAATCCAACCCTTCTTCTTCAAACCTGAGAAAAGGCTTATATTGGGTCCTCACTATTCAGGTTTTTTAGAAGTACTTGAAAATACCCATAAATGAAATTTCATTTCTCTATTCACCCAAAAAAGACAGAATAGTCACAAATATATATCTATAAATGAAGTACCCTACCTTTACACGGGGTGCGGTGAAAGTAACAATTTGAGAACCATTTACTTTGCTTGTTGTAGTAAAAGACAGTGTTCTGTCTTCCCCGCTCACAGTGACAGCTATCTGCGGTCTTCCATCCAGGCTTAATATCCTCCACAAGTCCCAAGTTTTTCTGACTTTAAACCTCTGAGTAGAGACAAACACATACGAGGGAGGAAGACCTTCTGGAAACACATCCCTAGAAATCAGTTTAAGTGACAAGAACAAAATTCATTTTGATTGTGGAAAATTCCAAATCAGTATACAATGAGAACAAGTCACATTTTATTTAAAACTGTTTGGTCATCCAAAGATGAATACCTGGTTAATTCTGATAAGTCAACACTTGTAGTGACTTCATATGCTTTTGCATTAGTAGATGGGATCTGAATTCTCTTTTTCACCTTTCTTTTCACACCTAAGCCTAGGAGGATATCAAATCCTTTTTCATCTCGAGAGGCAACAGGAATTCTTGTTGGACAAACCGATTCTATCAAGAAATCGACACGCAGGTTAGTAAATGAAGCACTACTGCTGAAAAGGCCCTATCCCTGAGGGGGGATCAGTTCACCTTAGAGGGTAGGGGCACATGATGCAGGGCCACTCCTGCTCTTATTTTTTTTAAAAAAGTGTAGATAGAAGCACTGGCGTAATGCCCATTGGGCAAGGTGGGCAGCTGCCCAGGGCATCACCTTGTGGGGGGCATAAAAATGCTGGGTTCGTTTTTGGGTATTTTAGTGGTTTTCCATTTTTGGCCTGCAGGGGGCGCAGATTTTAGGCTAGCAGCACCAAAATTTTAGCGTATCATCAGGAGACTGTCCTTATGCTACCCCCCAAGTTTGGTAAGGTTTGGTTCAGGGAGTCCAAAGTTATGGACTCCCAAAGGGGGTGCCCCTATCCCCCATTGTTTCCAATGGGAGCTAATAGGAGATGGGGGCTACAGTTTTGAGGGTCCATAATTTTGGCCCCCCTGAACCAAACTGCACCATACTTGGGGGGTATCATTAGGGCAGTCTCCTGATGAGACCCTGAAAGTTTTGAGACGGTGCCTTCAGAAATGTGCCCCCCCACAGCCTGCAACCCCCATTGACAGCAATGCAGAAAACTCAATGCAGAACAAAGATTCTTGGGCAAATTTCTAGGATGTTCCTGCAGGGGGTGCATTTTTGGATGTATCGGCACCAAAATTTCAGGGTATCATCTGGAGATGATGGCACCCCCCAAGTTTGGTGAGGTTTGGTTCAAGGAGTCCAAAGTTATGGACCCTCAAATCTGTAGCCCCCATCTCCTATTAGCTCCCATTGGAAACAATGGGGGATAGGGCACCCCCTTTGGGAGTCCATAACTTTGGATTCCTTGAACCAAACCTTACCAAACTTGGGGAGTAGCATAAGGACAGTCTCCTGATGATATGCTGAAATTTTTGGTGCTGATGATGTCTAAAAATGCACCCCCTGCAAGGGGCCACCAATGTCCTGAGGTGACAAAAAAAAAATTTGAATTGCGATGGTGGCGTGGCCGCCCATGGGGGGGGGGGGCATCCAACTCAGGTTTTGCCCAGGGCTACAGTTTGCCCAGGGCTGCCTCGTTACACCCCTGGATAGAAGTAAGTAGCCCTGTGTGGTGTTACCCACAGCTGTATTAAACTTTTGCCAACAACAGAATTCCTCTTTCCATGATGGCTGTCTGCAGCCCTATATGCCAGCATAGAGGGAACATAAAGGATTCATTGAGGTCCCATTTTCACAGCCCTAGAAGACTCTGGAGCCAAATATACAGCCAAGCAAAATACAATGGAGGTAAGAAATGGTCCTGCAATAATCCAGTTGTGTTTTGACTTCTCTTATCCGTTGAGCCCACTATGGACTCATAGCCATATTCATTCTAAAAGAGTATGACGTTTAGCATTTGCCAAATACTTTTTTTTAAATGTAGCACAATACTGGGCACTTACCCGAGACTGTTTTAAAAAAAGAGATGAAAAAATTCCAGTGCCAAAATTTCTTTTCACTGACATAATATACAGTAAAACCTCTATTACTCAAACTTCTCAGGGGACTGTGAAATTTGTCCCGACAAGGAAAAACATACTGATAAGAAGAAAACAGAAAGACCACAGTCTAAGAAACAAGATTAGTTTCTGATTCCAGCAAAGACTTTTCATGCTGCCATCACTCACAGACCCTCAAATGAGCAGTGAATTTATAGGACATTAAGTGACTGAATTGGTACCAAAGTACGTTGAACTGGAAGCAAGAATTCAAGCATGCTGCTCACAGAGTCAGTGTGGTATAATAGTCTGCATATGTGACTAGAATCTGAGAGACTGTGGTTCAGATCTCTGATTTGATGGACCAGTCTCACACTCTCAGCCAAATGTACCTCAAGCAGTGACTCTGAAGATAAAATAGGGAAAAGAAAACTGTGCATGCTATTTGTAGCTCCTTGGAGCATACAGAGTGAGGTAAAAGTGTACTAGACAGGCAAGCTACTTACTGGAGCTCTCTAGATTGCAACCCAATTACATGAAATGACAATGAAGTACTGAAATTAATACCTGCTCTTGTGCTGTCCTAGTAGGGCTGCACGCGCCCACACACACAAATACACACCCCAATGGAACACAATTTTGAAAATTCCCCAAGATTTTTAAAAGCACTTGGCCAGTCCCTGTGGGAACTGCTAGTCTTGGTGAGATTGCATGAAAAGTTTTGATGGGTTTATGAGGTTAATCCTGGCTTTCAAGTGCTGAGACATCTGCAAATACCAGGAAAGCACCAGTCAGCTAGATTCTTAACAGCTAGTCTAGACTTGAAAATTAGCGGATGGGGTATCTTGAATGCGTGCCTTGTTGATGGCTTTCGTTCCTGCACTTTGCATGCAAATACACACACACACCATATTCCAACCTGTATTTTGTTCTGCTTCAAAACAATATTTCCCTGGTCAGTTATATAAATAAGTTGTACTGGTCTCATCTACTGCCTTTTAATCTATGAAAAATCAAGCTACAGCCAAACGATTATACAACACAGTGCATGACACGCATAATATATATATATTAGATCCATATGCTGCAACGGTACATCACCACTTTCAGAAATGTCAGTTATGATCTGAAGAGCATCAATATTTACCTTCACAGAGTTTTTGCTTTATTACTTCTCTTATTCTGGATATTGCCATATAATCTTCAACATAGAACACATACGTTAAAGAGGGCTTGTTGGCAATTGCTCGCAATTCATCTTCTTCCGTTTCTGAACCAACTCCAATGGCAAACAAGGTGATTTTGTTTTTTCTCGCTTCAGCTGCTGCATGTTTGACTTCATCTTGTGACTTACCATCAGTGAGAACAACTGCGATTTTTGTAAGGAATCTGGGGGATTTAGCGAATAGGTGGTCAATGGCAAATTGAATTGCTCTCCCCGTTCTTGTATTTCCACCCAAGTACTGTATGGATTCCATTTCTCTGACTAAGTTTTCATTGGTGTCATGTGTTCCAAGTGGAATCTCAAGGACAGGGTAATCACTGTACTGAACTACTCCAACCTGAGTAAACTTGGGCCCTATGTCAAAGTTGCTTGTAATATTAACAAGCCATCTTTTAACAATTTCGAAGTTTTCTGGTCCGACACTGTAAGAACCATCCAAGATGAAAACCAAATCTGTTGGGGCAGTCCGACAACCTTTAAATAAGAGAGAGGGAGGGAGGGAAAGTATGTGTCAAAATGGTTTCTTTTGAAAAACAATCAAATTTAGAAATTTTCATTAGAAGGTGATTTTTTCAAACAGCCAGCCTTCAGTGCCCCGATCTCAGATTTCAAAAGTATGATAGAAAGAAAGAAAGAAAGAAAGAAAGAAAGAAAGAAAGAAAGAAAGAAAGAAAGAAAGAAAGAAAGAAAGAAAGAAAGAAAGAAAGAGAGAGAGAGAGAGAGAGAGAGAGAGAGAGAGAGAGAGAAAGAAAGAAAGAAAGAAAGAAAGAAAGAAAGAAAGAAAGAAAGAAAGAAAGAAAGAAAGAAAGAAAGACAGACAGACAGACAGACAGACAGACAGACAGACAGACAGACATAGCTCCTCCCCTCAACAAACCCTGCCCTCCTCAGGCTCCATTCCCAAAACCTGTAGGAATTTCCCAACCCAGGGCTGGCAACCCCCAGAGAAACCAATACAATTTAAGCCAAGCTTAAGTTTCACTGACATTCAGACAACCTATAACAATCACAGTGAACCGCTTTTGATTTCAACAGGACTGAAGCACAGCTAATTGGGTTCAGATCAGTATTTCTGAATGGTGGTTTTATTACCCAACTACCTTGAGCCTTTCAGTAAATTTCTGTTTAGTTAACAAAGCCCTACATCCACTGAAACGTTATGATAAAGAGCCATGTGCATCTTAAATAAAGAGCATGGGGCCATCAACAAGATTTTTGGGAAGAAGATAAAGTGAAGTTCATCAGATATGTCAGAAATCTTTACTAGATCTTGGTTACTTTTTAAGTACTTGCATAAAAGCCATTGTTTACATTATGTTTCAGCTTTCTTTGATGTAGGTTATCTATTGTGTTTTGTGTGTGTGTGTGTGTGCTCATTAGCACAGTTGCAAGAATAAATGTGAGTTGCTATTAAATATGTGTGTGTGTGTGTGTTGTCTGCTGCAAGAGGATTTCTGAACAAGGCGAACAAGTTAGCTTTTACAAACTTGGTCATACAGGCTATCTGGCTGCCCAGCAATGTCGTGCTAAAACTAACCAATAGCTAATCAGTTGACTCTCTAATTATGCAATGACCTCAACAACTATTTAACATACCAACAGTTAACTCTTTCCTGGCTTAGTTGTGTGACAAACACTTGCCAAATCCCAACATTATCTTAATGGAGAAAACATGAGACTTTATCACTTAATAAGTATTATTCATCTTGGAGAAATGAAAGAAGCAGTACACATCATTTGTGTATAATATAGGAAAGAATCTTTCAAAACCCCACAGAGTGCTTTGTGGTTTTACCAGTTCACAGGAGCGAAACCACAAGTGTTCCTTGAATGAATTAACGTTATTAGCAAATGGTCATTTCTAACCACATCTGGCTTTTTCCTAACCCCATGATGTCTAACCACATACAAGACTGTAATACTCCCTTAAATAGCCTTCATGTACCTATAAGGATTCTTCACTAATGAATCTCAATAGATAAAGTGGCAATTTGGCTATTTGCCCTAAATAAATGAGCAGACATTGCTATGATCTACAGCCCTATATATATGTTGTCTTCCCATTTTGTTTCTCAGAAGCACACACCCCTCTAAAGCATAAGCATATACTAGATTAATATAGGTACAGCATCATCACAAATCACCTTCACTGAATTTTAGATCAACAAGGAAACGATCATTAGTTTAAATCAAGTTTCCCTACTTAGAAATGCTTATGTTTACATATTACAGAATAAATGTGAATTGATTACTACTACAACAAAATAATTTACTTAATTGCAAAGTTTTTATCCCAGTAGCAAAACTTTAGATTCTGCACCTACATGCAATGTGGATTATATCTATTTAGAGATATAGGCACAGGGCTGTAGATCACAGCAATTTATTTAGGGCAAATAGTCAAATTGCCACCTTATTTATGGAGATTTATTAGTGAAGAATCCATATAGGTACATATACAGTTTTGTACTGAGGAAAAGGGGATGCTCAATCAGCAAAACCATGTAGGGAAGAATAGTTAAAAGACCTCTACCTCCAATACAACATTTTGCCGGAAAAAAATGCTGGGAAGATCTGTTCACCAACCTTCCAGATTTCCTTCTAGTTTGACCTTAAGTCACCAGAAACAAGGACTAGTAATTATTGAGCACAACACAGTTTCTGGCTGAAAGTGAATCCATGTTGTTTGGTGATGTAAACACATTGCAAAGCTTAGGCAATTAGAACTTGTCAAAATTTATTTAATCAATTTGGCAAAATTTATTTATTCAGTTCATTTACACAAAATATAGAAAACAAGAACTAGGAAGGGACAAATTATGGAAGGAATGCCAGATCACATCAGAAATGCATCAGAATATACATCAAATTAAGTGGGCTATCTAACATCCTGAAAGTTCCACTTTTTCAATCATGTTGACCAGGTAAGAGTATATTCTATATACCACATATTTTTGGAGCTGATTTATTATGCAACATAACCTTTTATCTTGAGGTCTTTTAAATAATCATTGACTAAGGTTGCCAGGTACTTCCTGACAAATAAGGGGGGCACTTACCGGCAGTAAACTTAGGCCAAGGCCTCTGGTGTCCACGATGCAGCAGTATAATTTACAGAGTGCACCAGAAGGGACATCATTGGTGATAACCAATAGCCACAGGGATAACAGAGTATCCCTGTGGCTATTGGTTATCACCAATGATGTCCCTTCTGGTGCACTCTGTAAATGGCGTCTACCGTAGAGTTTTCCCCAAATTGTTATTTGGGGAAAACTCTATGGTAGAAGCCATTTTTTACAACAGAGTGTTGCCCAAATACCAGAGTGTCCTTGCAGTCATCAGTGGTACAATGATGTCACTTCCAGTGGAAGGAATGATATTGCCACATTGCAGGTGCCACAGGCCTTGGCCTAAGTTTCTCTGCTGGCTGGCTGAATGGTGCCAGGGCATCAAAGCGGAATACCCAGTTACCAGTGGAGTCTGGCAACCCTATCACTGACATGGGACCATGGAGAAGACTTAAGGATGCATCCAAAGAAGAGTGTGAAGGAGAAGGTGGTCTATGAAAATTATAATTTTGGGGAAACAATCACTAAGGAGAGAGTAACTGCCACTGCCAGTGGAGACATTCAGATGGGGTTTCTGTCACTGTCAGTTATTACGGTCAGAAGGAAACCTGAGATCCATAGTTTGTATTGCCAGCTTTCATAATTACAATGTACAACCTACAGTTCTGGTTAGTTTTAAAATATTAAGCAGCTAGAACAAAACATCATTTTCCCCCTTATTGAGTCAACTGAGTATTGTGATAACATACCAGTCGCTAATGTGAAACACACATAGTACAAACATTATTTGTTATATAGTACAATGGTAGTCTTTTTCAGTAGTGAGAATGGCAGAAAGGGAAATAAAGGTTCAATAAAACTATGAATTATAATTAATCACTCTTTTTTCAGTACTTTTTCTCTAGAAAACCTCAATTGGCTTGCTTATTGCACTTTCCTGCTATTGGCAAAGCCCCTTTGCTATTTACTGACCCACAAAGCTGCTAAGAGGCCATGCACAAATTTCTACAGCTTAGATTAGAAGATCAAAGTCAAGTCATGCTTTAGCAGTTAAGAGTACCATACAGGCTAATGTGTTTTCCTTTCATGTGCCATCTCTCTTCTTCTTTCCTAAGTTTCTTTGATCATCGGTCCTCATGATGTTCAAATCGGGCAAACAACGGTTAGCAATATACAGGAACTGGCACAAATATTCCATTTGAAACCAAAGTTTAAAGTGGTTCATGGTAAACCCTGGTCCATCCAGTTTGGCTATCAATACCAAACTGTAATTATAGAAAAATCTACAAAAGGATGAAAGATTCATTATTCAAGAAGTACTAATCTGTGGTGGAATGTTAAATTCATTTAGTCAAAACACACACCCAGGCATTTAGCAGCAGAAGGCCATTGATTTCACATTCTGCATGTGAGCTCTCAAAGGCACCTGGTGGGCCACTGCGAGTAGCAGAATGCTGGACTAGATGGACTCTAGTCTGATCCAGCTGGCTTGTTCTTATGTTCTTGTGTTCTTAGGCTTTTTGTCTAGTTGTATTTTGGCTAGCCTATCTTAACAGCTCCAAAGGATTTCTTTCCAAGTGCTTAATATTTTTAGATTACTACTCTTATAGTAATGACTAGCAGTAAAAGCCTATTTTAGGAGGTCATAAAATGAGCTCTAGGAAGGGGGGAGCAGGGAAAATGTCAGCCAAGACCCCCCCACCCAGCATCTCCCAGGCCCCTGCCACCTGTCACAGCCCCCCACAATTCACAGAGTGCAGCTCCAGACAGACAAAGCTGCTGTGGGATCAGGAGTTTGGGGTGGGGGAGTGCTTCTTGATATATTGTTTCTTGATTCTGGTGGGCTGAGCAGGAGAGCAACTTGCCGCCCCTGTCCTGGTAGCAGGAGAATGAGGAGGGCTTGTGGAGGGGCTTGCTTGGTTTGGGGAGTGGGAGACTCAGACAGGGGAATATTGGGTGCTTCTGCTGGGGCTTGGATTTGGGGGGAAGGGTACGTGTGTGAATGAGTAGGGGTTCTGGTGGGCCAAGCAAGACTGTGGCTGCCGACCATCTGCTGGTGGCAGGGGAATGGGGAGAGCTTGTGGAGGGGCTGGCTTGGTTTTAAGAGGTGGATGGAGAGTGGTTGGGAGAATGTTGGGTGATTCCACCAAAGCCTGCAGGGGCTTGGGTTTGGTGGAGGAGTGTGTGCTGGTAAATGGGAAGGGGTTCTGATGGGCTGAGCGGGAGAGCGGCCTGCTGCCCCTGTCCTAGCAGTGTGCCTTGGA
Source organism: Sphaerodactylus townsendi (assembly GCF_021028975.2). NCBI lineage: Eukaryota > Metazoa > Chordata > Lepidosauria > Squamata > Sphaerodactylidae > Sphaerodactylus > Sphaerodactylus townsendi. Next base: position 148,625,742 of record NC_059425.1, on the reverse strand, counting down.
TTTTTGGTGGGTGGATGATGCACAGGGGAATGGGGAGGGTGGATTGTGGAGGAGCCAGTTTGGTTGGGAAGGAGACACAAGCATAGGGATGGGGGGCTTCTGGGGGGGTCCGGGGGGCTGGGTGTTGGGGTGGGTGGAGGCTAAGCAAGGGAAGGGGGTGGTGCTGGCAGGGCTGGAGTGAAGAATGGCTTCCCGGTGCTCTCCTCATTGGGAGCATTGCTTAGAATGTGACAGATGCACTTCCAACCAATGAGCATGGATCAGCTGGGGGTTCATCAGCAGACATTCCATACCTTAGGGCAGTGATGGCGAACCTTTGGCACTCCAGATGTTATGGACTACAATTCCCATCAGCCTCTGCCAGCATGGCCAATTGGCCATGCTGGCAGGAACTGATGGGAATTGTAGTCCATAACATCTGGAGTGCCAAAGGTTCGCCACCACAGCCTTAGGGAATTATGTACAAGGATATTATACTACTGTTGCTACCTACTACTAAACGATTGTACTGATTAATGTCTCTATTTGCTTTTGTTACTGCTGATATTTTTCACAATGGATTAGTACAGTGGTGGCGAACCTATGGCACACGTGCCAGAGGTGGCACTCAGAGCCCTCTTTGTGGGCACGCACGCCATCGCCCCAGTTTGGCCACTCGGCAATGGCATAGCACCAAGGGGATGAGGAGCACACGATGCACTGGACACGCACCCCTGCGGGGGTGGCAAGGGCATTCTGGGGGTGTGACGGTGGTGTTTTGGAGAATTCCAGGAATGTTCCAGGGCAGGATGAGGGCAGACGGGGGTGTGACAGAGGTGCAGGGCACACGTGTGCCCCGGACAGAGTTTCCCCTTGCTCCGCCCCGGCACTCGGTCTCTAAAAGGTTCGCCATCATTGGATTAGTACATGATATTTTAATGCAAATAGTTAATTGGTTTTATATTGTTTTAGTCATGCTTGGTATATTGCCTTGAGAGCTTTATGGCTAAGCGAACAGGGTACAAATAACAAAATAAGGTAAAAATAATGGGAAGGAAAATGCAGAAGGACACATGGTACTCACAATGGCCAAAATATGATTTACCATGATAACACCCCCTGCTGCCAGACCTACAGAGTTACTGTGAGATTATCCATTTTCTTTCTTTGTTGTTGTTGTTCCAGATCCAAATCAACAAACAATCCCAAAGAACAACAGTATTTGCCTTAAAACTGCAACTGATCTCTCAGGTTTCCTCAGAATATATTGCTTTTCTTCCTACTTTCTATATACGCATATCCCTTCCAATGACCATAATACAAAACCATGATCCACAACCACCATTAAAATAAACATAAGATTTGGCTTCAGTATGTTAGAATTCCTGAGGGAATCCAAGACATACAACTGGCGACAGTCTTGGATTTCAATGGCTAATATAAGACAGAGCTGTTCTGCCAGGCCTATGGCTGAGGGCAGCAACAGTTTCCATCTGCTTGGCCTTCCTCCCCCCCCCCCCTTTTGAATGCTTGACAAATGAACGAGTGGGGAGGAGAACTTATTACGAATTGTATTTCCAATGTGCCAAGACATCGAATATTTAGAATTTTATTATTTCATTATTATACAAGTACTGTTGATGTCAGCCACCCTTAGCCCGTCTATGGAATGGCAGCCTAGAAATTAAATAAATATCTACTTGAACTTTGCTGAGTATGCAGGTTCAGCCTATCTTTTGTACAATGAGACTTTAGGATGAGAACTGCCCTAGACCACGAACTAGCTTGGCACAAGGAGAATCAGCAGCTCTGAACCCAGTACCTGGGCTGATAGTGGTCATCTAATTTCCAAAGGGTCACTTCAGCCTTATGCAGCTGGCAGTAGTAAGCAGCTAGTTAAACTCTGGCTGCTTTGTTGGAAGTTAACAGTGTGGGGGGGAGGGGGGTTTACACTACTGCAACTACTGGAAACCACTCAGACTCTGCATGCTCAAGATTTAGAGGCTGATGCAGTGGCAGTAACCCAAGAGGAAGCAGAAGGGGTAAACCTGGGGTGGCCCACCCAAAAGCACCCAGTCCAATACAACTTGAAAGTTTAATGTGCTGACCAGGGCAATACTCATAGATATTCAAGGGCAGTATTATTTTAACAGGGTACTCCCAATGGGATGGTCTGTGTCTTTTACTTCCTTTGAGCATTTCAATATAATGTTCAAGTGGACCTTTACGAAAAAGAAGCATCAAATAAGCTGATGCACTGGCTTTTTTCAGAAAACTGCATTTACCATATTTTAGGTGTTGTCAATCCAATCATTTTCCATAATTTTGTTTACATGTCTCCCTTTCAAATGTCGTTTTTGTTCAATTTAGTCAGTTTCATCTTGTCCACATAGGAGGCGATTCATTTCCGGGTGTGTGTGTGTCAGGGGTCACTTCAGTCATGATGTGGAGAATGATTACTCTAATTTCTACATGTGGCCTAGCTCAGTCTGCCCTGACTGGTCACTGTGACCATGGTTCTCTTTTCAAAAAACAGTTTCCATTCTTCTCCAAGATTCTCTGATCTGCACTTCAAGCTAAGCACCATTTTTATTGCATGTTATAGGATCTCTCCATTGCAAGTATGTGCATTTCCTTCAGCCTCTTTGAATTTGGGAAAGTGTGCAATCAAACTGGTATGCTTGACCATTTTACACAACAAACTGTGGTATGAGCCACCTTTCTGCAATCTGTACACACACACAAACCTAGAGACAATTCCTCAAGAAAAGAAAAGGTAGGATTTTACCCTGAAAATGGAGGAGGGTAAGGAGAAAATGGCAGAAGGGGAGACTGGGGCTCCTTCTGCATGGGCCAGTAAACATGGACTAATGATGGTATAAACCCCATTTTGGATCCCACTCCTAATGCGAGTCCACTCCATATTTCCCCCTCAACCAGGGTTTTTCAAGAATCGCACTATCTGTGATTCTTTTGTTTTAACTAGGCTTGCAGCTGCTCCCGAGCGAACAGTGGCCAGGAAGTGCTTTCAGCAGCCGTGCTTCCCTCCATTTTCCAAGGTCCTGCCTGGCAGCTGTGTAGCCACGCAGGCACACAGGGGCATTAGCATGGCTGCGTGGGTCCATGCCTGCTTACCCACATAGCTACACAGCGGAGGAGGTGAGGTTTTTTTTAAATAAAAATATGCCTCCAGATGAAGATGCCACAGCAACCCACATTGCTTCCACAGGCTCCGTCCACTGCCTGCATGGAGGCATGCGAAAGCCCCGACAGCAAGATGGGGTGCTTTATCCTGACTGCAACCCACTGTAATTTGCCTGTGCGAAAGGGCTCAGGGTGACTACATGAGAGCTTGGATAAGGGCCAGCGGTTTAGCAGGCTTGAAAAATTCAGAGGGATTCATAATGATTGCACACTTGAGAGACGCTAGCTCAGAAACAAATCAGGCAAAACATTGCTGTAAGTGTTTATGGAGAAAAAGTTAACTGGAAACATTAACTGAATCAAAACAGTTAACTGAATCAAAACAGGGGGAAACGTATGAAAGTCCATGTGCATGTGTCCGTGTGTGTGTGTGGAGATGCTGGTTGTGTCTTGAGTTGGAGTGGATCTGCTGAAAAAGACAGCCACAGACAGACTGCCTTAGCACAGTCCACCCATTTACATATGTTAGCATATTTAAATATTATGCAGCTGTTTTCTTGTGTCTTCTTTGAAAGAAGGCATAGGGAAATTGCCTTTATAAGGAATGCACATCCACATCTAGGCATATCATGACCTAACATATCAAACCACTACAATGTATGATTTGTTTAGACATAATCAGAAGAGCAGCAAGGAAAAGGAGAAAGTAGGATCTACTTTAGGAAAACTTTTTACCTAGCCATGATTACCAAATAAAGCAGATTCTTACTTGATCTTATATCACCATCATCAGCTGATATGTAATCATGAAGTAGCAATATTATAACTATCTGGAGAAAACTTGTGTTCTTTGCCATGTATTCAGTATTTCCAGCACTTCAAAATCTAGAACCAGAAGAAAAGTTATTTTAATCCAATTACATTAAACATTACAAATAAATATACTGTATCTAAACTGTTAAAGCTAGTCATACAATCAATTTGAAATCAACTCTGTCTAATCCACCTGCTTGTGTTCAATGTTTTGGTTTCTAACCGGGCAAAAGCTATCACATCAGAAAGCTTACATGAATTATTTACCAATTAAGAGTAGCCAGCCAAAATTCAACATATTAAATATGCACCTAATCTGCTGCTGTGATATATGACACCACACTCTGCGGTGCTGCACTGATGTTACCGTTGGAAGCTTCCAGTCCTGGCATATCCTAGGGATACCAAAGACTGCATGGCCTGCCCGCACGGAAATGAGACACTGCCATAACTGGTGGGAGCAGTAGAACAAGGCCATAGTAACAAGATGTATAAACTTCATGACTTCTACTGTTCATGACTATCCTAGTCACAGCACTATTAGAAATCTTTTATTTATTTTAATTATCACCTTGTTTTCTCACTGGGATTCAAAGCAGATTACAAACTAAAAACAATTCAACCAAATATAAACATTCAATAAACATTGCAATAGAATTAGTATTACAGAATTAGGAAACAAAGCAAATGGAAAATTATATTGATTGATTGTATTTCATATTTTCATAGACTGATTGTATTTCAATCCCCGAAGGGCTCTGGACGGTGTACAGAGGCAAAAAACCAACAATATACAAAATATAAAACACATTTAAAATCGGATAAAAACAGCAGCATCACAGTATCCACATTTAAAAGCGGCGTCCAGTTCCAAGGCCAGGAGGTGACTGGCAATGCTGAAGATGGTATATAGTATGGTACAGGGGGAATTAAGAGGGGGCATACCAGAAACATTGTAGAGTGTAGGTTTTAAAGTTAAAAGATAATGCAGCAAAAGAAAGACGAGTCATACAATAAACATTGCAGTAGACTGTGATCCAATTCCTTTATCACAGGGTTGGTTCCAGATTTTGTTGGGCCCTGGGCAGAGAGTTCCCACCCACTCATCTACATGCCTTCTCACAGCCTATCCCTGCAGCCAGCTGCACTAACAATAGCCCTGCTGGCTGTATATCTGGTGGCAAAGAACACACAAGTTGAGCAGGCAGGGAAATGGCATACTGGGGTGGAGGGTCAGTAGTACCACTGGGCCTCACCAGGAGCCTGGGCTGTGGCAGCTGCCTAACTTGTGTGTATTGTGATACCGGCCCTGTTTATAACACACTCCTGGACTGATCCATTATACTACAATTCTGATTTAAAAATATAAAAATTCTCTTTATAAAAATTATCTCCTGAACATTTCTGTTTTATGCATTCTGCAGAATGAGAGAAGTGAGGGAGTCTTCCTGATCTCCTCAGGCAGGCTCCTCCTCAAGGTGGGAGTCACCAGAGACAACACATACGAGCAAGCAAGTTCCAGTCTTACCCATCTGCAGGGGTGGCACCCTCAGATGAGCAAAGCAGTTATGACAGAACATATTGATAGAGGCAATTCTGTAGGTATGTGAGTCCAAGACAGTTAAGGGCTTTGGAGGTGATAGTCTTTTATCCAGTCATAGCAGCACAACTACTGCACAGTTTCACTTCGTTAGTAATCCTAGTTTTACCCAATACCTCTAGGAATTGCTGAACTGTGATTCTTAGAAACTAGCTTGAGGACCGTTCATATAGGAGGCATGTCTGGCTTTACTCTCCATGTAGATACTGTTCCTTTAGCGGAATACCGGTAGCATCGTATGAAACTTCTGAAGCACCGCAGAGAGCCCTTAAAACATGTCAAGTTTAAGTTCAACTAAGATACACAGAAATAAACAATCCCTTTCTTGACAAGAGATTTATATGGATCCTTTCTATTGTGCAAAGGTTTTTGAGTGTGGTTAAACTTAGAATTGAATGCAACATGCTTTTAACACCAAGACTATCCTGTAAACGGCCACCAATAAATCGAATTATATGACTGCCTGGAGCCAAAGATATATATGACATGATCCACATTTCATGCAGTCAGACCATGGAAAAACAGAAAAATATCAGTATACACACTGTATGAGCAATAAACCAGACTGTAAATATAACTTACCACCCTGTATCATTTTTCTAAGACCATCTCCTTCAAAAATACTAAAAAATATAACATATTGCACTAATTGGGTGACCAACTCTAAGGCAGTAGCTGGAGATGACCTGGGATAACAACTGATCTCCAGGTGACAGAGATCAGATCACCTGCTTTGGAATGTGGATTCTATGACATTATACCTCACTAGCGGGGCCCGGCCACGCGTTGCTGTGGCTTATTGTGGTGAAATGAGAAAGGAACAGTAGCAGCAAATCAATTGCACAGGCCAGCAGTACCTGCTCATGCAAACACGCAGCCTGATACTGTGCGATGTCATTGATGTGTGTGTCCGCATTCCTTGGGGGGAAATGGAAAGGCACCCCTCCCACACATCTAGGCTGGCTGGTCATGATCCTTTACCTGGGAGTATGTTTGGTTGGTGGCAATGGGTGTCGCTTCTGAAGAAACCCTCTGAGGGGCGCGACACAGCCATTCAAAGTATGTCATGGTTGCTGTACCGAGCTTACTCCTGAGTAATGCGTGCCTGGTTTTCTTAACTGTAACCACAGTATTCAGGGAATCTAGGGTGCCTGGCCCCTCCCTCCCGTCCCTTGCATGTCGCCCCTCACTCTCTTCCCTCCCTCACTTCTCTTCCCTTGCATGCCACCCCTCCCCCTCCCTCCCTTCCCTCTCCCTCTACTAGGGTGGGTGGGTCATCTCTAGATGCTGGGTCCCCTGCCTCCCCTCCCTTGCATGCCACCCCTCACTCTCTCCCACTTCGCTTCCCTTGCATACCTCCCCCTCCGTCCCTTTCCTCTCCCTCCCTCTCTTCCCTTGCATGCCACCCCTCCCTCTCCCTCCCTTCCCTCTCCCTCATGTGTACGTGTGTGTATGTGTTTCACTTCCACTTGAGTTACTGCCTATGTACTGTTTGCACTGCTCATATCTGGCCATCTGAGTGAACATTCTAAGCTGCACAAACATTTTAAGGGTGACAGTTACATACAGGCAGCTGCATGACCTTCACCATGGAGTGCCAGGAAAAAGGTGTTTTACCTGAACCAGGTGTGAAATTTCAGGTATGTGAACATCTAAAAACACCCTCAACTGGCTGACTATAGTGGCTGGGAATTTCCAGAGGAATTGGCCCAGCAGTTACTGAGTTATACTACCACTAACAAAAACACTGTTAGCTTTATATATATATAGATTGAAGTCCCTCTCCTCCCCAAGCCCCACCCTCCTCATGTTCCACCACCACCACCCCATCTTTTGATATTTCCCAACCTGGAGCTGGCAGTCAGCAGTCTGCTGACCATGCAGAAGTTCCACACTGCAGGTTTAAGATTAGGATCCAAGAAAACACAGCTTTGAGTCAGATCCAATTCTGAACTTGAGTTCAACTTCAGTTGCATTCAGATGCCACAGGAAAATACAGTTAGGAAAAGTAGGCATATGTTTGTGTGACATCTGCCAGAGCTTAAGACCGGGGGGTGAGGGGAACCACCGCAAGCAAATTTATACATCACAGGGAGCCAGAGTTAATACATCATACATTTTCTGGTGTCAAAAGGAGGGAAAAGAGCAAGGCAAAAGTGTAAGCCTCACATCAAGCCACCTTGAATCAGAGGCCACTAACATTTTCAATACTGAAAGCTACATCTGAATAATGAAAAGTACTATTCTCCCTCACACACGCTACCACGTTTGGTTCTGTCCTAGAAACAGAACATGAACTTGGAAGAGCACCAGAAATAAAATAGCACAGAGAGAAAAAATCAAGAGAAGAAAAAAAGCTTTTTTGAAAGACAGACAGAAAGATCAGAGCAAATTTCCTCACAAACTTTCCCTGGCTCTTCTAAGGGATGTGTGAGTTACTCTGAAGCATCCATCACACTGCCAGGAGCTTGCAAACTACCTGTTGAAGACCCCTGCTTTGGATGGCTCAAAGCCTGTTACACTAGCAGCATTCCAATGACCTGTTATGAAACTACTCAAATGCTACAAAAACCCAGAAACTGCTATCAACGATGTGCCAAGTTTTCATCTGGCAAACGCAGACCGCTTGAGAGGCACAGGTACATGGAAATAAATAATCTTTTCCTTTACCGAGAACAGCCAAGGGAGTAAAAAATTCTAAATGTCAGGGATTTGCCATATGATACTATACAGTCATCCATCCAGCAGAATTAACTACACCAGCAAGGCTGCACCAATCAGTACAGAGGAGAAGGGAAACACAGAAGTTTTCAAGAACCATTTAACAACTCTCAGTTGCACAAACACCAGTAGAACAGGTGCAAGGATATTGAGAACACTGTGGGCCAAATAACAATTTTATGAAGCACTGGAGGGGAGAGTGGAATTTAAGAGGAAAAGAAACTTTGCCATTGTTGTACAGTGTGCAGCTTGCACATCTAGGCTAAAACCCTCCACACCAACTGATAATTTAATCCCCATGGGATTCAATCCAATTATTTGTGAGGCAAGTTGCAGCCTTATGGCTGGACCCCACACCACTAGTAGAGTAAAGCTTGCGGATCAGGACTTTCCCATCTCTCCTGCTGCAGCTCACTAATCAGGAACGAGACAAACAAGAATAGGAATCTGCAGCAGAAAGGGGGAACGAACAATAACTACCTCTTTTCCTCTCCTGCCAATGGGAAGTGCCATTCTTCTGCATAACTGCTGGCATATTGAGGCAATGGCATTTCAGGTCCCAATTCTTAGAACTCCCCAGTTAGGGAGTGTAAATGACTGCATTTTTTTCCCTTGTATATCAAATTACCTTAGCTTTTCAATAGTCATGATGCATGTTTATACAATTCAATGGATGTTCATCTTTGTCCAACTTTTTAAAGATTTTCTCTATAAACAAACTTTCAGATATTTTTACTGCTGACTTGGAATATAAAGTGAGAAGTTAGTAAAAACAAAGACTACAACTGCAACATTCATTTCCACAAATGAAGTTCATGCTATTTATGTAACATGAAATTACCTCAAGGATATACCTTTAACATTTATAAGAAAGACAGGCATTGTTTTTAACATACTTTTACTGCCAAATTTTGGGCATGCTACTAAAGTTCTGAACAAATAAGCCAGGGGTCCCCAACCTTTTGGAGCCTGTGGGCAACTCTGGATTTCTGACACACCACACCAGAGTACAGTCACAAAATGCCTGCGGTAGCCTTATCTTCAGTCACACTGTGAAAACCCTTGCGATGTGATGGCAGCTGCTGCCAAAGTATCATTTTAAAGTATCTATATAGCCAATCAAATTTATAATGGCCAGTAGCTCAACTGGCTCCACTCACTTTCTAAAAACGTAGTAGCAAGCACCACGAAAGGTGTTAGTGAAAACCATGGCGCACACAAACACCACATCTCTGATCTAAACTTTCAGGAACTGAAACCTCAAAGGCTACAGCAGCAGCACATTTCCACAAAACATGTGAAGGCATCATAATCAACTATACATCACTGGGATGCGGTCTACAGAAGCTGCCTTCATTAGGCCAGAATGGAACACTGCCATCCATTCATTGACTAGGGTTATCATCATATCCCCCAAATTTTAAGCCTAACAAAACTGGTAACTAGTTTGTTTCCAAGCCCAATCCACAGGGCTGATTCTGGCCTATAAAACTGTTCATGGCCTGGGACACTTAAAGACTTCCCCTTCCCATTTTGTCCTACTAGATAAAGAAATTACCATCACAGGCTCTCCTCTTTATATGTGATGGCTGGGCCAATTTTTATTTCCTGGTCAAGAGGGCTGCTCAGGAACTGTAGACTTAGACATATTAAGGGACTGATCCAGGGTAAACCAACAATCGGTACTGTGGTCATTATCGCACAGCACAATTACACCGGGATAGATCCAAGATAGTACATACTGGGGCTATTTTATCTTGGTTTCTGCCTCTGCACGGCTCCCAGCTTTTTCCCAGGATCCGAGACAGGACCAGGAGGTAATACTTCAATTTGTTTCACATCTCCCGGGTCTTTTGTATTTAACCCGGTTGACAAAAGACAGAGGGAATGGCTCCCCCCCCTCCAGCTTTCCCCTTCCTTCACGATCCACACCTTGCCGGCTCCTAAGACAGAGGGAATGCCCCCCCCCCCAGCTTTCACCTTCCTACACAATTCACGCCTCGCTGGCTCCAAAGACAGAGGGAATGGCTCTACCCCCTCCCAAATGTCCTCTTCCTACACGATTCACACCTCACCAGCTCCAAAGACAGAGGGAACAGCTCTCCCCCACCTCTACTTTCCCCTTCCTACACGATCCACACCTCACCAGTTCCAAAGATGGAGAGAATGGCTGTTCCCCCCCCCCCCGCAGCTTTCCCCTTCCTACACGATCCACGCCTCGCCAGCAGATGGAACAGCTTCCCCCACCCCCAAGCAGGAAAGTGGCGAGGCAGGAAAAATATACTGGATCTGCTCCTGTGGTGTTTGCACGGTAGTGGGGTCACCCCGGGAACTTTTAAAAGAACCGCCAAATTGGAAATTTTCCATATAGCGGGGTAAGGGAAATATTGTGGGGCAGCACCAAGGCAGGCCCGCATTAGCACCAGAAGCCGTGCAGAATTCACAATTGAACTGGGATATTTTTCTCGCTCATCCCAGAATATTTTGACCGTGTGGAAATGGCCATGTCACCCTCCTATACATTCCCATCAGTCTGGCAACTGCATCTCACTGATTCACCAGCAAAAGGTCATATTTAATAAATGCCAGTGGTCAGTAAATCTAATTATAATTATTGAGATGTCTGGGTTGTCTCACTGAAGTTACCCAATGAACCTGGAGAGGGCAGCTTTGGTTTCTTCTCTCCACCTCTGGATGTACACAGACATTTTCTTTGAACAAAAAAAATTAGTTGAAAAGCAACATTCAACTTAGCCCTTTGATGATGAACAAGATTTCCAGGGTATACCGGTAATATTTCAAGGTTCAAAGATCCCTTCATCAGATATGTTAGTCTTTGGGATGCCACTGGACTTTGCTCTTCTACTGCAGACAACCACATGAAACAATTAGCTTACTGCCTCACCCACAAGAGAGTTAAAAGGCTTTGTTTGTTTGCTTGGCAAGTAAAATGTTGTAAAAGAGAATCTCTTTTCACAATGGAGCTGGGTTCCCTAAAACACTCACCCAGCGTCAGAACAGACAGTCTGCTTCTCCTGGTAAGAGAAAACTCTGTTTGGGTTCTGCCATTGGGCTAGGTCCAGCTGTATGGCGCCAGTTGCAAGCCCAGTTGCACAGTGGGGAACCTGCAAGAACTTGGGGGAGGCACCTTATTTTCCCCTTGTCACTGACTGCTCAATGTTTGGAAATGCAGTCAAATGCAGTCACAAACAGAGTGCGAGGGGGGGGGGATTCCATAGGCACTGAACAGTACTCTGGGTAATGTGACCTGTGCTCTGATTTGTGGAGCAACCAGCTGACTAACAGATGGAGGAGGTATTTCTCTCAGAGGGAAAAGGCTGAAGGGCTTTTGGATTTGGATTTCTGCATGTTAACACTGTCCCCTAACTGTGCGCAAATTTACCCCGAAAGTATTTCAGTCAATTTGTATGTGGTATGTGGTGTGTCAGTGTATGCTGAGAGCAGAAATACAGACACAAGAATTGGAGGTTTATTTGTTAGTCAAGACAAAAGTGGAATATTAAAGGGAGATCTATTGTTGAAGAGTGACTTTCCACAGTGACCATAAATAAAAGGTGAGGGGGGTGTATATCTTCTGGGAGATAGAAGAATTCCTAAGCCAGTTAGAAAGGGAATTATACTCAGAGGAGGATTCCTGTCTGTTGTGTTAGTGATGTGCTTAAGTTACCTTACTGTAGAGTGCGTGTCTAACAGTGGAGAGACTGTGTGTACTGAGAGAAAGGGTATCAACCTGTTAGAACCCAGAGTCTTTTTGAATCCATAAGTCAATAACATCGAAGAGTAACTCAAGACAAAACTGCACCTTCATATGAAATATAACATCTAAGAAGCTGAGAAACCTAGAAAGGTTGATGAAATCCTGTGTCTGTAACAGAAAATTAAGATTGTACATTGTTTACTCCTGCCTGATTTCCAACTGCTGGTTTTCTTCATAATTCCACCTTTGTTTTTTCAATAAATTTTCTTTTTAATTTTTTTGAACCTGCCTCAGTTCCCAGTGCATTTTTAAGAGAATTGGTTTGAAAAGAAAAGTCATTCTACACCTTATGGTGGGACCAGGAGAACTATAGCCTGAAAGCATCACATACTACCAGAAAGGTTACTCAATCCTGAAGGACCCAAAAAGGAAAAGGTGGGAAAATATGATCAACAGTGAAAAGGTGTAGAGTGGCAACAGGGCTGCCACACCCCTGTATCCCCATTCCCACACTGTTACTTCTTTTTCCTCCTTCTAGCAACCCCCATATCCTCACCATTCCTTGTTTCCTTTTCTCCTTCCTACCCACTAGCTTTTTATCCACCTACTTCATTTATACACCACCTTTCTCTACAATGGGGACCCAAAGCAACTTACAGGATTTTCTTCTCTCCACAACAACCCTGCAAGATAGATTAGGTTAAGAGAGATAATGATGGGCAACCAATATTGCTGTGGTTGCCCAGCAATAGCCACTGACGACTTTGGTTGTTGTTTTGGGTTTTCTGGGCTGTGTGACCGTGGTTTGGTAGATCTTTTTCCTAATGTTTCACCTGCATCTGTGGCTGGCATCTTCAGAGATGGATCACAGAGAGAAGTCTGATACACACTGTATCCAGTGAGAAGGGAATGTTTAGTGGGGTATATATTGTCCATGTCCCAGGGTGGGGAACCAATCAGTAAGTGTTTGGGTGGAGCTTGCTATGCAAAGGGCTGGTTGACTGCACTATATTGCGGGAGGGGTTTTCAGTCCATTTACATTCGTATTCGCATTTGCATTCCCTGCAGCAACAACAGTATTAGTGAATGCAAATCCTGTATCTGGGTGGAGTCCATTGTCCATGAACCTAGCATGCCTTTGGCCTTTGGTTCTGGTGTTTTTAAGTACTGGCAGCCAAATTTTGTTAATTCTGTTGAAGTTGTCTTGGTGTTTGTGGATTTCAATGACCTCCCTGTGTAGTCTGACATAATAACTGTCCAAGTTGTCCAGAATTTCAGTGTTTTCAAATAAAATGTTATGTCCAGTTTAGTTTAGAGCATGTTCTGCTACTGCAGATTTTTCAGGATGGTTAAGCTGACAGTGTCTTTCATGCTCCTTAATATGACTCTGAATGCTGCGTTTTGTAATGCAAGACTCCTGCATGAATTAGATCTCTCTGGTCCTTTGCTGAGCATAGCATCTGCTGTATTTTTCTGGTAGGTTTGAAGTTTGTTTGTAGGTTACGTTTTTTCATCAGTTTATTTATTTGATCTGTAATTTCCTTGATGTATGGTAAAATATCTTTCCTGTGGTGGGCTGTTTCTCCTCTGGGTTTCTCTTGGTCTTAAAGCTCTTCTGATTTCTGTTGTGGAGTAGCCATTAGCCTGCAGAGCCCAGTCTAGATGATTGATTTCATCAGGGAGGAGGTGAGGTTCACAAATTGGGCCACGCAGTATAACACACACAGACCAGTATCTACATAAAAACTCCAACAACCACCCACAACAATAAAAGAGGGGGGTATAATGCTACGCTCAGCAAAGGACAAGAGAGACCCCCTCATTTCTGCAGGAGTCTATCGTGTACCCTGCAGCTGTGGAAAAACATGGACAAAGATCTAAACGAACTAATGGAATAACATACTGCAAATGCTCCAGTTATGGGACCAATTTTAGAAATTCCCTCCTACTGAAACTAGAATTCAGAAGTAGTGGAACTCACCACAGAAAGAACTTAAAAAAACAATAACGGAATAGACAAAAACTACTCATCCCAGTGGCCAGCAGGCATTAGAGAGCCCTCCCATGGTGAGATACACATATGCATTACTGTAGTGGGGTGGTGAACAATCAGCTATGAACAAGAATGCCTTCAGTTCAAGTCTCACTTCAAGGATGGATGTGGCCTTAGGAAAGCTTAAATCTATTTTGCCAAATGTGTCATGAGCACAACTGTTGTAAGCAGCATGCTTTGAATATTGAAACACTATATAAATACTATCATAAAGATGCCCAACACAGGGCCTCAGCTTTTGATGCTAGTGGATTTTGTTTTGCTACAACAAGGTGACAACGAGCAACACCAGAATATGCCCTGGACTTCCTTTCACTTTTCATGATAGAAGCATTTCAAAAGTGGACTGGGAATAGAAATGAGAAAACAACTTATTTTGGATGAATTAGTAATTGATAGACTTATCATGCACGAACAAACAGCTGTTGCTGCTGTAAGCCGATAAGGATGGAACGGGTGGAAAATGAGGCTTTTACAGCAACAGCCTCCAAACTCTAGAACGTTCTTTTTTAGAAACAGATAAAATATCTCCCTCCATAGCCACGTGGCTGGTTTTTATGATTTGGCAGTAGCATTCCCATAGAAAGAAAGGTTGATTGGGAGGCTAGACTCTATGGCCGTGATGGCGAACCTTTGGGACTCCAGATGTTATGGACTACAATTCCCATCAGCCCCTGCCAGCATGGTCAATTGGCCATGCTGGCAGGGGCTAGTGGGAATTGTAGTCCATAACATCTGGGGGGCTAAAGGTTCGCCACCACTGCTCTATGGCATTATACCCTGCTGAGCTCCTCCTCTTCCCCAAACTTACTCTCTGCCTCCAAAATCTCCAGGAACTTCCTAGGGCAGAGCTGGCAACCTTAGTAGTAGTTTTTACACTTAAAACTAAAGAAAGCATCAAGAATGGATGTGATGCTGCTGAAAATGTCTTTTAAAAAAGAAAAAAGTATTGTAACAGATTAAGTTTTTATTTGCAATATGGTTCAAAGAAGGCCACGGAGCCCGCAGACTACTTGTCTACCACAAAGGAGCTTTGTATTGAACTCCAATGTTGGAAACAACATGGAAAGTCTTGGTTCGGAACGTCTCAGTTCAGAAAGTCAGTTTGTTCTGCTAAGAGACATCAACTCTTGTATTTGACCCATTTTAAGATTACTTTGTGCCAGATGAAACCGATAACTAGTAATTCGGATGGCAAGGGCAGGAAGCCACAGCATAGGAGACCCAGGCATGACTTACTGGAAAACGAATTATGCACCGTGCCAGAATCCTGTCTAGGATGCTGGCTATAACCTTGACTAAATAAATGTCTGTCTGAGAACCAGGAACAAATCAAAATAGATAATATTCTTTTCTTTATCAAGGGTCATAGGATTTTCCTTCATAAACTAATCCAAGAAAAACTTTTAATCAATGTAGGAGGGAGCCGACATTCAAGATTCTTCCAAAAGAACTGATATGTCCCACTGCATGGTTTTAAGTAAGTTGCCCACTGCATGGTTTTAAGTAAGAGACACATTTGAAAGTTACTTAAAATTTGTATGTGTCAAAAACAGCAAATTAATTGTTTTGCCATAATAAAATGTTAAAAAATAGCTTCTTATACATGGGCAGTCCAATTTTTTTTGGGGGGGGGGGGAGAGCGCACAGCCTCAAGAAGCCGCATTTGCCCACCCTGTCGGCCTAAGTTGCACCTATGAGACAGGGAGGGCAAACAATGTGGTAGGTGGATACCATAGAGCTGTGCAGCATCTGGCCAAGAAGATACCAGAATGGCTAATGACAAGCTAAGAGCTTCCACTGGACTTTCAGGCTGGGAACACCCCTAGCACAGGCCTCAAATTTACACCACCCTTTCCTAAGCAGCCAGGAATTCTCCAGATTTTGCTGCCTTCCCGCACTGCCTAAAAAGCCCTCTGGAGGCACTGTGGCAGCATCACAGTGATGGCAGCCCTAGATGCTGTGGTCTCTTAGGGTTTGACTGTAAGTCTCAGGCTCAATCTCTATGGCATCTGCAGTTGTTAGTTTGGTTTTTTAAAAAACATTGTGGGGCTAAGAAAGCTCTGCCTGCAGCCTTGGACAGTCATTACACTAGACAATACTAGGTTATATGTATCAGTACTCTAACTTTATATAGTTTTGTGTTGCTGTACTGCAGGGAAGGAGCCGCGTGATGCAGTGGTTAAGTGCTTGCACTGCCACTCACACAGTCAGGAGTTTGAGCCCCCTGTGGGTCAGATATCCTGGCACCTGGCTCATGGTCAACTCAGCCAGCCAGCCATTCCTTGGTCAGTAAATGAGTACCTAGCACAGTGGTGGCGAACCTTTGGCACTCCAGATGTTATGGACTACAATTCCCATCAGCCCCTTCCAGCATGGCCAATTGGCCATGCTGGCAGGGGCTGATGGGAATTGTAGTCCATAACATCTGGAGTGCCAAAGGTTCGCCACCACGGACCTAGCACATAGCTAGGGGGTAAAAAATAGCTGGGGAAAGCAATGGCGAACTACCCCACAAAAACGGCTTGCCTATGAAATCACTGCTTGCAGTGGTATCCCAGGATCGAACACGACTGAAGGGGAAACTTCACCTTTACTGCAAGGAACATAACATAGATAGCTTGAGGAAAGGACTTGAGTAGATGGCATATTAAAAAGTTTTTTAAAAGAATGTGAAAGTCTAACTAGTTTGCTCACTTTCAGAACTTTTTCCATTTTCACAGTTATTTAAATAAACTCCCCTGACACAATGGGTTCTTTGCCTCCTTCAATTCACACCTAGTGACATATCAGGTAAAAAGAAATTAGGTATACAAATGCATAACTGACACTATATAATAGTAGAGATTATAATGAAATAATGGATGAGTGTTTATCCAACAGAACCAGGGGAATGCCTGCATGAATGGTAATGTTGGTTCCCCCAAGTTTGTAGAAATCTTCTTCTCTTGCATTACCCCAGTCTACAGATTTAACAATCTGCAGATAGATCTGTATTCAGAATTAGATATAACACTCTGTCAGGCTCTTTAAATCTCCAGCTTTCTTTTTTTTTAAAAGAAAAAAAGTCTCAAGCTGTTTCTGTTGCTAAGATATACCTTTTCCAGTGGTGGGATCCAAAAATTTTAATAACAGGTTCTGATGGTGGTGGGATTCAAAAAATGGCGCCGCCGCACACACGCACCTCCAGTCCCTATTGGGCAGGGAGGTTGCTTTAGTAACCCCTTCTCGGCACTCAGAAAAAATTCGTAACCACTTCTAGAGAAATCGTGAGAACTGGTTGGATCCCACCTCTGGCCTTTTCCCCTTATTTCTCCAGAGCTAAAAGGGCTAGAGACCCTTGCTTAAAAAGGCGGGGGAGCTGGAAACTTAGAGAACCTTATAGACATTATAACACTATAATGATGCGTCAATTGCTATAAGGAAAAATATTGACAATTCATTGGAAGGATCACAATAAGTGTGAAACAAGATTTTAGAAATAAGTAGTAATGACAGGGTGAAATCTCAAGAACATTATGAAAAAAAATTATCCTCCATAGTGACTTCAATTGGAGGGCCTGAAAAAGAAAATGTCTCAGTCAAAAAACATTACATTTCTAAAAAACAAAACATAACCTCTGCTCCATTGACTCCTTGACATCATTTATTTATCTAACAATACATAATTGGCTAAGGGTTTGAACGTCCAACGATGAACCCTTAGCCAATTTTCCTGCAGGACACACAGGGACTCAACCCCTGTGTGTCCAGAAGCCCCATTGGTCATTACTGGGCCCACAAAGCTGCTGCTCCACAGGTCCAGCAGAGGCCTTCCCACCTCCACCTACCCAAAAGGCCAGCCGGGCCTGCAGGGGGTCCAGCAGAGGCCTTTCATCAGCCCCCACACCTCCAAAAGGCCAACCAGGCCTGCGGAGGTGGGGCAGGCAGACTCCTTCCCACCTCCCACCCACCCACCGAAAAGGCCAGTTGGGCCAGCCACCCCTTGCCACCCTCCCCCACCCCCTTGCCACTGTTGACTGTGGAATGGGACTAATATGTATGCCCCCCCCCCCCCAATCTCTGATAATAGCTGAGCTGTTGATTCTGCAACAGCTGGAATCCCTGGATGGACTTTGAGGGGAGACATGTTGGAATACAAGTCCATAGCCAGACTGGAGGCATTTCTAATGCCCTACCAATCATTTCTTGGTATCATAGAAAGCCCAGACTAAGATAGTTGTCAAACTTAATTCAAGGGCTTTGATATTAAGAGGGTTTGTCTGACAAATCCTTTTTCCCTCTCCATTCAGACACAGTAAGCAATGCCTTCCTTGAAGGCTACCACTGGAATCTGGATAACAATAGGGCAACCTTGAGTCGACACACCTGTCTTCAACCTCACAAAGACGTTGTAAATGCCCACACCCTGATTTTATCAGCCCAGTGACTAGATCACCTGAACCCTTTTCTCCTAAACAAGTAAAGCAACACATACATGGCATCTCATACAGCTTTATTTCAATCCATCTTTAAACTATCTCTAAAGCAGGCTGGGCATTTCAAACGGGGCTGCTTTATTCCCACCTTTTTCTGAGGTGTGTTCTTTTTCAGCTTTTTGTTTAACATTCTGAGATTTGAGCTATAATGATATAGCACCATAGCAATCCAATGCATTTCCAGTGCTAGTAATGTAGCAATTGAGAGCTATGTCACCAGCATTAGGGTATATTGCATTGCTATGGGCTATAGAGCATTTTATGCTGCTGCAGTAACTTAGTTCTCCAGTAGTAATCTTCTATGACCCCCAGGATCTTAACCAAATCAGCAAAGGTCAGCTGAACCCTATCAAAAGTAGGAATCACAATGTCTTTCAAGATCTCTGCCTTCTCAATCAGCACATCACCTCCATTTTGCCAGGTTTTTGTTTCAATTGTTCAGTCTTAGCCATTCAACCAAAATAGACAGGCAGCGATTGAGGACATTTAGCACATCACTGGGAGACTTGGATAAAGAGATATAGAACTGGGTATTGACAGTATATTGAGGACAGCCAAACCCAAAACTATAACTGATTTGTCCCTCTGAAATCCCACAAGACAAGTCCCACACTGATGATAATTGGCCTCCAAAAGCAATCCTTTGAGTATGGTTATTGAGGAAATATCTGAACCAGTCCAAAGCACAGTACCTGACAGTTCTTCATCCAAATGTCTCAACAAGATGGCATAGTGCGCTGCATCAGAAAACTCCGGCCACCTGGAAAGGCTTCTACAAGGCTCAATAGAGTTATACCACCCTTTCAAATGGTGTGCTCCAAACTCTGAAGTCCAGATGGAAGCCAACTAAAGTTAGCTTCATCCTCAGTAACGCCCCAGACTGCTTTCCATGAGCTGGCGTCCATTTGGACAGCAGCATAACTCTGCAGCAGCCCCCGCTTCCAGGTTTTGCTGCTGCAAAGCTGTGGGGTGCCTAGCACCAGTATCCTTGCCCTCTCTGCCTGTGGGGGTGCGCCTGACACTGGCAGAGAGAGCAAACAAACCAGCGCAGTCCTGCGCCAGATCCAAGTGGTGATTCAACTACCAACCCTGGATTGGGCCATAATGACTGCTTGTTTGGTCACTATCCAGACTATAATTGTGTGATCATAATTTGCCCTGCTTAAGCCAAAGCTGTTAAGGTTGAATAGTTGAAAGGCAAAGTTAATAACCACGCTAATACTCATCAGAAGGTCATTGAAGCCCCTCTGATGTGTCCCGTTGAGCTTCAGTGTTTGACATTCACTAGTATTAGCAGTTATGAAACCCCAGCCTCCTAATGGGCACCTGACAACTACACATAATAAGCACAAATGGAAATTAACCATCTTCAAATCAAGTACTCAAAATGGCCATTCTAAATTATAACAAATGTAATACTAGAACGTTTTTAAAACAATCTGGAAGTCATATTTTGAATTTCACTCAGCATCTGTTTTAAATGCTGTCAAAACATTTACAACATAAAAACAGCGGAATTACAAATTAAAATCAAGCACATTCTATTAAGTAATGAATGTGGATGCTTGTTCAGGGGGAAATTTATTCTAATGCACCAGTGCAAATAATGTGAAAATAATGAGTTGTTTTTATAATATTCATGAGCCAATCTGGAATGTTTCTTGTGTTAGGCCAAAAAAATGTAATTCATTTCATGAAATCTTTGAAGTTTCAGCACTGAAGAACCCTACTTAGGTATTCCAAGTACAATGAACCACAGCTGGCTAGCTTCATATCATTCCATTTAATTATAACAGTACAACTTTAAACAGAAATAAACCATACTAAATTTATGAAGTTAATAGGATATAATTCTGCTAAGGACTGTATTGACAGTAAACCAACCTACACTTTGATGAGAAATTATGATTTTTAAGAACATCTGACTCTCTTGTCCTGTTGCTGCTGTATGTAAAATCACTAAGTATCTTGTTTCTACAGGACTTAATGTTAGTCTCATCTCTAGAAGATGTTTGGAGTGTACAAGTATTTAAAAGAAACTCTTTTTGATGACTTCATACAACCCTGTCTTACAGCACTGAAAAGGCCATCCAAGATATATAAATCCACCGCCTCCCCCCTGCCCCCATGGCTGTTTCATCCCTTGAATGGATATTGGGGAAAACTAGAGTGCCTGCTGCATTGCATTTCAAATGACCCACATTCAGTTCTAAAATGGCAGCAGTGTCCCTAGCAACATCATGACTTAAACCTTAAGACTTAAGATCTGATCTGCACTTGATCTGCACTGTGCCTGCAAGTTTATATTAGATGTGCCTCCAAATTCGGGCTGCTATGCAAATTTTGCTGTTGTTCTGCCTCCTGCCATCACCTCTTTGGATGAGGCAGAAATAAAGGAGCCCAGCCCCAGCCCTTGGGGGCTGCAGGAAGACCACAAGACAAAGTAGACACTCTGATCTGAATCAAAATGGGTGACTCAGACTGAGGTCAGCACATCACACTTTCAATCTCACAGCCCAAGTTCTGAGGCTAAAATAGAAGCACTGCAGCCACCAGACCCACCTCCAGAGTTGCCAGATCCTTAGGAAGAAAAGATAGACTAAGAGGAAAGCACAGCAGCAGTGTTGTAGCACACGGTTGGCAGCCCAGTACCTCAGTCAGTATTGAGTGGCACTTGTCTATGGATGACTTTTCCCTTACAAAGCAGACAGAGCAGACAGAGTAAACAAGCGTGGAAGTCTACAGCTCTTGTCTACCTGCTATTGATCTGCTCCTTAGAATTCTGTGTGCTTGATCTTTGGACTGGATTTGCACTTTGTTGTTTGGATATGACCACATTTGTGTTTCTGGATATGCCCTCCTCTTTTGGTGCTTGAACTCCTAACTACTTGGGTGCTGACTGAACTGTCTTTGACTATACTTATTGCCTGTTGCCCCAGGGCCTACCTGGACCTGGACAGCCACTGTGCACCATCACAATAGTTTTTTTTCAAGTAACCAATATTTTGCCCCCTCTTCATTTGAACTGTGTACACTCACTGATACCCAGATTTGAACAGTCATAGTATGCTTTTTTGCAGCACGTTATCTGGCCACAGAAGATGAGCTCAACTTACTGTGAAGGTGTCTTCACTTCAGTGGAGCAAAGTCATCCAAGCTGGTTAGGTCACTTCTCCTACTGTTCAGGCAGGGCTATGCAATTTTTTCCAGCTCTTCTGGACTGTAGGGGCTTACCATCTCCAGGCATACAGAAGCACTGCTCCACTACTTCAATTCCACAGTCCCAAAATTCAGTTAACATAGGGTGGGAATCTTGCATGACTTTGTCCCACTGAAGAGAAGATACCTCCAACTCCTCTTTCTCCTTCAGTGGGACTTGTTGACCTAAGCTGGTTATATACCAAAGCCACTTCTTTTAGGGAGGGGAAAACCTTCAATTCATCAGCACAATCAATTAAGATTCAAGCTCACCTCAGGCATCCTGACTCAGCACCTGCTGCAGGACTTTCCTCCCAAAAACTGCTTCTGCAGACATCTGTTGGTCAAGTCTGTAGTGTCTGATGAATGTCAAGAAAGACCACCATTTCACTGTCCAACGTATTTCCTCAATGTATTTCCTTTACGGCCCTGGCCCCTGCCTGGTGGAACGCTCTCCCTCCAGCTGTCCGAGCCCTGGGGAGGCTGGCCGCGGATTTGCCGTTCCCCGCTGAAGCTACCCATCTCTATCTGCCAGGGCCTTGCTTCCATCATGGGCCCTGACACTTTCCCCTCCCGGCCTTTAGATCAGGCGCTTGTTGTTGTTGTTGTTAATTTGCTTGCCTTAACTTCATTATTTAGTTTTTAAAGTAAATTGTTGCTGCTCTTAAATTAACTGATTATTTTAATGATTTGTTTTAATGAGATTGTTATTATGTATTTTATGGATTGTTGGCATATAGTATGTTGTGAGCCGCCTCGAGCCCTTCGGGGATAAATCCAACCAATAAATAAATAAATAAACTGGTTCCCTGGTACCAAAGGCAGCAAAAGTTGCAGCCGATCTGGTGGAAAGGGCTGTGATGCTGCCCAGAACCTGCAAACCCTGAGCTTTGTAAAACACTTTTATGCTCAACTTGACCCATTGCACTATTGAGGATTTTGAAGCCTTCCTTCCCATGTTCCTCTGTTCACATGTGATAAAAGGGGCATCTGATTTTCTGGAATCTTGTGTCCTAGGTGTGCCTTCTTTTTCTTTTGGATGGCTGGACTTAGGACAAAATGATGGAAGAATTACCGGCTGATTTAAATGAAATTTAGGTTTTTGCTTTGGGATCAAAAGAGGGTTTACTCTGAGCACTTCTATTACTGAAGGTGCACAGTTCCATCCTGATTGAAAGTGCTATCAGTTCTAACACCCTCCGTGCACAGGTGATTACAATAAGGAAAGCCATCTGCAAAGTTAGCAAACTAATGTCAGCTTTCCGGAAGGATTCAAAAGGTCTCTGCAACAAGGAGCTCAAAACCTTGCCCAAAATCCATGATGGAAATTTGTACACCACATGGGAAGCTATCTGCGTCGCCCCTTTTACAACAGACTTTTAAGAGGTAATTCCAAGGGAGACCCCTGGCGCCTCTGTTACCTTATATCACTGCAAGGGCTGACACCTGTCTTCTTAGCCCAGGGGTAGGGAACCTGCGGCTCTCCAGATGTTCAGGAACTACAATTCCCATCAGCCCCTACCAGCATGGCCAATTGGCCATGCTGACAGAGGCTGATGGGAATTGTAGTTCCTGAACATCTGGAGAGCCGCAGGTTCCCTACCCCTGTCTTAGCCTATTTGGTCTAAGGCCAGGTTTCCAGCCATCATGTGAGAATAATAATACATGCTTAGTGCTAGGTGACAAGGGTTCTATCCCTTTTTGCTCAGCCCATCTGCTGAGGGTTGCCCATGTATCATTGTGGATTCTCTTAGTAGAATCCCTTCTTGCACTAAATATCACTTGTACTATTTCCCTGGGTAATCCCAGACTAGCTAAATATAATCCTTCAATGGCAAGACAGTAAGATAAAGCCAGGCTGGGTCCAGGTGTGCTATTGGACCCCACATCCACGAATGTCTGAATACAGGTATTTGCTGCAGTTGTCCTATTGACAAGTTCACCAGATGTGAAAACCATGGCTATCTGGACCAATGAGTTACCACTAAAATTAAGGTAGCCCCCTTCTGCTTTTTCTCCCATATCTCTTTCCCTAATAATGGCAGAAGTGGGAAGGCATAGAGTAGCATCTGTAGTCATAGTTGTATTAAAGCATCAGTGCCCTCTGTGGTAGCCTGCTGATATTGGGAGAAATACCTTGGCACCAAACAATTTGCCTGTGTGGCAAAAAGGTCCATCTCTGGTAAGTCATACCTGGGCACAATATTCTGGAACACCAATTTGTGAAGGGACCATTCATTCTCGTCTAAGTCCCTTTTGCTCAGCCAATTGGCCTCTGTATTATCCACTCCTTTCAGGTAGGTTTCTGTAGGCTGAGGAGATTTTTCTCTAACCATTCTAACAATGATACTGCTTCCTTATGTAGCAACAATGCCCTTCCCCCCGCCCTTAACCCACTTAATACTACTTAAGTCATCTTAAAAGGCAATGTTGGTTGAAAGATGGAGTATACATATTATAAAATAAACCACAGTGTGAATTACTACAAGGAAAATGTCCATATGTAATTAATTTAATATAGGATAAGGCACTAAATGTTAGTGAGCTGTTTTACATGAAATGTGGCTTAGTTCAGTTTTGTTTATTCACAAGCATTTGCCCAGCAGATTCAAAAGCGAGAGAGGCATGTGTGTCCTAATAAATCAGCATTACAGCTGATTACTGCTAATTTTCTTGTAACATCTGGCATCCGAGGTCCTAGAACACCAGTCAAAATCAAAAGACACCTATTAAGTCATGTTGCCCTGACCCTGCCAATATAACTTTCCTCCCAAAACTGTATCAATGTATCCTGCCCTGTCCAATTTTCAATGTTATGAAACTGCAGATATATTTGCCAGGATTCCATAGAATTTCCTGCTCATGAACTGAGTGGCCAAGGAAACTCCCAAGCCAAGATTTTCCAGATGGTGCATTAATATAATACTGACCCAAAGAGTTATCCAATGACCCTTTTCATTCTACATTTTATATTAAAGCTTACTAGTACTGAAGGGCAAGTGAACAGATCCTAAGTTATATTAATGAAATCCATTCATGATCCATTCCTCAGTGTCATAGTCTTCAGTTCACACATTGGAACTAAGTCACTCTATATTGACATGTGTGAAGGGAAGAAGGAAAGGGTAGGAAGCAACTCACTGACCTGTCTTGTCAGATTTTTCCCAATGGTAGCACATGGTGAAACTGAAGCACTTTCCCTCAGCCCTGTAACTAACCCAGAAAGTGAAAGATGCCCTTTATTGTAACCTTTCCAGGCAAATCCCATAATAAGGCACACAAAATAATAGTGAGACAGATTTAAACCTTGAACAGAATCAAAGTTTATTGAACAGAGAAGAGAAGGGAACGAGATAAACTAGAGGAAAGGAAAGGATAAAGCAGAAGAAATATATTTACAAAAGAGTTTTGGCAGAGAAATTAAGTATTTGATTTAGACACTGGTTTAATAAGTTTCTTCAGAATCACAGTTAGCTTAGATGTTATATTGCGGTTTCCTAGATGGTACAGTTACTTATAATGTTCTGAGTAATGGATTATACACTCAGCGTCTCTCAGGCTAGCACTTCACACAGTACCTCCTCAAGCCTCCCTGTGTTAGAAACCCTACAATAAAATCATTCTCTCTGGAAGAAAATAAAGGAAAACCCCAGATACCTCATATTACTAGCCTCATGAATTAGTCTTCCCTCTCTCTGGATGATACAGACCTCCCTGGTTATATATATGGCCATTTCAGCTTGGGTCCCTCAATGACCCTCTACCAGTTCACTCAGTCTGAGTATCACTTTGGTTTCACACATAGCACACCAGCTGTCACACAGTAGAACAAGCCAGTTTTCCGCACATACTGACTGCAACTACTCTCCTCAGAAATGATATGTTTTAAAGTACAGTTACAGCAGATAGCTCTTAACTCCAGGAACTCCCAAATCCAAAAGCACACTTAGTTATACATTGTCTCACAGAAAGATAGAGCTTCAATGTTCCTGGCTGTTCTTGAAAGGAGGTGTTCGCCATATTAGGCGATTAGGAAAAATTACAAAATTGGAAGGTTTGAGTTTTGAAAAACCGATGAGTGGAAAACAATCCCCTAGAGACTCCAAGCAGAATGCAATTAAAATAGCTGTGACAGCTGAAAGGATTCCAGAGAAATAGACATTTTTTACCAATGGCAGCCATTTTGGAAAATCAGGAGGCTTGAATAAAAAAAAAGTTGGGGGGGATTTTCAGAGTTCACTGAGTAGAATGCAGTTAAGGCCACTGTGGTAGCCAAAGGGATTCCAGAGAAACAATTGGCCATGCTGGCAGGGGCTGATGGGAATTGTAGTACATGAACATTTGGAGCACCATAGGTTGACCACCCCTGGCCAAAAAACTAAGGACATAGCCAAGATGTTGTGACTGTCTTCCCAATAAGAACATGCCTTATATCATTAGGAGCACGTCTGTGGGAATCTATTGAAATCCAAGATGCATTGAGTCTTATCCATGTAACCACACATAACACAAATCTAGTAATTTTTTTGATACCACCACAAATCACAGCAGGGAAGTCAAATTGTGGTATATGGCAAGCATCCACCAAGTACACAGCCGCACAGAAAGTACCTCAACACATGGAGCAGCCGCCCAAGTGGGTTTGGATTTTCAGTGCCAAACTGCCATCATTCGTTTGTTTGTTTGTGTCAATCTGCCCTCTGGCGCCAATGAACTGAGCCACACTTTCATACTAATGTAATCAGACTGCATAGTAAAATTACATTATGGCATTTAAAAACCATCAGCAACACACTTCATTCCCAGTACGTGGTTGGAAAATGACAACAAACATAGCTAAGAATCCTCAACTCAAATTTCAAACACAGATAATTTCATACATACAGGTCATATGATGCTCCTCTATTTCACCCAAGTATCTTCCTTGCCATGAGATAAACAGGTAGACGTTTTAAAACATTTACAGTATCCCTCTGAACTGGTTGCATCCTTTCTTTGAAAACCTGCCTTGAAAACCTCATGGTCCTGGTCGCCATGAGTTGGTTATAACTTGAGGGCACATTATTATTATTTCCATAGATTTTCCACCGCACCTCATCAAAGAGTTCTTGCAACAACTGGAGATTATCAACTATCAGATTTTCAACTCCTTCCATGATGATCCATCTTTCCGGGAAACACCAGCTTTCTTATAAATGGATTCAGAACCAATGAAGAAGGTAACCCAAACAGGTGAGGCTCTGAAGAGAGATACTCAAGCTGTACTCTCAATCATTCATTGCTCAGGAAACAGCCCTACTTCTGAGTAAACTTGCTTAGGATCAGACTCTATGCGATACCATCTTAGCTTAAGGGAATTTTCTGACACTCAGCAGAAGTATTACAAATGTAGGAAAGCTTCCATTGAACAATTAATGCTTTCAAGCTCTTAGCATGATAAATGGCAACGTGGAAACAAGCTCATTATTTCTAGATGCAGCCAAAATGCCCGTTCCGGGAGACTGAATCACACATCCACTTCAGGCAGTGCTCCCAAGCAGAACTGCTCAGCTAAATTCAGTGGGGCTCTTATCACAATAAAAGTGTGTAGGATTGGACAGCCTGTGATTCTTACCTAAGCACTAAGCCACTAGTTAATGTACCACAAATAGCCACAAATCATTACCCACGCAAGAACTCTCATTCCAGGGAGTATGCCTTAATAAATTCCAGTTAATAGCAGTAGATCCTATGCACATTTACCACTGCAGGTAAATCCCACTGAACAGAAAGGGGGTGGGGGAGAGGTAACTTCTATGTAAACGCCCATTGGATTGCACTCTTAGCACAAAGAAGAGTCCTGTAGCAGCTCCCTGGCTAACAGATACTGTATAACAACGTTTATAGAGCTACAGAACTCTTGTCAGTCAGGTACCAACAGCCTTTTTCTTTTAGCTTTACCTTGGTAACCAAACACCGCATTGTAAGAGAAAACGACTGCAACAAGCAAACGTAATTTGCTAAACTCCACCTCCAAAAAACTTGAGAGCAGACAACCAGAAATACCTAGATAACATGGGAAACAAACCAAAGCGAAATGTCTTCCCTTGTACATCTTGTAACCCACAGTCTGTTGCATCTCCTACCTGCTTTGGTTTGCACAAAGTTGCTAACGCAGCTGCAGCCTACGAGAGATTGCAGTTACATCCAAGGTGACATAAGGACAATTGCATGGAGCCAGACAGTAAGAAAGTATCCCAAACAGACAATTCTAACCAGCGTTAGCCTGCTCCAAATTCCCAGAGCCTTTCCCCTTCGCCTGCGTGTATCCCCAGCTACAACTTGTTAAACAAATCAGCGTCGTAGCTTCCCACTGACATTTTTCTCTCTCGGCACTTGGCTCTGGGCGGAGCTTGGGAGATAAGAAAGCCCGTTGGGAAGAAGATGCTGAAAGTCCTGACTGCGCCTCCACGTGGAGAAAGTCTTTTGAAAGGAAACCTGCCGGCTAAAGGGGAGGGCAGGGAGTTGTCATTTTTCGACCCTGATTCTGCGTCATTGGACGTTCATATTGTGCGCGTTAAACAGAGATTACATTTCAGATTTCACTGCAATAACAACGGAAAGGATCCTGAGGTGGGGAGCAGCTACACCACTTCACCAAGGAAATACATTTTTGAACGGTGCTCCTGTAAAAAAAGACTAACAGCAAAGGGGCAAATCGGAAAGAAGAGCTCCAGCCCAGATTTTTCCTCCTTGCCAGTATTTCTTGCGGATAAGTTTTTATGGGAGAGAACCGACCTTCGGCGTGAACTGGAGCAGCAGTTTCTAGGATGTCATCCAAAAGGAATAGTGAATAGTTCCATACGCGTATTTTAAAAAATTGCAGTACTGAGCGTCAGTGCTCAAATCTACTTCAGCTCTTTCTGGCTCTGATCTATTTAATAAGCTATGAATTTTTATTTACACCGGTTTACAGTCAAATCATAAAGCTTATTATTTGGAAGTAAACCTCGTTATATTCACATACTGTGGAGGCGTAGGCATGTTTTAACATTCTAATTAAACAATGGGCTTCTAACTCTGCAAAAGATTTCAGACCTAATAGCAAAACTCAAATACTCCCAAGTAAAGGGTTTCAATTAAGATCACCTACAAGGGGGCAAATTCCAGGGAATTCAACAAGGCTGGACATCTGTAAGATCCAGCTGCATATCCTTAAAAATACTTACAGGGAATCTGGTTTCATTAACATATTTTAATTTCCTTCTATATCTGTTCCATAGCTATTCAAATCAATAATGGTAAACCAAAATACACACTGAACTGGCATACATTACGGTAAAAATCAGTCTTAGCAGACATTTGAGCCAGCCCAGATGTCAACTCATGTTTAATTCTCTTATTTCAATATGGAAATTTGGATTTTTTTTTCCTACTAAAGTCTAAATTTTGTGGTTGAAGGGAATATAGCTGATTATTCTTAAACTGCTCTGGGCTTATGTCCAAAGTTATTTGGATATACACTGTCTACGGAAGGAGTTGTAACAAAATTAAATCACTGTCAACTAAAAAAAAAACCTGGATCACTCATTGCAGCATGCTAAAAAGGCTTAAATCATGATGCAAGAAAGTGTGCATATAAGAAAACATCACTAATATATCTAATTCTCAACATGATGAAATCTGTGGATACGTAAATCCAAAGATCAGACTTCTGACACCATGTCGCAACGGATGGCAAAATGGCCACAGTGGTTTAAACAAGTTTATTTACAGCTAACAAAAGGAACTATAGAATAGTTAACAGCTAACCAGAAGCTCTCAGTCTTAACTCAGGTGTCAGACTAAGGTCTGGGAAACCCAGGTTGGAATCTCCACTCTGCAGTGGAAATTTTCTGGGCCAGCCACACACTCTCATCCTTGAGCCTGGAAAGTATCTGGATGGGAGACCTCCAAGAAACACCAGAGGTGACATAAAGGCAGGCAATGGCAAACTGTCATGATCAGCCCCTGTATGATTCTGCCATGTTTTTTGTCTCCTGCCTGGGATATGGGAACATGTCTCTTCTCATTTCCCCACCCTGCTATGCTTCTGTTTTCCTGCCTTGCTCCTTCTCAGGCCTTATCAGCTTGTTAGACACCTATTGTTGTAGCTCTGCAGGAGAGTGGAATGTAAGTTGCTTTGACTCAGGTGGGAGAAGGTGATATCTTCTTCCAATGGACCATGGGACTGAAGGGGTGCCATCCCCCCTTGGGAACTGGTAGGCAGGGGTGGGGTGACATGACGTGGGGTATAACAGTAGCTGCAATACTGGCAATGTTTCATCTGGCAACAGAAGTCCAAATCCTTATTCCTGATGTTTCATAATAAAGAAATCAACTGAATACAGAGCCTTGTTATAGAACAGTCCAGAGGCATGAAACAAACCACCTCTGAACATCACTTCCCTTGAAAACCCTACGGGGTTGCCGTAAGTCAGCTGTGACTTGACAGCAGAATGTGTGTGTGTGTGTTTTGAACTGGCCACTCTCACTGTGACAAAACCTGTGATATGGACTTAAAAGGACCCAGGTTGTGCTCTTAACGGAACATGATCTAAATTTAGAAGCCTTGCTGGTTTATATTAATTCTGTTTTCAGTTGCTGTTCTTGTATAAGTAAAACAAAGTAGTAACAGACGAGCATTCAATAAAGTAAGTAAAGATGTGATTTTCCATCCCAATTATTGCTTGTGGTTATCCTCACTATATGTCACGTGATAGCTCTTAAATCCAACATTGTGTTCCAGATATTACTAGCCAGATGGCCTGAATAAAAAAAAAAACCTAACAGCAGTTCCCAGACCTATCTCTTGTTTTATTTGTCTATTTAAAGGCTATTAAAGGGCCTCTTGGAACTGATCATTTCCTTTTTCTTAAGAGCAGCATCACAATATCCTCTTTCATTTGGGGAAAAATAGCTTATTGCAGAAGAAAAATGGAAGGGCTTCATCACATGATCTTGAACTTGTGAGCTCCCCCGTTGACAAAGAAATGTGTTAGGATTCAGTGACAACCAGTGCTGTCATCACCAGCTCTCTCCACTGATTGTGTTAGGTCTGTAGCATTGAACCAATAAGCTCATAGTGCTAGAGACAGCATAGCAGAGAGAGAGAAAATCTTTAGACATGCATATGGAATCCATTTTGTTGACCTGTTATCCCACGATTAAGCAGAATACATGTATGAACTGCGCTGGTGGGACCAATTTATGGATCTTGTTCAACCAACTCTTGCCTGGAGACCAAGCTGTATGAGGAAAGGCTGAAGAACTTGGGAATGTTCAGTCTGGTCTGGAGAAGAGGTTGAGGGGTGGCCATGATTGCTCTCTTTAAGCATTGGAAGGGCTGTCACTTGGAGGATGACAGCAAACTGTTCCTGTTCACAGCAGAGGATAGTATTTGCAACAATGGGTTTAAATTACAAGCAGAAAGGTACCATCTGGATTTTAAGGGGGGAAAATATAGTGAGAGTAGTTCAACAGTGGAATCAGCTGTCTAGGAAGGTGGTGAGCTCCCCCGCACTGGCAGTCTTCAAGCACCAGCTGGACAAACACTTGCCAGGGATGCTCTAGGCCAGGGATGTCAAGCTAATTTGTTATGAGGGCTGGCTATGGCATAAATGTGACTCAGTCAAACTGAGCTATAGGGAGGGCTGCCCACAGTGTGTTCGCCAGCCCACATTGACCAGCACAGGGGGTGCAGCAGACTCACCAGCCCAGAACAGCACTGCAGGAAGTGGTTGGTACTGGGGTGTGTGGCTACCTCAACTGGAGAACCCACAGAAGGCTCACCAGCCCAGATCAGGAGCAGGAAGGTTGTCTCAGCTGGCATGTGTGCCTGATAGGCCCTCTTAAGGGGCTATATTCCCTTTGGGGGAGATCATCATCATCAACCCCCAGGCCACATGTTCAACACCCCTGCCCTAGGCAGATCCTGCATTAAATAGGGGGTTGGACCTAGATGGCCTTTATGATCCCTTCTAACTCCATAATTCTATGATTCTTGACCCCTATGGGTTACTAAGTGTGGTGTAAATATATTAAATAAAGTGCTTAAACTGCCACTGTATACATAGAGAGGGTTAACTATTGAGTAAGAGAAACTCATCTGATTAACTCATATGAAAATGTAGTGTCGAAGGTTTTCTCATGTGTAGGAAGGAACTCATATATAGTCTGAGGTTGTAAATGCCTTAGCAGACCAGAGTTCTATTGCTGATGCAATCCCTTCCACTTCCAAATCACTCTCTGCCCTAAAGTTTCATTGGTAATTCAATGTGAAATTGACAAAGCTGATCCAATGATTGTATCTCTGCCTGAACGTTAACATCACAAGTCCTATGTGAAAATGACAAAGATGATCCAATTTACCCTTCTTTGCCTGAATGCTAACTTTTCAAGTTCTATGTGAAATTGGCAAAGCTGAGTCAATCGACCCTGCTTCTTTATATCTCTGCCTCAGCATTACATTGCTAGTTCAATATGACAAACAGAAAAAAAATTGAAAATACTTTTGAAAATGGAGGAGGAGAAAATGACTGGAAGATAGGCAATGTAAGGAATTCCATAGAAGCAGAAATAAAAGGCTCTTTGGTGAAAAAGACCGTTTATTCAGACATCTTAGAAAGCTCAAGTACACGCAGTGGCAGGAATGACTTCCATGAAGCACGAGTTATAACTCTATTCATCCCATCCCCTTCCACTGCTTCCCATGGGAGCCGGAGACCTCATCTCAGCATGAGATAAGGTCTCATACGATAAACTTCAGCCCATCATCCAGACCCAGCCATGGAATGCATAAGGAAGGTTATACACCATCAACACCATTGAAACCCACCCACTCTGCCTCCTTAAAAGCCCTCCCCCCCCAGGTTTATGCAGAAAGTAGCGATTGGAAGGCAGAAATAAAGGGTGAAGTCAATATTTTGAATAAACCCATTGATTATACAGGAATATCCCACCCAAAGAGACTAAATATTGCAAGCGTTTGGAATTAAGCGAGTCAGGGATGGCGTCCAATTCGTAGTGCTTGTGGCCATCAATAATAGTCGGTGGGAACCTCTCCAGTCATTACCAGGCATCAGGCAGGAGCCTCCTTGAGCAAGCTGGAATGGAAGACAGGATGAATGTTACTACTAAAGAGAGTTAGGCAAATCCAATGCGGGCAGTGACATCATTAATCTAACTAGTAATCTGAAAAGGTCCACGAATCTTTTGCCAAGTTTGGAAAAGACATGCACATCTCTGAGATTTTTTAGTAGACAAATACACCCAAAGCGCAGAGGGAAATCCAGCGGTGTTTATCCAGCTTACAGCTTTGGGAGTCCCTTAGCCTGTTGTAAGGCCGGTCTATGGACCGATTTCCACCCTCAGCTAGGGATGAAATCCATTATTTGAAACTCTAAGAGTTAAGCTGTCATGAGGTAGTTGTGGCGGAAGGGCGACCAGGCCACAATTTCAAGGGGTTTTGTACTGCACTATAGACACATTTATTATAAGTACTCATGCATGAATGAAATAGCACCAATTGTCCTGGTGGTAGTTGGTGTAACAAAGCAGTAAATACTGCTCCTAGGGTTCTGTTAGTTCTCTCCAAGTCTCACCGTCACTTTGAAGGCGTGGTGAAGAGTGGCTGACCTTGGCTGACTAACTTTCTTAAAAAGCATACTTCAGAGCTTTAAGAAATGGGTGGGGGCCTTGGTGGAGACCACTTGGTGAGGAATGTAGGCGATAAACATGTTGAATGAACAGTACCAACTTAGGAGGGATGGGGGAAGCACATAAAATGGGCTTGTTTAGAAATAAGTCCACCACCACCCACAAAACCGTGTTGCCATGACTGTGAACCGTCTATGCCATGGAGATGACTTCCCAAAGGCGGGAGGCCACCCGGAAGGAGAGGTTTTCAACAGCCCATGGGGCTTTCAGAATGGTTTGGCTTCTGCACAAGCGAGCAACCTTTAATGCTCGCCTCAATGTCCTTGCGCATTGCAGCCACAGAACTGACCCGGTGGAGCTAAATGCAGAGTTTTCAGAAAGCCAAAATGTCCAGCCCGGCCCGGGGTATGCGTGGCGAACTTCAAGAACCCTGGACATGAGGAGGGGGGGGAGGCATTACCAGCATTCCTCCGCCAAACTCCATTCTCCAAAGCATGGTGGGAGTCCCACTTTCCCTCGCTGGGAGGCTCGTGCAACCCGCCTCTCGAGTTCCCTTGGGAAAGGGGAGGCAGAGACTGAGAATGGCCCGGTGGAGGAGGGGTGGGCGTTTGAGATCCCGGGTGACAGCCAGCCCCAACTGGGAGGAAGAGGCAGTCGTGGAATGTCTGCGTACCCTCGGGTGGCCCAGCGAGCCGTCAACCAGTTTATTAGTTTCCAGAGGAAAAATGGACTGTAAAAGCGAAAAAAAATGTTATGAGTTGTTTTCTGCGGACATCTTGAGGGGAAGTGGAAAGAAGCGGCCAGGTTTTTTTGTCCGACCAAACCTGAAGGGGTGTTTAGCCTCCAGCCAGTGGCGCCAGAAGTGGAAATTAACTACTTTGATGGCCCAGTCTCTTTATCCCCTACAGTCCAGTTGAGTTCAGCACCAGAGAATTTCTTAGATAAATAAGCACACGGAACCAGCCTACCATCTTTATTTTCTGCCTTGGGGCTTACCCCAAATTAGCTTTGTCTGAGGCATCCGTGAACCACAAGCGGAGATCTGAGTCAGGTGCTTTAAGATAGGATTCGGTGGTAAAGCAGACTTTAAAAGGTTGAGGCTGTTTGACACTCTTCAGACCAGAGGGGCCCGGGCTTGGCGGACAGTGGATCTTTACCCTTAGTGCATTAAGAGAGGTCTGTGAGAGGAGAAGTCAGTTCAGCGGGTGGGGTATAAAGTGCGATAGAAATTAGCAAAACCAAGAAAAGATTGGAGTTCACTGCGGTTGGGTGAGGGCAGACCATTTGGAGGACATGCACGTCAATTTTAGCAGGGGATCCATTTCCAAGAGCCCTCGATGAGGAATCGACAACAAATAGTCAATGGAGGTCTGGTGAAACAGCATTTGGATAGTTGGCAAAGAGAGGGATTTGTCGACAGACAATACCTCGAACCAATGTTTCATGCTCTTCTATGGTTTGTGAATAGAATTAAAGCGTCATCTAAGTATACCACGCTCCCTTGTACAATAAATCATGGAACTTAGTTGATAAGGGGCCATAGAAGCCCGGGGCCCCACTTAACCCGAATGGCATTATCAAGAAGTATTCAAACTGTCCAAACTTTGTGTTAAGCGCGGTCAAGTGTTCATAGCCTTCAGCAATTTGTTCTGACCCTGTAGTAAGCTTCTCTCAGAGTCCAATTTAGTAAAAATAAAGCCCTTTGCCCAGTGTGTCTAAAAGGTCCTTGATCAAAGGCAAAGGTGTTATTGGACAGGAGACTGCATTGAGACCTCGATAATCTGTGCAAAGCCGTAGAACCCATCTTTCTTTTCTGGAAACAAAGCGGGAACAGCGTGTGTAGTGTTTGGTAGCCCGCCAGTATGAACCCAGTAGGGTTCTTGTCAAGAGGCCACGAAGTTCCTTCTCCTCATTAGGACTCATCACGGTAGATTCTACCTTTGGGCAGTTCTAGCTAGTTTGTATAATGATTTTGCAGTCAGTGTCTCTATGGGGTGGCAACTGATAGCATTCTCTTGCTCCCCTGAAAACTCTGGCTAGATCATGGTACGCCCGGTGGGATGCCAACAGAATGGGAGCAATCGCTGATGAAACCAGGGGAGGGTGTGTCCAGGGGAGAAGTTGGGTTTCCCCAATTCAATAATGTTCACCTTGGGGAAATTCAGTGAATTCTAAGTCCGTTCTTTCCAAATGAACTTTGGTTCATGTAACAATAACTCATAGCATGCAAAACTATGGAGTGTTTGGCCACTGGCGTAAAATAAAACTAATTTTCTCCCAATGAATTGGTATAGCGGAGGAGACGGTTGTGTTTTGAACTGGGCGGTCCTTCGTTCTTGAGGGGCTGCCGTCCATTTGGGTGAATGGTATAGGCTTAGCCAGAATTTGATCCAGACCCTAGCTCCTCTCCTGCCACCTGGGGCGCATTAAGCAATGGGAGCAGCCAAGAATCCCACAAGGGCGAGGCTATAATGCGAAAGGGTGTGTTTAGCGGGGTTGGCCAAGCAGCTTGGACAGTAATGGGAAGCTGCCTTCACTCACAGCGTCCAGGAGTGGGACCCATGTCCATGGGGCTGGCAGAAGAAAAGGCAAACAGCTGCCCCCCCTCCTCTGGGTGCGCTAGCCGATGAGAGCCTTTAGAGCGAGCCCGTCCGAGGTGGCCCCGATCTAAGTGGTGGCTTGGCAGATGGAGTGCGTGCTGGAAGGCGGTTGGTTTTGTTTTCTTAGGACAGTTGGCTAGATGACCTGGCCCTCCATGGTAAAGAGCACAATCCCAGTGGCCGGCGTTCAGAGTGGTTTTGGTAGGCGGCTGGAAGCGACTTGGGTAGGCATGAGTGATGGCGGAGTTTTGGTAGGCTGACCTCCCGGCCTGGCGATATTCAAGCGAGGCGCCACCTGGGATCCCAACTGGATCCAATCGCAATAGTCACGAGGAACCCGAATTAAAAACACCGTTTCCACGCTTACCGTCCACAGCATCCGAGAAATTATTAGCATTTCATGCGTTCAGGCCCGCACTCAGGAGGGAGTGAGCAACCGCCGCGCCACGGGAATTCACGGGCAAAATTCTGCAAGCTGGCGGTTGCCTTGCTGGATAGTTTTGATAGTGCGGATAGCTTCATTCGGCCTGGATCTTGAGCCCAGCTCTGGAAAACTGGAGGAATCACCGGGCACCGTCACGAGGAAGTCTTCATCTTACCAGAGTAAAGGAGTCACGAATGATGCGGCTGCTGCCCCATCAGGACTGAGCCCGATGTCCGGTATTTTTTTAGCTCAGACGGTATAAATCATCATAGTCTTCAAGTGGGCATTGAGTTTGCAAAATAAAGTAGGAAGTTTGGAAGGTCCCCATCCAAAGCGGGCTGACCTTCGGGGGCCTATAGTAACCCCGTTCCACGGCTCTTGGCGCCTACTGAAGTGATTCGCAGCGGAGTTGAGCAGGTTGGGCAGGCAGCTGTTGCACAGGAGGGGGCGAATGGAAGCTGGCTGTACGCTGGCGTTGGGTGGCAGGACCCAGTGCGTGGCCCCCCCTGGCACCGGCATTATCAGTAACAGCATAGACTCCAACTTGGGGCCCTGGTCTGCTGCCTCCTTGGCTCCCTCTCCAGCGCGGCCAGCTCCCCTCTCCTTGCGGGTCAATGCGTCCTGATGCGCATGCAGAGCAACTTTTCTCGTTCCAATTTAGCCAGTTAGTCCCGGTTTAAAAGCTGCATTGAGCTCACTTCGTCATAGCAGAGCCTGAAGCAGCTTTGGCGGTGCGTTGTAAATCCAGTCTAGGTGTTCCAGGACTTTATCATGGACTGACGAATTCTGGGCATATTATGCGTTAGGCATCTTTGGCACGGTCCAACTTTCGAGCTGAACTTCTTTGCGTTGCCGTTCCGGTCCCTCTGCAGGTTTTCGCTCTTGCTGCAACTGTGCCCGTTCCTCCTCCCATAGCTGGCGTTCGGGTCCATGCTTCTTAGGCATCTCGCCCAGCCGCCCCACTTCCCCTCATCCCAGGTCTCGCCCGTGGGAGAGGGAACAGATCCAGAGAGCTGGGGTAGGCTCTTCGGACTCTTACGTGCGTCACAGGCGAGACATCGGAGACTTACCGTAGCCACGGTGGCTCCCTGAGGAGCACCCTCGGAGTGCGGCTGCTGACCAGGGTCAGGGGTCCGATTGGAAAACGAGTCACGGATACCTCAATCCGGTTTGGTGAGTGTCGCTGGGCCGGGCCCCAGTGCTGTGCCATGGTGGTTCTTTGGGAGCATCACCAAATCTGAGTCAGGGCTATTCAATGGATTCCTGGGTTTATGAAAGGTGGGTCAGGCCCGTCTCCTCCATGACAGGTTGCATCTGAGGGTTTGTAATCCCACCGCAGCGAATTTGGGAATCCGATCCCACGGGGCTTCGATCCGCCAGACGAAGCCTAAGCGACTCATGTAAGGTCCCATGGTGCGTGCGTCCGTCCCTACGTTCCAGCGGGTGGGGAGGCTTCGTGCTGATGTCGAGGGGCCAGCGGGAAAGAGTCACCCGGCAGGCCCGTTCTCCGCCCGGTTCCTCCAGATCCAGAAGGAAGGTCGGAGCCCCTCTTTGGGGAGCTACACTGGTAACATTCCAACCTCTCAGTAGCCGAGGACACTAGGGTCCACTGCACTGGTAAGATATATGGATTAAAGATGCCTGCCACAATGCGAATTCCTTAGAAGCAGAAATACAAAAGGCTCTTTGGTGAGAAAGACCCGTTTATTCCAGACATCTTAAGCTCAGGAGGCCTGCGCGGTAGCAGGAATGGTACTTCCATGAAGCACAGGTTATATAACTCTATTCATCCCATCCCCCTTCCTGCTTCCCATGGGAGCGGAGACCTCATCTCCCGCGCAGAGATAAGGTCTCCGCCGATGAAGCTGGCCCATCGCCCGGGCCATGGAATGCACTCAAGGTTACTTTACCATCAACACCATTGAAACCCTTACAGGCAACTACACAGGGTGTAGATAAAGGGCAGGTGTTTGGTTAGGAGGGGAAAACTGTTTCAGCATTGTTACCCAAAATGGTGGGAGTCTGTCCCTTTTAGAGTGGGGAAATAGGGAGAGCAGACTCTTGATTTAGCAGAAGGTTGGGCAATCTCGGGGTCTTTGTTGCTTATGTATAGCAAGGTCAGCTTTTGTAAGAAATCCACAGGAGAGCAATATAAAGTGTAACAAATTTATCTAGGGATAATAGGGATACACAAACACACAAAAATCAAAGCAGCAGAACACACACAGTGTCCTAGGATATAAACAGTGTTGATAGGATAGATTTGGAATAGATGTTGAGAAGATAGATTTGAGAGGACAGATTTGGAATAGATGAAAAGAATTTGGGGAGTAAAGATTATAGTCATCTGATCTAGGGGCAGAGTGCTGAGTCAATCATAACTATAAAACAAGGGCAATGTAAATAAGGTGGTCGTTAAAGAGAGATTAGTCAGAGGAAGAAGTCTTAAGTTAGTATAATACTTGCAGAAACACTGGGGGCAAATATATTAACAAATCCTTTGTCTTCGCAGGGTGGATAGTCCAGGGCTGCAGATGGTAATGCTTTTCAATGTATTATGTTCCCCATCCACCCCACATCTCAGAACATGCATTCAATCATGGATTTTTATGGATACAATATATATGTGAGATATATTTCTGATTTATATTAATGCTAACAGCTACATATGCTGTGGAGCAGGATAAAACAGGCTAAAAGCAAGCCTAGCAACAGCAAACAGTCAGTAGAGAGTTAATCTACTCATTTGCTCCTTGATGTCCACACCCAAGCCAGAGCTACAGTTAATGGAGTTGTGAATGTGCACTATGCCTTGAATTGAGATGCTGCAACCTTTCTCCCCTTCAGCTGTTCCTAAAACCTCCTAAGTGCTCCCATCCCTGATTTAATCTCACTGCCTCTGCAAAATTACAATAGCCAGAGACTCACACTGCCGGCCACCTATTCAAGGTGCTTCTAATGTAATCAAGGAACAATTGACCACCAACCCCCGAGATTTAGAACAATAGATAGAGCTGCTAATTAGCTCAGCCCTGAAACCCAGCACAGATGCAAGAAATGAAACTTAATGCAAAGGGTCTCTTTTCCCGCCAAACCAGCGCTCCACCCTATAAAAGTCCTGCTCACCTTAAGCTCATTGCTCATTTCTAACCTGAACCTCCCTTGGTCAAGTTGGTGTGGGACACGATATCGTCCTTCTACGGGATCTCTGTACCAGCATAGAGTTCCTGCCTTCTCCTTCGTCTGCTGCATTGGAACCATTAGGTAACATATCACCCTGCTGCCTCCCACTTCCAATTCTATCATCTAAACCTATTTTCCCCACCTTTTTATATCTCTAGGAACTTGTATGTATGTGCCTCCATATCTTACTGTATGTTTGCTTGAAACCAAATTTATATAAACATTTTAAACTTGATTTGGAGTCCTTGTATTACTCTGCGGAACACTCCATGCTGTTTTTCCCCGTATACATAGTCTCAAATATCCCAACCTAGCCTCCTCTCGCATTGCCAAGTGAGTTATCTCTCCAAAACTCTGCCAAGCTGAGTTGCTCTCCTCATTGCTCTGCCAAGCTAAGCTTTTTCCCCAACGTATTTGCCAAACCAAGCTATTCTTCCCCATTGCTAACCCCAAAGAAATCCTTCCCCCTGTTAAGCTAGGTAACAAATGCAAGGGCATTGTGTTCACTTAATCCCTTCAGGAAAAGTGTTACATAGGTATTTTGTAAGGCAGATATGGGCGAGGGCAAGTTCAGACAAGCTTTTACATTGTCCTTGTGGCTACACTAGTCAATGCAGAGAATGGGTTCCCCATTTTGGCACAGTACTGCTAGGCACCCCAAGGGTTGGCAGGATGGGTAGAGACTATTGTCTTAAAACAGAGACCCCATTCACCCACTTACCCACCATGGGTCAGTCTGGTAACAACTTGATTGCATGCTCAAAGGAAGCTGGCTTGAAAAGGAAGCAAAAAGAAAATCATGGTTAAAGTGCTCAGAAAAACAATGGAGGAAAAATGAAGGGAAAATGTTTCTGGAACCAAACCGAGGAAAAAACATGTGGAATTCAAAGAAAAAATGTAGCATTTGGCAGCAAGATAAGTTGTAAATGATTCATGCAAAAAAGGCCAGAGTTGGTTTGTGATTTTAGAGCCCTGAATGGCTTACTTTTTGAAGTTATCTAGCCAAAGAAATATTGGATAGATTACAAGTGTTAGAGGAACAGCACAAAAACTGCCTTGATAAAGCAACTCTAATTGAGATGAAGCAATTAGGACCCAATTAGATATACTTGAAGCTGAAGAAATACAGGAGAAAAAATAAGATTTCTAAAACGGAGACCTTTTGATCATGAAAAAAAACCTGGAAGATATCTGGCACATTATCCAAAAAAAGAATAATTTACTGGAGTCAATAAGGAGATTGAATTATGCATGTAAAAAAGGAGATGCAGAAACAGTTTTCTCTTTTCTTTTCAGACTTATACAGAAAGATATTTCAAGAGAAGACAGAATGGAGGAGTATATAAAAGGAATACATACTAAGAAGTTCACATCTTAACTCAGGGATATATTGAATCAAACCATTACAGTTCAAGAAGTATTGCAGCCTATAAAGGAAGTGAAAAAAAGACAAAATGTTAGGTCCAGATGGACTTACAGCAACATATTATAAGTGCTTGGAAGTGAATTTAATATTACCACTGCAAAAAGTTATGAATGAAATAAATAATAGTCATCATTGCGGCAAGAAGCTCATATGGCGTTGATTCACAAAGAAGGTGACGGTCCATCATCACTGCCGCAGTCTTATAGACCTATTTCAATGTTAAATGTGAACTATAAAGTTTTATTTTAATAATGGTGAAAAGATTAACGAAATACATAACAAAACTAACAGTGGCGTATCTGCAGAAAATGAAGCCTGTAGCAAGAACTGATCCCCCCCCGTCTGCCCCTGCACACTTGTTTTTTGAATAGTTGTTTTAATGCTAAAGGTAACTCCAGATTCTTTGTGTGTTATAATTTTCCAATGTCAATATCCTTGCTGTCTGTCGGTACAGCTTGTTTAGTGTGTTGTTTTTATTGGTTGGGTAAAGACCATAACAATAAATAATAAAATACATATATACTCCTGAGTGTGGGCCTAGAATTGATAGAAGGCACCTGAACTGAAGTGATATTAAAAGGCAGTGAGTCATGCCATAGGAAGAAAGAAATGCAGGCCTTTCTGTAACTGCTGATTTCCAACGCAGATAGATATGGTGCCAGGGCAAAAATGTTATACATGTATGGGGGAGAAAACCATGACAAAAATGGGGGTTGAGGTTTTCAGGGACATCACACAGCATGGCCTGGATTGCATAGTTCTGCTTTGCAGCAAGCAATTAATTTGATAACAAGTGATATTTAAGCCAACTCTAAAAGACAGCAAGCAAATTATAATGGGAATGGAGCTTACTTGCCACATGGGCAGGGCGCCTCTTCTGCCTCACACACATTTGATAAAATCATGTTTGTAAAAATGACCATTTTGAAGAAGAAACTGCCTTTTTCATAATTACTTTTCCATTTAAAAAAAACTGGGAATGCTTTGGGGAATAAATCAAATATATCTTGTCCATCAGCCCATGACCTATAGTCATGTGGAACAACTGGTTCCACTTCGGAGGCAAATTTTGAAGGAAACCTGGCGAGGACATGGGAATCTAAATAAAGGACAGTTTCTTCCTTTGGATGGACTTTGTCTCCCGAACTGGGCCAGGACGGGACGCAGCAAATGAAAGAGCCAAGAAGGAGCCTACATATCAGGATGTTTTGAGAAGCCATTCCATGAAAGTGTACTGTGCTGTAGGATACCTAATTTATATCACACGTGGCCTCAAAGAGTTCTATGCTCAGATCATCGATCTTATGGCTGTATTAATACTCCAAGTCCTTTTATGTACAGATAAAATTCTTTGCACCTTAACTGTAAATCTCCATCACCCAGGAGAAACAATGGGCACCATCTATGCAGGCCTCTGGTGGAATTGAAAACACACCTATTCTGGAAGGGTTTTGAGTCCAGAATACTTCTTACCTTGTGCAAACATAACTAAATGACACACATAAACATATATTCTGGATTAGGTTCCTATTCCCAGGGCAAAAACTGGCAGCTCTATTAAGTTTGGTATGCCTGCCAGTCTTACCTTCATAGTTTTGCTGCTGTCCTTCAAGTCTCAGATTGCTGGAGAAAGATAGAATTAACTCACATGAAACCAACTGAGTTGTAATCCGACTTCATCTATACAAGCAGAAGGGCACTTCCTCAAGCATAAATAGAGGAGAGAGATTTCTGCTGATTTGTATGCAGCACCCAACACTGCATCCCATACTGTTCTCGAGTATTCCATTGCCATCAAGAGTTTCTTCTCTGGCACAGTGAGCTGCGGTTCGGAAAAGAACATGGCAAAGATTTGTTCCGCAGCATACATATACAGTTTAATAAAATCCTTCAAAAATAGTTTTGATGTGACACTACATGTTGCTGTATCAAAATTCTAGTTTATCATTGCACTAAAATATATAGGTGCATCAGTAAGACACCACAAAATCTTACATTCATATGTTGGATCATATCAAGATGGAGGGTGGGGTTTGCAGTGCTTTATTAGAGTATAGGCTTGCATTTGGAAGCTGTGGCCAATTGCATGCATTTCAACACAGGGGTAGTCTTAGCCAGTAGGCAACAAAGGCAGCTGCCCTGGCCCCCTACTGGAATGGGGGAGAAGAGGAGGCGGAACTGCCTGGCCCAGGGTTTAAGCAGCCAACCACATGTGCCTGCTCCACCCAGGGCTCAGGTAGCTAACT
Source organism: Sphaerodactylus townsendi (assembly GCF_021028975.2). Taxonomy (NCBI): domain Eukaryota; kingdom Metazoa; phylum Chordata; class Lepidosauria; order Squamata; family Sphaerodactylidae; genus Sphaerodactylus; species Sphaerodactylus townsendi. Next base: position 148,582,483 of record NC_059425.1, on the reverse strand, counting down.
TCTGCAGGCAGCTTGTGCTTGCTTTGCATAGGGCAAAGGCTGACACCTTGCTTAGAGGGGGGGGGGTGAAAGCAGTGCGGAGCAAGGAGAGTGACTACTCCCCTTAAGCAAATTTTTGAAAAGTGCCATCCAAACCCCACCCCTGGGGCTGTACTGTTCCTCCCCTGGCTCTGGCTAGCCTGTGCCACTTAGCTTCCAAGCACTGATGAGTTCAGACTTGTCTGGGCTACGAGGATTGTTGTGATAGGAATTGCTATATTGGCAGCAGCTTGAACATGCTGTCCACTTGCTGCCAGCTGAAGCTGAGCAGGGGAAGCTGGAACATGAAGGCAGCCTGGCCAAGGGAGGTGGCCAAGCAAGAGCCAGTCTTCCCTATGGGAGTTTTCAGACAGCTGGTGGGGGGGGGGTTCTGTTTTTCCCCTTCCCAAGCCACTTCAAACCCCTTTGGAGATCACAGTGCTGCTCCTGGACTCCACTCTTCAACCCCCCCCCTTACCCTCTCCACGCTTATTCTATCTTACTATTCTATCAATCCAAATATTTGAGGTTAACTTGATTTCTTGTCTTGTTTATACACTGATTTTCTCCCCTGTCAAAGCAGCTAACAACATTGTTCTCCCCTCTTCTGTTCTATCTCACGACAACAGCCCTGTGGTCTAGGTTGTAAACTGACTGGCCCAAGGATACCAGTGCCCTTTCCTGGCAATGTGGGGATTTGAAAATGAGTCTCCCAGATTTTAGTCCAACAGTCTAACCACTACATTATACTTTCTCTTGTTAGAATAATCCTGTTAACTACTGAACTTCACCACGTACATACTCAAGCTTAATTTTTCATGATTCAGGCTATGCAGTGGTACTATATTCATAATTCAAGCCTGATCTATGATCTAGATTCATATTGATAACTAGATTCATCTTCCAAAAGGGAAATTCAGCATTTCTTCAGGCAGCATGGTTAGTAGTACTTTCTTGTGTAATCTTTGCCCTATTCACTTATAGCTTTGGGAGCTTGTTAGCATAGAAAAAAAAGCTAGGCTGCTAAAGAGACATACAAAAGGTTTATAAAATGACTAGCGGGGCCCGGCCACGCGTTGCTGTGGCAATTGTCCTTCTCATCACAGTCCCCAACCCACACAGATGTCCATGCAGGTCCAATGATCCCCAGCATAGCCTTTTGGGAGCAGCAGTGGCATAGTGGCTAAGAGCAGGTGCACTCTGATCTGGAGGAACAGGGTTTGATTCCCAGCTCTGCAGCTTGAGTTGTGGAGGCTTATCTGGGGAATTCAGATTAGCCTGTGCACTCCCACACACACCTGCTGTGTGACCTTGGGATATTCACAGATTTTCGGAGCTCTCTCAGCCCCACCCACCTCACAGGGTGTTTGTTGTGAGGGGTGAAGGGGAAGGAGGTTGTAAGCCCCTTTGAGTCTCCTACAGGAGAGAAAGGGGGATATAAATCTAAACTCCTCCTCTTCCTCTTCCTCTTCCTCTTCCTCTTCCTCTTCTTCTTCTGGGGTGGTCAAATGGAATCCCTCTTTCCCTTTTCAATTCACGTTATTATATGGTGCTGTCTTGGTTTTTAGTATAAGGTAACCCTTTCCATTCCACAACGGAACTGTCCAGAGTGCGAATCCCGCTGTCCATGAAGCTGGTTGACACACACCGTCCTGGTTTTGGAAAGGCAGAAATGGGGCAAGGAGGCTATCCCAGTCAGGCAGCAGAGGCAGGGTGGTGAGGCGCTCAGATCGAGGCCAGCTCCCTGGGTTATTAAAGGGCCACGTGCAAAAGAAGTGGAGGCAGTAGTGTTGGTTCGCCCCCATCCCGCGGATTTTCTTAGAAGAAAAAGGCAAACTCCAGCTCGCTTTTAGTAAAAGAGAGCTGTGGTGAATATGGGTGAGGAAGTGGGTAAGTGGTGGTTGGATGTGAGGGAGGGCAGAGTGAGGTGTGTGAGGATGAGCTGGATGTGGATGAGAGTATGTGTGTTGTGTGGTAGTAGTGGGTGAGGCACAGAGAGTGAAAGTTACCTGCATGTGTGTGGGGGGGGGGAACCCCACCTGACGTCTCACACGGCAAAGTGTGTATGTGTTTCACTTCCAGTCGTATTACCTAACAGTATTACCTATTTACTGTTTTCACTGCTCATCTCTGGCCATCTCTGCGAACATTCTAAGGGCATACCAAGCCCTCAGGCCACAGACAGACAGGCTGCATGAACATTCTAAGGGTGACAGTTAAACACAGCCAGCTTCATGGCCTGGTGTGGCAGGAAAAAGATGTTTTACCTGGCTCAGGTATGGACTTTTGGCAATGTGAAGGTCCAACTACCTGCCCGCAACAGGGAGGGACGTCATGTGAAAAATTGGAGGCGATCCATCCAGCCGTTTCGGCGTTAGGGCATTACCAACAAACAAATGGTTAGCTTTTTATATATATAGATGAAGGGCATGGAGAAAATAAAAAGAAGGAAATTTCCCCCTATCTCATTGGGATCATTAAATTAAATTAACGAGCACCAGATTCATGACAAACACAGTACTTTTAAAGTCAATGCCCAGTAATTTACTATACTGAATTTACTGCCAGCAAATATATTAATAGCCATGGCCCTAGGAGATTTTAAAAGGGTACCAAATGTATGAAGGATAGGTCCACCAATTGCTATTAGCCCTGAAGTCTGAATAGAACCTCAGTGCTCTGTTAGCCTCTGCACACCATTCACTGGGGATAAAACAACAGAAATGTTGCCTTTGTGGCTACACACTGTCTTTCTGGAAACCTCTGATTGGCCACTGCTAGACTCTTGGTCTGATCTAACAGGACTTATGTTCTTATTTGTTACTCAGCCAAGCCAAAACTTAAGTTATAGCTCTGCTGCCTACAAACCTTGCCATTTACACTAAACATTTCTATTAAAAATAATTAACATCTGGAGAAAATGACAAATTTTGGAAACACATGTACGAAGCTTGAAACTGTATTAATAATGTTAACTGTGGAAAGGATAAAAAGTGTAGAGAGGAAGCACCACCCAACAAGATTAGAACCCCCTGCCAGCAACCTTCCAAACCACTGTGCTACTGTTCCAGAACAGAAAATTCTGCTTTTAAGGTTTTAAAAAAAACTTAGAGGATTTTTTTCCCTAAAAACAAGGAAAATGATATTAATCTCATCTTCATTTTGTATACAACAATAGAAGCCCTACACTTATTTTTTGGAAAAGTGGGACTGGCCACAGGAAGTGGTCCAGAGCAATTATTGCAGAAATCTCAACATCTAATCAGTTCTTTCTCATAAATCCACTTTCCATATATTCAGAAGCACCTTCGTTCAGAGTCAGAGCTAAATTCTACTACTTTCAGGGATTGAACATTAGTGACTATTAAGTGGGGGACATTCAAGAACTCACAGGAGGGCATTTCATTTTCTCTTACGCAGCTGTTCCTTCTTTTCCTCCTCCTGCCAATCCCCCATCCTTACTTCTTCCTGCTTCCTTTTGTACTTCCTACCCACTAACCTACCTACCTTTTATGCGCCCTCCATCTTAAGTTAACGCTTATTTTTAATTTCATGTATACACTACCCTTCTCCACATCTTATATGATTTTCTTATCCTCTATTTTGTCCTCACAACAACCCTGGAACCCCTCAGATTAGTTTGAGGATATATAACTGGCTCAAGATTTCTCAGTGAGCTTTCACAGCAGCATGGGGATTCAAACATAAGTCTTCCAGATGCTGGTTAGAGGCCTCTTCCGCACATGAAGAATAGTGCACTTTCAATCCACTTTCACAATGGTTTGCAAGTGGATTTTGCTATTCCGCACAGTAAAATCCAGCTGCCAAGTGGATTGAAAGTGTGTTATTCTGCATGTGCAGAAGGGGCTAGAAACAAGCCACAATGTCTTTCCTTGGGTGGTTGCTGTTGAACAGTAGTAAGCAGCTGGGCCTGAAAGTCATGCTAGTTGTGTGGCATCACATTGCATTGTGGTTGCTGCCAGGCTTGGCCAAAGACCAAAACCCTGGAAAGTGCCCTGGCCCTTTCCTTCCCCCACTGCCTTACACTAACAGAAACCAAGGTTTGAATGCTGGCAATGACCACTGAGGGCATTCATTTCTTATAGACAGAATATAGTGCAGTTCAGGGTCTCAATTGTTGCAGTTGGGATGGTGTTTGCCTCTGATCCATAATATAATTTAACAAAACTGGTAGGCCTGCTATTGCAACTATACTGTACTGTGCGTTAATCCTAATTTCTCAATCAAGGCAGCAGAAAACTGCTTTACATACTACACTACATTTTTTAGCGTACACCAAATATTTGTGTGTGTGTGAAAATATTAACTGTTGTTTGAATTTACACATTTGTAAATGTCAGCATTGGCCAACATGCTTTCCCAGAAGGTGTGATTGGCTGCAGGCTCTGAATATACAGAACCACATTTGGGTTTGCCTTTGCATAATATCAGAATACGAATATTCTGAAATACTTCATAGAGCCTGTTGTTGAATCTTGCTATATATTTACAAACATTAAACATGAAAAATAAAATGTAAGCTAGTACATGATTAACCGATATGGAATTCTGGCTTTTTGTGTTGGCAAGGGAAGTTATTTTGCAAGAAGGTTCCAAGTAGGTTCCAAAAGGTATGGTACATTCTAAAAAAGTTTCAGAACCATTGCTCAGTCAAGAACCAGTGTAGCTTCTGAGTAGTGTAGTATGTAAAGCAGTTTTCTGCTGTCTTGGTTGAGGAATCAAGTATTTAACACTTACCCTTTCCTAGAAAACCAAATTGGCAGGGAAGCCAGAAGAACAAAGGAAGAGGATGAATTTCAGCTGTAGTTTTGAGTGAACCAACAGGAGATGTAATGCTGAACATTAACTGCATTTTCCAGGCCAATAATGTTGAATCATTATAGATGGATAATGAATAGCCCAGCAGTGGGACTTACAGAGCAGGAGGATGAATGTCATGATCTGGCAACGCATTAAGGAAGCTGGAACCACAAAGTGGGCGGTGATGTTTACTGCAGACTTCATCTACTGCCCATCATCACATAGGGAAAACATGCATGCCTGTTGGGTTGTTCCGGTATTAGACCCACTTATTTAAACTTATTATTGTTTCCAGGGCTTATCAAATGTATCCTTCTGCAATGCTAAATGCATAACTGGCTGCACAAAATAACTTGGTCGCTTGCCATTAAGCCTCCATTTCACGAAGGAAGGGGAGATTAAAATATTACTGAAGCATTAATACAACTAACTTGGTATTGCTTTGGAAATCTCTGGTTAAACTAGACATGTTTAAACTAAACTTGTTTAAGAGACAAATGAACACACAGGGATTCTATTCAGGCGCCTCCAAGATACCAAGTGGAAGAGGATGCAGGAGCAGCAATCCGAAGACAGTCTTATGCTGCCCCATAGTGGGCAAACTCCAACAAGTAACTATGTCCTCTTCCTATTTAAACCTCAGGATTAATTTAGAACAGAGCTATCTTAATTCCTCAGTATTTGAAATAGCATGACAAACAAATAATGTATTACTATTTCTATTGGGGCTACTTTGTTAACAGTCAGACCAAGCTGTTTACTCAAAATACTCAAGTCAAAATTTCTCCAAAATGTTTGCAGAAAAAACTTACTATCTCCATTAATAAGACTAAGGACCTGGAGATTGCATAGCTTATTTTGTTTAAAGCAGTTGCAAAACATTGTCTAAGAAACTTTATTCAGGAAATAACATCACAAAGTCTAGGCAAAGGCTATTTCAAATAAGTGGATTTCGACTTCATACGTATCACTAGGTGGAAGGCCATTTTCAAGGGGAGGGGATTAACCTATGCAGGTATTTTTTCCCCTCTGAGTAATTCTCTCTCCATTTTATAATCTACCTTGACTCTGTGAGAAAAGTGGCTATTAGTGAAGTAAATAAAAGTTAAATTAAATAAATCAAAATAAAATAAAGGAAAAGAATGTATTTATTTCATTTTCCTTCCACACTTACTTCAAAAAGTTCAGGATAATGTACAAGGTTCCCTGTGACCCTCATTTTTTTCATCACTACAACCCTGTAATGTAAGATGACCAGACAAAGGGACTGGCACCACCCCAAAATCACTAACAGGGCCAGCATCAGCATACCCTGAAGTGGGGCATCTACCAGGGTCCAGGGCTTCTTGAAAAGGCCCACTGCCACTGACCGCTCCATCCACACCTCCTCGTCAACCTGCCTGTATGCCTTTCCCCTGCCTGCCTGCTTACTTGTATGTGCCCTTCTGGTTTTATGCCTAATAAAGGTTTTTGGATTGGATTGGATTGTATGTGCCCCACCTTCTGTACTACTGGCCCCCCATCACAGAAGCGTGTGCAGGTGTTGCAAGCAGTGATTGCGATAGGCCCCTTTCGCACATGCAGAATAATGTACTTTCAATCCACTTCCAGTGCACTTTGAAGCTGGATTTTACTGTGCGGAATAGCAAAATCCACTTTCAAACAATTGTGAAAGTATATTGAATGTGCATTATTCTGCATGTGTGGAAAGGGCCATAATCACAACAGTGACACTCCCATCCACGAGTACCACCTAGTGGCACTGAGGAAAGGGCATGCAGGTGACTTTTGAGTTTGGAAAGGAAGGGAACTGTGAGCAGGGATCCTGGTAGTAGAAAAAGGAGGGACCCTGGGAACTCTCAGCCCAGGGCCCTTCAAAACCTGGGCCTGGCCACGGTTACTAAATGACCTTTGTGAACAGTGGAGATTTAAAATTTAAAAAAATGTTTGCTGCCACAGTGTGACATTCTATCAACTATCACACACTGAAACAGAAGAAAGAAGAGACAAAGATAATGGGGGAAACGTAGGCACAAGCACACTGACATGTCTTTAAAATGAAGGCTAATACTTGATTGAACTCAAGGGAACTACTGCCGCATTGGGCTTCTAGGAGTTAAGTTAAAGGGTGTGCCTAGACATATAAACAATGTTAAGTACAAGTTAGCAGATGAAATTAAAGGCTGTCAGAAATTAGACCAAACTGTGATAATTATTCTCAGGATTTATTTTAAAGGATTTGATACCTAAGCCGGCTATCTTTTGTTCCTATCCTTTAGTTAGATTTGTTCGCTATGTGTTTACAATTAACGGGTAGGAGTTCACTGTGAAATTAGCATTCTTCATGAATGTATGTCATTATATGAAGCTATTTGTCATGCCTAAGGTCAGCAATGAGAAGGTTACAGTCCTTTTGATCATTCATACAAAGTAAAATGGCTCCAAAATTAAAGGGTGACACACAAATGCACTACAAGGGTTTTCATGTTGAAAGGAAATAAGCACTTTCTTCTTCTGTAAAAGTCCTCTTCCTGTTCACACATCAAAAGCTTCCATGAGTCCAGCTCTTTACAGCTTGTGCACTGACTCCCGGTTAACACTGTTGGAAAGACCTGTGTCACACACTCTTTTACATAAGCCTGGTGTTCCTCTAGAACCTGGGGAACCTCCCAAACCAGGCTGGCCATGGTATCCGGGTGGGCCAGGTGGGCCTGGCAATCCATCAATAGCAAATCCACCTCTGCCTCGTTCACCTGACAAAAGTTAGAAAAGAAAATATGGGTGCAATCTAACCAACAATTTCAACACAAGAGAACTGAGAATGTGCTTGATTTTCCAGATAAAAACAATTGTCTTAAAAGGTGTGCAACTTTGGCTCCTGCCATATGTCACTGTCAGTTATTACATGTAAATCAACTTCTCCATCCAGATAGGCAGTTTAAACAAAATCCCAACTTAAATATGTATTCTTGCAGATAGAAACAAATCCTGATAAATTACGTGATATCCAAAGTTTGGATTCCATTAATCATTTCTACAGATGGAAGGGATTTCCATCAATAGAGTGGGGATCCCATATCTGCACACACACGCTGCAGCCAAAAACACCCACCCTCACCTCTGGTAAAATTAGGAGAGAACACTCTGGGCAGTTATTTATTTATTTTTAGTTAAGAAGGTCACTGTGATATTCTTTAAGAATTCGTGGCTTAGAAGTCCTTATTCAGCACAATGATTTTAAGAAGAAAATTCTAACAACAATAGGGTTTGCCAGTCTTAACTCTGACAGGAGTATGTCCTATATACATACTGTTGTTTTTCAGTACATTCTTGCAAGGCCCACTGCCACTGAGGAAAGCGCATGCAGGTGGCTTGTGAGTGTGGGGAGGAAGGAGCAGTGAGCAGGGATCCTGGTGGTAGGCATTTACTTCTCTGTGGTGGCTCTTGCATTGTGGATTGGTCTACTTGAAGCTGTTAGGAAGACCCCCATACTTCTATTATTTCATAGACTGTGTGAAAATAATGGTTCAATATGGCATTCTTGCAGAAGAAACAAAGCTATTAAAGGTATTAAAATATGGGATATGGCTATATAAGTCAAAGAAAGATGAAAGAGAATAATTGTTCCTGTACAAAAAATAATTACCTCTTGGGTCTGGGTCTCCTTCCAAACCAATTACTCCATGATCTCTATCAACTTTGTCTCCTTTCTCTCCACGGTCTCCTGAATAATTAAAAAATATCTTCTTAATTAGTACCTTTCTAGTTTTATACATCACACACCTCCAATATATTTAACATCATGGGGAAAGTATTTATTTTGTATATCTCTAAATAGTTCACCTTTTGGACCTTTAAGTCCTGGATCACCAGGTTTACCACAAAGCCCTTCAGGTCCAGATTCCCCATCAATGCCACTCAGTCCAGCTTTACCCTACAAGAACACCCATGTCATACTATTACAGCTCATATACTAAGAGGTCATTTAACAATTCTGATCATCAGAAAACAAAAATAGGGTCTTTAACTAGCAAAAAAAAGTGCTTTAATAGAGGCTTAATGTGAAGAAATGGGTCACAGAAGTGCCATGGAAACAATTGCTATACAACAAAAATAATGCATACAAAAAAGAACACGATAAAAAACAGAATTAAAATATTGCGGCATAAAAATGAAATCCAGCAGCAATAAAACAATTCTGCAAGAAGCATAAAACTGGTCATGAAATAACCTTCAGGCTAGTAGTAGACCAAAAAAGTCAGTTTTGATTGTTTAAATTTATATACCACCCCTCCCTTTTTGAGCTCAGGGTAGTTCATAATACAGGTAAAATACAATACTATAAACCCTTCAAACCATAACTCAGTTTAAAATCTATGCTAGCAATCACTCAGCTGGCACTATCAAAGAGCTCAAAAAGTCCATAAGGATGGAAAAATCTCCTCCTAGAAGAGTGGCAGGATGGTGGATGGTGAGGGGGGAGGCCAGAGTAGACGCCCATGGCTGCCTCAATCATATGGTACAGGTCCTGTGGTACAGGTCCTGTGAAACTGCACATTAGGTCCCACAGCCCTGGTCTCATTACACAGAGCATTCCACCAGGCTGGGGCCAGGCCTGAAAAAGACCTGGCCCTGATTGAGGCTAGCCAGACTTCCTTCAAGCCAGAGACCGCAAGTAGATTATTGTTCAATGAACAGAGCGTTCTCCGGGGGATGTAGGGGGAGAAACGGTTTCAAGGATACATTGGTCCCAGACCATGTAGTACTTTGTATGTTAGTATGAATATCCTAAACTTGATCCAGGATTCCACTTGGAGCCAGTGCAGCTGGTGAAGCACAGGTTGAATATGTGTCTGTCATGCAGTTCCACCTAGGACCCTCATTGCTGCATTCTGGACCAGCTGGAGTTTCTGGAGCAAGCTCAAGGGTAGCAAGTTGCAGCAATCTAGCTTGGAGGTGGCCATTGTGTGAGTCACAGTAGCTAAGTTAGCCTGAGACAGGAAGGGAGTAAGCTGTCTTGCTTGGCAAAGATGATAAAGCATTGCACGTGTAGCATTATTCACCTGGACCTCCATCGCTAGGGAGGTATCCAGGTGAATGCTTAAACTCTTAATGCAGCAACAAGCTGTACCCTGTCACCCATCCACCCACCTCCATCACCCATCCACCCCGCCCCTTCTGACTCAGCCACAGGACCTCCATCTTTGCTGGATTTAATTTCAGCCATTTTTCTTTCGTCAATTCCATCACAGCCTCTAGACAGTTGCCCAAAATGGCTGCGGCAGTATCGGGATGACTGTCTATCATCAGATATAACTGGGTGTCATCGGTTTACCTCACTGTTTGGATATCCATGTCACTGGCCAATAACTGGGATGCTTTGAGGGCCAGTTATTATTTCATTTTGGCGAGGATGTACTTCTACATGTTTGTGTGTTCTCACAGTTCCAGTAACATTTGAAATTTATCCACCACACATCAAAAATTATGACAGTTTTCAGAGAGACAACACTGCGTGATCTCCACCCTTCAGGCATTACTGGAAAATCATGGAATGCAATCCCATAGAAGCAGCAATGACACTGCTCATGAGCTAATGTTAAGAATGGACTACTAAGAAGGCTCCAGTCCTTTCAGTTGCTCCAGCTGCTGCTGCTGCTGCTGCTGCTGCTGCTGCTGCTGCTGCTGCTGCTGCTGCTGCTTCACAACTGGTTGTTTACAAGGACCATTTTACCAACCGGTTCTGCCAAAGTGGTGCGAACCTGCTGGATCCCACCATTGCTGCTTTCTCAGTAGAGCAAAGGAAATTCTACAACGAACAGACTAACTTTGCCATCCTAAGCAGGATTACACCCTTTTAAGGGCTGGCCAATGGGCTTAGAAGAGTGTGACTGCTCAGGACAACACTCTTAAGTGGCCCAAATGGCATGACATTGATGTGTGAGTACAACACCCTGTCAGGCAGGCTAACCTCACAACCCTTTGTAACTTCAGCTTACTTGGCAGCAGCTGGCTCTGACAATTGGCTTTTGAGAAGAGCACCCCCAAGCATATTTTGTTTGTATCTTGTGCTTGAACTTACTTTTGTTCTGTGAGGGCCAGGCAAGCCTGTAGGACCTGTAGGCCCCACAGGCAAATTCCCATTCAGTGAACATGCACTGGCACACTGCCTTCTCACGCTATTTGCGAATGTTGATATTTGTTCCAAGATAATCCTTTTGCACACTTCGATTACATGAGCAGATGGGAAACGGGGTCCCTGTGTGAAAACAATAAGTGAAAACTTAATGTGATTGACTGCCAGGGAGGATTTAATAAGATTATACATGGCTAATTCTACTGATTTTTTTGTTGTTGCTGTTTTTAAATCGTACTCCCTTGTTCTGACAATCCTTGCTCCCATCCCTGGATCTCCTTGCTATTTTGAGCATTCTATCAGTACCACCTATTATAAAATAAAAGGGTGAATTCTGTTAGACCATATTCTACAAATGAACAACCCTAACAGTTATGCATGTGTTAAGAAGGTTTCAAAGTCAGACATAATCATTGTGATATATTTCTTGCACAGGTTACAATGGACTTGTCTGTTCTCCTCTCTGATACTTGTGAGTGTTAGGGAAGTCTCATGGAGTGAAGTCCCTGTCCATTAGTTCTGTTTATTAGCTAGAACTGCAGACTGTCCTGCAGTTCTGACATCCATTGTTCCCATCCCTGTATCTCCTTGCCAATACATGGATGCTGTTTTGAGCACACCCATCTCTCCTGCATGAACCTAAGAAGAAGAAGCTGAGCAGAGGTGGGATCCAGCAGGTTCTTACAGGTTCCCGAGAGTAGGTTACTAATTATTTGTGTGTGCCGAGAGGGGGTTACTAATTGGTGATTTTGCCACGTGATTTTTGCCTTAGTTACGCCCCCCCCCCCTCAGCAGTAGCGCACAGAACTTGAAGCAGTCTAGCAGGAGGTGCACCGGCGTGCGTGGCAGCCTGTGCCTGCGTGCATTCGTTTCCCACCCAAGGGCCAGCGCAGCAGCTGCGTCCTTGCCACCGCCCCGCCCAGGAATGCCCCACCCCGGAATGCCCAGCCCCGCCCCCGTCATGCCACGCCCAGTCCCATTGGCGCTACGCCACAGTTTGAATCCCACCACCATGGGAACCTGTTACTAAAATTTTTGGATCCTACCACAGAAGCTGAGTACACTATGTCTGACTTGTAAGCAAAAGGGAACATCACAATTGCTAAGATCGATTCCGCATAGCATAATAACAGCAGGTTACATTTGGTATTTTAGAATCTGTTTTATCCCAGTTTCTCCCTTTGCATGGGTGCCCATTTCCATGAAGGAATCGGGCTAAAGCAGCTTGTGGGGAGCAGCTTGAATGATCATTTCTGTCCTGCCTTTTGATTTTCCAGCAGCTGCCATAATACCTGCTTTGCGATTCTCAGATAGGAACACGTTTTGTGATCTGGGAGATTCTAGATTGGTTTTATTAAACATGGAGCCGGAAGTGGCACGGCTGCCGGATTTGCTTCCGTCCACAATCAAATGTGTGCAAAAAACCAGAGCAAATGAGACACTCACCCAGAGGTGGGATCCAACCAGTTCTCACCACTTCTCTAGAAGTGGTTACTAATTTTTTCTGGGTGCTGAGAAGGGGTTGTTGTTCAACAAAACAATTTTCTACTAATTAATTGTTTGATGAAATTAATTGAATGACTTCATATGCAAGTCTGAACAAGTCAGGAAGTTAGACTATGGATTACAAGGAAGTCTATTATCATTCTCCCCTCCTGCCACTTTTCACTAATGTTTCCACAAATGTCATCCTAAGTGGAGCTAGCCAGTGGTGGCGAACCTTTGGCACTCCAGATGTTATGGACTACAATTCCCATCAGCCCCTGCCAGCATGGTCAATTGGTTGGCAGGGGCTGATGGGAATTGTAGTCCATAACATCTGGAGTGCCAAAGGTTCGCCACCACAGATTGCTCAGCCCATTGATTTCACTTGATTTAGAATGATTTAACTCGTCTTAGGAGTGTACTCTAAAACAGCTCTAGACAAATATCTTTTTGGAATGAAAATTTATTACATGCTCATGGCAGGCATGGAAGACAGACCTGCTCTGGTGAACCAACAATGTTTCAAGCGTATTGTCGAAGGCTTTCACGGCCGGATTCAACTAGTTCTGGTGGGTTTTCCGGGCTGTGTGTTCGTGGTCTGGTGGATTTTGTTCCTAATGTTTCGCCTGCATCTGTGGCTGGCATCTTCAGAGGTGTATCACAGAGAGAAGTCTGTTTCACACTGTGTCTAAGTGAGAAGGGAAAGTTTCGTGGGGTATATTGTCCATGTCCCAGGGTGGGGAAACAATTATTAAGTGTTTGGGTGGAACTTGCTATGCAAAGGTGTGGTTGAGTGCATTGTATTGTGGATGGGGTTATCAGTCCATTTTTTAAGTACTGGGAGCCAGGCTTTGCTAATTTTTAACATCTCTTCTTTCTTATTGAAGTTGTCCTGGTGTTTGTGAATTTCAATGGCCTCCCTGTGCAGTCTGACATAGTAAGCTTCTGAATTGTCCAGAATTTCAGTGTTCTCAAATAAAATATTATGTCCAGTTTTGTTTAACACATGTTCTGCAATTGCAATGAAACGTCTTGAAACTGCAATGAAATTTCTTGAAACAGAAATGTTTTAAGCCCATTTCTCTACCTGGTTAGCAGCAGTTTCCCAAGGTTTCCATGGATTTATCATAATGTACATTATGTCCTTGCTACCTATCAGGTGCACATTATGGCACATTTCTACTCAGTAAAAGAGAAATAAGTCCATGTTCATCCTAAATGAAGCCTTGACCATGACCTACCTAGATCTGTAGGCCATTCTGTGTCAGGGGGATGCTATCTAGGTGATTGAGATGCATTCCTAACTCAATGTAACTGCTTGCAACCAGGAGTGGAGCAAGGGGGAACTGTGCCTGGGGCATGCGTGTGCCCTGCGCCCCTGTCATGCCCTTGCCATGCCCTTGCCATGCCCCCGCAGGGGGACGTGCCCAGTGTGTCATGCACCCCCCCTGCCCCTTTGGTGCTATGCTACTGCTTGCAACTATATGCCAATGCTGCTAAAAGATATATGTAACCAGCCTGCTTTATGTTACCACTGCCATCTGGAGCATTCTTTCCTTGATCTGTACTTTATGGCTTCACACGCTCTCTCGGTAACTAGGCTTCCCCCGACATACTTGTCTCATGATATATGGTGTTGTTTCCATTGTTCCATGAGGGCAGGATGCCAGGTGGCTCTCTATCGCTATCTGTCGCTGACCTTGGGGCGCCTCAAAATTCACTTTAATTTTTAAGTGCCTTTTAAAAAACTTTTTTTAACATGCATTGATTTAGATCTTAAGGATCCTGGGTGTTCTTATTAGTCCTTTGTGTTGTACCTCCAAACCCAGGATGTAAATTTCAGGGAACCCAGCCAGCTGCACAAGAACAAGTAAGTGTACCCCATAGTATTTCAAGTGCAATGTTGTGTCAGTGTTATTGTTGTTAACTGAATTCAGTGGGAGGGTTGCCTTTAAAAAATACGCTACATATCATTTCAATTTTTAAAATTTTATTTAAGAGAAAGGCAATATTACAAATCAAAAATGACATCTCCAAAAAGGATCAGCATCATATCAAATCAAAGTTCTCCTTCCAAGTTAGCAAGCCAGGAACATGATGGCTGTGATCAAGAATTAGTAAAGAGACCACAGAAAGACCTATCTGCGCAAACTCCTTTGGCAGCAAGATCTATGTGTCACTCTGACAACTCATAGATGTCTCTGCCTCTTACATATCCACTTAATCATCCTCCCCTTCCGCCTGATCTTGGACAAAGAGCCAAGCAGCATTAGAATAATGGCCAGATGCACTCGTTTCCAAACATTATTTAAATTTGGATTAATTTGAATAGCAGGATTAAAGAACAGGGCCTTTTTTGAGTTTGGGTAATTATTACTTAAATGTTTAATGACCCGTAGCTATGCAAACATAACATATAAGAAGAACTCAGGTGTACAAATAATGGTGAAAAATGATGGGTAAGAGGGCTGGAGAGGAATGTGAAAACGCAGATCATCCCAACTGTATCTTCAATTTTTCCTGTAAAATATTATTGACCTCCTTGGGAAATGGAACTCTGCTGATTTTGTTGTGCTAGTGAAACAGGGTTCTTATTTTTCTCTTTCCCTCAACCCAACGTGCTTTTGGATCAGTTTCTCACTTACCATAGTCTAATGGTAAGGGGGAGGTGGCCAGGGCTGGATTTTTGTTTTGAAGAAGGGCAAAAAGTACAAAATGATGCCTCAACAGACAGACAGACAGGCAGGCAGGCAGACAGACAGACAGACAGAAGTTGTATTAGAACGCTGTCTTTTAACAGGGAATGGTTTTAACATATATAGAGCTTATTTGTTTGTTTGTTTGTTTGTTTGTTTATTTGATTAGTTAGATTAACTGTGCTCTACTTATATATTTCTGTTTTGCACCGCCCTGAGCCCTCCGGGGGAGGACAGTATAGAAGCCAGATGATTGATTGATTGATTGATTGATTGATTGATTGATTGATTGATTGATTGATTGATTGATTGACTGACTGACAGACAGACAGACAGACAGACAGACAGACAGACAGACAGACAGACAGATAGATAGACAGACAGACAGATAGATTCAACATACCTTATATACTCGTGTATAAGTCTACTTTTTCAGCACATTTTTTTGTGCTGAAAAAGCCCCCCCCCCCCCCGACTATCATTTTTTTAAAAGGGGCTTGGGTTCTCACTGGTTAAGAGAATAATCTGGGATACTGTGCAGTTTAAATGAACTCTTGTTTTTATTCCCTTGCCTACAGCAACTTAAAATGAAGTTCATCTTTGCCTACCAGAAATTCCACCATATCCTGGCATGGCAAGATCTTAAAATCATGATCTGAAAAAAAACCCCTGCTTTTTCTCCTCTTTATTTTGTAATGTCTGGCTTAATGGAGAGTTCAGATTATCATTGAAAGTTTGTTAACTGCATTTGGGGTGGTCTTAATAAAGGCATTACAAGAACTGTGTTCTTCACTTTTTTAGATTTTGCTTTTGGACCGATGTTCCAGTTGTTGCAAACAAGTCTAAATATTTCTGACCTACTTTTAGAGACATATTATCACCACCAGAGGGAGCCCTGACTCAAACATAAACTATAAGTGTAAGCAACATGTCACTTACAATCAATAAAGGAAGGAACAGCGAAATGACTCCAAAAATCTCCTGAGGAATATTGTTGTGTAAAAAATTATAGGATTAGATCAGATAAATTAATTATGGGATCAGATCAGACCCTAATATGCTACATTATAAAACATGAGTTACAGTATTACTAATATGAGGGATGAGCTCCTCACCGCTATTAATGTATTAAGAAATTATACACAAAGGGAATCAGTTTATTTAGAAAAGGTCTATGCTGCTTCTCCGGAGGCCTGCTCAATCAATAAGCCCTGTCATAGTTCACTGATCTTGCCAAAGGGCTTTCTTCAAAACCACTAGGGTTTTTTTTTTAAGGGATGATTCTACAGAATAGCAATTGCACATGTGCAAAAACCTACTTACCAAAACAGGAGAGTCATCCATGGATCTTTTTTCATGGGAAGGGTATTGATTTCCATAAATGTATTCCTCTTCGGTTGCTGGAACTTCACTGACCTCATGACAATCAATCCACAGTTTGATGTTATCTCTGTCCCTCAAACTTAATGCTAATTTGTGCCAGTAGCTATTGGATATCTGACCAATGTTAGTGAACGTCCAGATTATTTTATTTATTTTATTTATTATTTCGACTTGGTATACCGCCCCATCCCCTAAGGGCTCTGCGTGGTGTACACTTTAATACCAAAACCAAATCAGACAATCAGCAAACCCCAATAGAAACATAAAGTATATCTTAGTTAAAACCTTTTAAACATCCAATATTTCACAGCTTCAAAATCCAAATATCAATATCAGTGTCAGTATCAGTAGCCCAGCTCAGCAGTGGTCAATCTCAAAGGTAATACCAAGGATGGAGCGAAATACAAGGGACAGCACCTCAACGGCTGGCCTCCCAGTGTTTTGTCAAGGGAGGCAGCACGAAGAATTTCCAGAGTTATTTTATCTCCCAATAAAAGAATAACAACTCTGGCGTTGCCTTCAGAATCATTACCTTACCTTCAATTCCAGATGTTTTGTGGTGTGTCTTCTGGCATCTTAAAGGTAACAATGATGGAATATTCTGAAGGGAAACCATCTGGATAACAGGAACTACAATACAAATACACGCTACAGCCATTTTATTACGAATCCCAATTCAATAGCTGAGTTAGTTTACTCTGTGTGTGGGGGGGTGGGTGGAGGGGGGAGTCTTATGGCACCTTAAAGATGAACTGATTTATTAAGCCATAATATTTTGTGGACTTCACCCACTTCATCAGATGCACGAAGTGAAATTTCATTCTGTGGATGCACAGAGAGATGAAGAACATGAGAATTCAATTAAAAGGTCATGAAATGCAAGCAATATAAATTGTGGCATTTCAGTGCAGAACTCCTGCCCACTGATCTGTTTACCTCTTTATCTTTTTCCCCCCTTTATAATGGCTTGGACACTACCCCCGCCCCCAACCAATACATATCTTCTGTAAACTGTGCAGTTGGGGGGACCTGGTATTTTTATCTTTGTGGAAGACCACAACTAGAAATAGAAACAAATCTGCTGTGTAAGGGTTTTATTCCCCAATCCTTCACTGCTTTAATGAAATACACAAACTATTGCCTTCAAAGAAGCTATCCAAAATGTCAAAAAACTTCCCATAGGAAATATTCATAGGGATTAATTGTGAATTTTGTATGCAAGCACACTAAAGGGCATTATTTTGCATGTAAGAAGGATCAGGTTCAATGATCATCAGATGGCACAGATGGAAAACTTTAATTAACAGATGTGTGACCTAGTAACTCTGTTGTAAGTTATCAGGACATTTATTGGACTACAATAAAGGCTGAAAACGTGTGTGCAACGTGGGTACTATTCATCATCTTGTGCCTCTGCTGTTTTGAGTCACTTTCCCTATTGCTCAAAGAAAGCCGCTTAAACTATGAGAAAGTCTGACAGCTTGAAGCAATGATGTGATACCGAAAAAGCCTGAGCACTGAATCAAAATGACATTTAATGACATCAACTCAGCAGATGCCTGAGTAAAATCCCAGTTGGAAAAAAATGATATAATTAAAAGGGAAGGTACTACTTCCTCTTCGTCTGTCTTCAGACTTTAGAAATCTCCTTAGCACTGACAAGTTTCATATTTTCTGAAAAGCCTGGAGTGGGAAGAGGCAGGACACTAAACTCAGAAACAGATTTGTGTGTCCACTGGCTGGACATTCTTCCTCAAATGCATGTTTTCAGATCTTCTCCTTTGCGTAGCAGATCCAGGAAGGTGCAGAATTGCAGCAAGAAGTGACTTGATCCGCACCATCACTATTAACAGAAACTTCTCCTCTTACCCATTTTCCAGAACCATGTTTGTGTTCACATAAGTGAAGATATTATTTGAAGATGGGGGTGTTGTTTGAAGCTTAAATATATTCATATGTATGTGAGATCTGTAATCATTACTTTAAATAGGTTTCACCAAGATAAAAAGTAGCAAGAATGCACTGATGTATCTACCTTATGTTTGTTGAAGGTTTTCTTATGTATGATCTATGTTTGGGTCACCTTAATCCCCGCCCCGCACCTTTTGCCTTCTCCTGATCCTACTAAGAGAACAGTTGTTTGAATTGACAGCACTGGGCCAACTGTTTGGCAAGTCAATAAGCAAATAGCCCACTTTTAAATGCTTGGGCACTTGGGGCTTTGGTCTCCAGTTTCAGAAAGAAGCTTTGTTATTCATACAGTTTAATTATATGCCTACCTCGTGTCTTCCTTGAGCTGAACAATAGGATTTATGAGATAAGCCAAAGAATTTGGATTCAGTCCTTCAGTCACATTGATACCAGATGATATGGATAATTTATATTCCTGAAGAAGATCCACTACTGCACTTAAGAATACCATAGGTTATTTTAACATACACTTTATGTTATTTTGCTTTCAGTTTTGCATTTCTGTTAAGGGTAGCAAAATTATGAAACAAAAGCTCTTTTAGATTATTGCTTTCACATTCATCGAAGTATGCCGTGTTTGTGGCCACTGCAGAATCTGTGTGGAGGTCCCACAGAAATTCACCTAAAAGAGTTAACTTGAATCAGTTCCTCTATATAATAACAACCTGTTTCTTGCAGTGGGTAACTACCGTGTTTCCCCAAATATAAGACAGTGTCTTATATTAATTTTTGCTCCCAAAGATGCGCTATGTCTTATTTTCAGGGGATGTCTTATTTTTCTGTGTTCTGATCGTCGGGCATGCTTCCAAACAAAAACTTTGCTACGCCTTACTTTCGGGGGATGCCTTATATTTCACACTTCAGCAAAACCTCTACTATGTCTTATTTTTCGGGTATGTCTTATATTAGGGGAAACAGGGTAGAAGGCACTGAAAATCTTCCCCTGCTGCTGATTCTGAACAACTAATGCAAAAATTTTGGCTGGAACTTATGAAGTGTTTGTGAATGATGCCCAAAATATCCAGAATAATTAAAATGGATTGCAAAGAATTCCACTAGAATCTGTCCAAACTTAAAGCCAAACTGCACATTATGGTGCAGCACATTAGGGCTGTTTCAAATCCTGAAAAAGCATGGAGGAGAATATTGCCTGGTGCTGCTGCAGTGCAGCATGATTAATGCGAGCAAAATCATGATTAATGCGAGCAAAAAGTGGTCTGCAAATGTTACATATCTCATGGAAGGGATATTCACATACCTGCCCCATTTGGTGAATCCCAGCATGAAACTCTGTGGAGATTTATCAGAGAAATAAGAACCCAAATCTTCATATTTTGAGTTATTTAGTAGAAACATATATAAAAAAATCTCAGCTCATAGTTAATACTAATAATATGAATGCGATTGATCAATTAGTTCCCCTTACATCTTCATTTTAAATTCTGCCTAATAAATCATTGGCAAATAATATATAAAGTAATAAGTAATTACTGTTTAAACTTACCGTAGTCCCACTCTGCACGGGCCAATAAACACAAGTTTAGAATGGTAAAAAAAACTTTTTTGGGGAGAAACTTCACACAAATCCCACCCCGAAAATAAGTCTGTCCCATGTTATTTCCCCCAAACTGGGTTTTTTGAGACTCACACTATTGGTGAATCTTTTGAAAAATCCTGGGTTGCAGGTGCTTTATTCGCCTCTGTTTTCCTTTTTAAAAATTTCACGGTTTACATCTGTGTAGCTACGCAGGTGCAGATGGTCGTATCATAAGACGTCAGCATGGCTGTGGGGGTTCATTTGTGCATGCCTGCATAGCTATGCATCAGTGGATGCGTTTCCATGCGAAGGCACGACAGCAACCCGGATTGTTTCTGTGGGCTCCAATCGCAGCCTGCACGGATGCATATGAATGCGAAAACAGGAAAATAGGTTACTTTATCCCAACTGCAACCTGCTATACATTTGCTGTGTGGAAAGGGCCTTAAAGAGTCTTAGATGTCTCTTAATATTTAAATATTTCTATGATGTTTCTATTATTATTTCTATTAAGATTGTTAAGGCTATAAAATTCTTTCCTTTAGATATCTGCATTGGCAATGTTCTTGAAACAAATGAGAAAAATAGGTATTCAAATATCACCATTTTGGATGGATCCAAAATTAAACTATCACAGTGTATGATAATAAATCACATGGAAGAATATATCGTGTTGATACAAAGGCAGTGGTGGGATTCAGCAGGTTCGCACCACTTTGGCAAAACCGGTTGTTAAAATGGTGCTTGTAAACAACCAGTTGTTAAATTATTGGAATCCCACCACCGGAACCGGTTGTTAAATTATTTTAATATTACCACTGGACAAAGCGATATAAAAATAGTCAAAATTCAGTTACAGTAGATCCAGGGCTGGGTCTACATTTTTTTTGAAGGGGGCAAAAGTACAAAATGCCCCCCTATATATTATATACATTTTTTTATTTATATGCACGTATAAAATCAGTGACTCTTTATATGGTAGAATACATTATGTTGACCTCTATGAACTGTTAATAACTATTACATTATTTTATCTATTTTATCTACCTATAATGTTTGAATATTCCCTCAGCCCCTCTGTAAACATAAAAACCAAACCCCCCAAAAAGGTTTTTCAGCCTAGCCTTTTCCTGGACATTTTTTAAAATACTGACAACACAGAGAATTGTACATAATGGCTTACATAATAGACTAAAAGCGACAATGGTATAATTCAGTAAGCTAACCCAAGCATGCTCCTTTGTTTCAAAAAATGTTCAATACATTGTCATCCATACAGGCACAATGCTATGAATTTAAAATTTTCATTTGCATCAGCAGTTCAATAAGTATACACACATTTACAATTTCAATCTCTTCTTCCAACAGTAAACTTTTGTTTACTATGACTTTAGTTTGCTTAAAATAACTCAGTCAGAGGACATTAACTGAATAAAAGAACATCTCAGGAAGCTGTTCCACCAGAAATCTGCAGCCCCTGGAGCACAAATCTTTCCAGAGATTGTAAACATAATCTTGGGCCAGTTGGAGGAGTCCTTTCTCAAGACCAGAGTTTACCTGGAATCTGGTCAGCTCAGACTTCATCAGATTTTTTTAAAAAAATTGTTATATGCCATGTCTTAAACTGATGTTATTGTATTGTTTCCTAAATTTTGAGATTCAGTCTTATTATACTGTCTATATGTTTTATCCTGTTCTTATTGCATTGTTTTAAATTTTGCCTTGAATTTTAGCAAGGAAGGCAGATTATTAAAAAAAGTAAATGAAAAAAGAAGAGAGTGTCAAGTTTTAGGAATGTCATAGAGGCAAACCAGCCCTTGCAAATCTGATCTGAGTGGTTAATTCTTCCAGTAAACAATGGGTCCATAATTTTTAATACCAAAGCTCAAAATTATTCACATTATTCACATTGAAGTTTGTTTTCCAGAACTGGGTAATGTCTAGCTTCTAGCAGGAAAACTTAATTCACTTCTTATAAGACGGAGGTGAATTCCTGAGGAAAAGAATGATCTTGTCAGATTCAGCAAAAACCTTTAGTTCAAACATGTTGTGTGTCAAGGCAGAACATTTTTTTAAAAAATGGATTAATTAATTCTTGAAATACAGAAGCAAAACCTTTTTGTACCACACAGAACTCTTCCTCGGGCTATAAATGTTCAAGAGAAAATAGTGATGCTGCCGAACTGACTCTCAGGATGTTAATTTAGCTGTCTCACATCTGCAAGATGGAAGAAGTGAGATGAAGCAGGGAAGAAACTTGATTAATGAGGCTCTCAAAAGGCTGTGGCTGACATTTTGAGATTTTAAGTTACACAAACCCTCTCTGGGGACAGCAGAAGAATTATGTTGTTCACCTGGAAATAATTTTTTAAAAGTAATACATTCTTGTTTTCCTGCCATTGTTCAGATTTTGTAAGGGAAGGAGAAGCACGAGGTATTAGTTCTAACAGGATCCGATTAGTTTAGAAAGGAATAATCTCCAACCAAAAATGTTAATGTTTCATCAGGTTCTGATACAGAAATGATCAAGCAGTCAGCTTTATCTGGAGCGGGATTAGATTAGCACAATTACAGAACTGGATAACATAGGCCCTTTCCGCACGGGCGGATTATGGTGCCCTGGGGACAGCAAAAACGCCGTCCCCAGGGAGCCATTCGCACAGGGGGCGCAGCTGCTTCGCAGCCGCACCACCCTCGCCCCGCCAGAGCGGCACGAAGCCGCCATTTCCCCCCTTCCGCCCTCCCCCCTTCCGCCCTCTACCTACCGTGGCCGTGGCCGTCCAGCGTGTCGCCGAGGCCTGGGGACACACCCCCTGCCCTGCAACGCCAGAACACTCGTCTTCCCGGCTGTTTCTGGGACCGTTCGTGCGAACGGTCCCAGGGGGGTTGGGTCGGCGTGGAATACGCCAACCCAACCCCCATTGTCGCCGTGCAGAAATGGCCATAGCTTCCTGTTTTATAGCAAATTGGAAGTCAATTTGCATGAGAATTCCTCTTACGTTTCTGCAACATCTGTTTCAGCTTTGAAGGCTATACCAGCAATTAGAAACCACCATTAATTTCTCCCAAAAGAACGTTTAATGAGGGGACAAGAGTCAGTGTAGTATAGTAGTTAGACTAGGATTTGGAAGACCCAGGTTCTGAAATCACCATTCTGTCATGGGTAGCCTTTGGTGGATGAGCTACTTCACAGGTTTTGTTGTCCTATAAGACAAAACGGAAGAGAACAGAACATTTTAAGCTGATTTTGGTCACCATTGGGAAGAAAAGTAGGGTATACATGAAGAACCCAAATAAAAACTATGGGCTCAGCGAATAAAGGGAAATGGACTATGAATATAGTTTTCTCTTGAGGTCAAGTTTTGTTTAAATTTTTAAGAATATCTTACTTTGTATGTGTCAAAACTATTTTAATTGACAGGAATTTAACTTACAAACCCTCTCCTGCCAATTCTAATATTTCTGGAAACAGTTATTTCAGCTTAATCATTTCACATGTACTAATTCTCAAAAATATCATGGTCATAATATTGGCACTGAAAACCAGAATTATAAATCAGCAGGCTTTGCAATATGGGATTCATTTCTTCACTTCATTATGTGTTGATTCAGATGCAGATAATTCTTAATAACACAATCCTATCACATTAGGGTTGGAATAGGTGCAGATGACATTAGATCTCCTAGAGAAAAATACCCACTTATCCTTAAGGGCATTAGAAAGGGATTAGAAAGGCAAAGTATCTGAGGAAATACAGAGACCCTCTTTCACTGATTATAGGGTCAAAGTAACTGGTGGTGATGGATGAAACAAAAGAGAGAGGCAGGGAATTGATACAGCAGTAATGTTAGAACAAAGAGTGTTATAAAATGAGACCTCATTGGACAGATGAATTACAAACGAGTGAAAGAAAGTTGATTTATCATGTTGCTTCCCAGGAACAGATGACAGAAGATATACTTTTGCAAGGTTCTATTGTGCCTTTTAAATAGAAGAAAGAAAATATATGTTCAAATCTTCCTAGGCATTTAGATCTGATGTTGTCTTCCTGAAGGTGCTTGTAATAATGCTGAAAGTTTTGCATAGAAAGTTTTGCATAGAAAGAGGTTTTTGGGTTTCTAGGCCCAGACTTCTAGAGTTCCACCAGGT
Organism: Sphaerodactylus townsendi; assembly: GCF_021028975.2. Classification (NCBI taxonomy): domain Eukaryota; kingdom Metazoa; phylum Chordata; class Lepidosauria; order Squamata; family Sphaerodactylidae; genus Sphaerodactylus; species Sphaerodactylus townsendi. The sequence goes on along the minus strand of NC_059425.1, from coordinate 148,558,286 downwards.
ATGACTTTTGCCACAAAACTCCCTTTTGTATTGTCGAAGGCTTTCACGGCCGGAATCACTTGGGTGCTGTGTGGTTTCCGGGCTGTATGGCCGTGTTCTAGCAGCATTCTCTCCTGACGTTTCGCCTGCATCTGTGGCTGGCATCTTCAGAGGATCAGGAGAGAAACGTCAGGAGAGAATGCTGCTAGAACACGGCCATACAGCCCGGAAACCACACAGCACCCAAACTCCCTTTTGTTTATAAGGAAGAAAACACCCATTACAATACATTCTGCCAATGTACTGTGATCCCTTGTACTTAGAAGTATCACATCTTTACTGTGAACTACGTTCAAAGTAAAATTATATCCCAGGACACTAACTTATTTTCCACGATCCCATGTCACATGGTTTAGGAAGCAATAGTGGACAAAGGAAAAAATACCTTATTTAAATTGCAACATATTTTAAGCAACTTTCATACTTCAGCTTGAGAAATTTTTAGAGATTTGGTAGGCAGTGCATTATGTCCCAATCTGGTGGGTGGGAGCGAATGAAGTTGTGGAGGCGGCGGGTCCCTATGCTGGTGGATTTGCCCTTCCTGGGAGACTTACCCTACAGGAGGGACAAATCTGCCAGTGGGCGGCCATTGCAGCCCTCCACAATGGCTAGATGAGCCACAGAATGCAGCATCAGTGCTCCTGTGCCACAGCTGCCTCTTTCAGCATAGCAGGAGCATTCTGGAGGCGTGGCCAGGGGTGGAACTGATGCTACTCGGATTCCACCCTGTTTTTGCCTCCTGGGATGCTGGCTGGGACTTATGCCAAGCTCATTGAGCCCAAAGAAGGGCTTTTTGGCAGCGGGGAGGCAGCTTACAAATTTAAAATATTTTTAAAATAATCTGTAATGCATTGAATTCAAGATCCAAGAACATATACAAGATGTTCAGGGTAATGATTTTGTAATGTGTGCTTCCAAGATTAACTGAAAAGCTGCACAAGGATTATACTATCTGGGGAAATGTGGGGATTTATTCTACACCTTGCTGATATATTTGTCTTAGATTTAGTGTGTGCTTGTCAAATATTACACATTCTCTTTCAAGGCCCTTACAAAGCTTTTGCTGTAACAAACAATTGCTTACTTATTTGCTTGCTTACTTTATTTATTTAATTGATTGATTGCTTTGTATCCTGCCCTTAAAATACATCCCAGGGTGGGTTACAACAATCTAAAAATGTTTGCTGCATTACAATGAAAACAGCTTGTCCATATAAACATTCCTAAAATCCAAACAAAAATTCCTAATAACATACCAAAAAACATTTAACCAATAACCATTGCTTGATGCTTTAGAACAGTGGATCTCAACCTTCCTAATGCTGTGACCCTTTAATACAGTTCCTCATGTTGTGGTGACCCCCAATCCTAACATTTATCCATTTTACAGATGGAGAACACTGATGCAGAGAGTCTTAGGCGACCCCTGTGAAAGGGTCATTCGACCACCAAAGGGGCCCCGACCCCCAGGTTGAGAACCACTGCTTTAGAAATTCCCCAAATCTCTACAGTCTTTACCATAGAGACTGAGGAAATTCCTACAGCATTATGGGGGCAGGACATCTCTTTTGGGCAAACACACTGAAGTGATGTCGTCAGGATCCTCCCCCTGAAAGCTACCAGTTGTGTCCACTTGTACAGTGTGTCAGAGTGTAGATGTAGTGCCCACATTCAGGTGAATGTACGGTATGCGAGAGGGGGATGGGTCAGTACCTCTTGTTCCCACTCCCTATTTAAGTGCATTGGCCCTCTATGTAGAAATATTGTGTGCATGGTTATTACTGTGACATTAAGAACAGGCCTGTACATCAGTCATCTATTGTGAGTAGCCAGTTTCGTAATTCCCTGCTTTTTACAGTCCAGATGTAACACAGAGAATAATGTAACATTACTACATTGATCTTTTTAAACAATTAAAAACATAGGGAGGAGTAAGTTAAGGGTATAACCCTGTCTTACCACTCCAAATCATCTCCTACCACTTCCTGCACAACAAATTGAAAATGTGTGTCTGAGATTGCACCTGCCTGCCTATACAGGGATAAATAATCTGCAGATTGAGTTGGGGAGGAGCGGTAATACAGACTGTGGCTAGCCATTCAAAATATATATCATATATTCCAAATATATTCCAAATATATTCCAAATATTCCAAATATATATCATATCTAGACCTACCAAAAAGAAACCCGACCCCATCTAACGAAGCAGCTATTCTGGCTCTTCCTCTGGATCCACTCTGGAATATACTTTCTGAATTAGAGACTTCTGCCCTCAGACCATACCCAGATGGTTCTAGAATTTTTGATTTGGAGAGCTAGCAACTCAGAATGGGGGTCTAGAGACTCCTCATGTGACTGTCTCCTTACGTCAGAGGAAATTCCTTTTATGAGCCAGAAATATATTTTTGGACTGAATCCATTACTTGGGAGTAAGCTTGGTGGTAGTCGGTGACTTTGCTTTGAAGCAACCGTGCCACTCTTCCAACGGGTGAATCACAACCCTAGGAGGGTTAACTCAGAAGCAAGCCCCATTGCCAGCAACCGAGCTTACTCCCAGGTAAAGGATCGCGCTTTACTTCTTCACATGAAAATCAGTGGGGTTTAACAGCACTTAACAGGGTTACCTACACTGCTTCCCAAAACTAGGATTTAGGTTTAATGCTAATAATTGAGCCCAGAGGCCCAGGCCAGCCTAGATATGTGGGACGGGGGGGGGGGGACTCTGTTTATGCGTGCCCACAGAGAGGGCTCTGAGTGCCACCTCTGGCACCCGTGCCATAGGTTCGCCACCACTGTGATAGATGTTCAAGAGTCCTTATTCTGAATTCTGATTATATTTTCTGTGTACTTTCTACATCATTAACTATGTCCTTCACATTCAGTGAATATTTGACTTCCAAAAGCAGCGGCTGACATCCGATGATTTTTTTTTCCGGCAGCAGTCAACATCTGCTAATATCATTTACATTGAAGAGGTCACCATTTGAAGTATCTAACATGTTTTCAGTCAGTGTGTGGCAGAATCTAAAATGTGTCAGACAGTATGTGACAAATGTCATGGCGTAGTGTAGTGGTTGAAATATCAGCTTAAACTTTAGGAGACCTAAATTCAAATTCCCAGTCAGACACATTCTCCCAGGTGTTTTCTAATAACAGCCCATTAGAGGGCATCAAAGCACTATATACAAAAGTACTGCTGAATGACTAATGCCATGATGAACAATGGATTCATTACTGAGAATATGATCATACCAAAGCTCAGCAGTTTTAAATCCCTTTGGTATGTATCCAAGAGTTGAGCGTGTACTGAACTCTTTCCCAGTGAAATTAATGGGACTCAAATGCACTTAACTTTAGTTGGATTTGACCTGGGTGTCAAATGTGATCATGCAAGAAGAACACAGCTATTTTGACTTGTGGTGTCTGTGAACTAGTTTAGTGGTAAAAGTTGAAATTTTGCCTTATAAAATGTAATCTTTCCTGTGCAAATATGACTGTGATAATGTTCACAGAATTCTTTATTAATGACATCAGGGCTTCATTTGTGAGGGAATTTGGGGTATCAAAACACTACACTTAAAAATGATATGTTGAGGAAATCTTGCTGTTTATTCAGCAGGGGTTTATAACCCATACTGTGCATGTTGAGTAGTCTTGTTGGAACATGGAATATCTTGCATCATTCATCAGCTATGGAGCTTCATGCTAATACAAAGGGGGAAATTCTACTAATACAATAAAATAATAAAATAAAAGCTAAGCATGAACTAATATAATGATCCTTTCCTTCCCATATGCCTAAAATCTTTCTTCAGGGGAGGGGGGCTCTCCAAATAAGGAACAGTTTGCTAGATCCTATTCCCATAAGCATATCACTGCAGTGGTGGGATCCAAAAATTTTAGTAACAGGTTCCCATGGTGGTGGGATTTAAACAGTGGTGTAGCGCCAATGGGGCTGGGCGGGGCACAACGGGGGCGTGGCCAGGCATTCCGGGGGCAGGGCATTAATAATTTCCTCTGTTGCTGTAAAAAACTCTTACTGTAAAAAAGTTCCTAATTTCCAGCTGGTATCTTTCTGCCCACAATTTAAACTCATTATAGCAAGTCCTATCGTCTACTGCCAACAGAAACAACTACTTCTCCTCTAATTGACTGCCTGTCAAATACTTACTATTTTCAAATACTTAATTTTGTTTCTAGAAATCAAAAGAAGGATACTTTCCTTAAAGAAGGAACTTTACCACATTTCTAAAACATGTTTTTGAAACAGCCCAACAGGGAGAATTATCCTGTTTTCTACCTTCGCTAACCAGCCACATAGGAAACAACAGGACTTTATGATTTTTGGACCTAATGGAATTTCTAACGGAAAAGCAGACCCAATTAGTAACCCCCTCTCGGCACACACAAATAATTAGTAACCCACTCTCGGGAACTGGTGAGAACCTGCTGGATCCCACCTCTGTATCACTGCATTGGTAATACCGCATTTCCCAAAAAAATAAGACGGGGTCTTATATCAATTTTTGCTCTAAAAGATTCATTAGGGCTTATTTTCAGGGGATGTCTTCTTTTTTGCACCCCAGGTAGCAGGGGAGTTCCAGGGCATGGCAGGGTAACAGAGTCCAAGGCAAAATGGCAACCAGGCCTGTCTGCCATGCCCCCTGTGAAGCCACACACCCCTGCCAAACCAGGCATAAGTGCCTCAGATGCCCAGACTTCACACAGGCCTGCTTGCTCTGTGTGTTAAAAAAAAGGTTGTCTTTTAGCAGGCATGGTCCTGCCTTTGGGCTATTTTTAAAGTTACGGTGAGCATTTTTATAATTATGATTTTTTAATTATAATGAAGGTTTAACATGTTGTTGCCACCCTGAGCCCTTCTGAGATGGGCAGGATATAAAACAAAAAATGAATTTACATTTTTTAACAGCATACCCATGAGCCTTTGCTAAATATGCAAATTAATAAGCAGCAGTGGCGTAGGAAGTTAAGAGCTCGTGTATCTAATCTGGAGGAACTGGGTTTGATTCTCCGCTCTGCCGCCTAAACTGTGGAGGCTTATCTTGGGAATTCAGATTAGCCTGTACACTCCCACACATGCCAGCTGGGTGACCTTGGGCTGGTCACAGCTTCTCGGAGCTCTCTCAGCCCCACCTACCTCACAGGGTGTTTGTTGTGAGGGGGGAAGGGCAAGGAGATTGTCAGCCCCTTTGAGTCTCCTGCAGGAGAGAAAGGGAGGATATAAATCCAAACTCTTCTTCTTCTTCTTCTTCTTCTTCTTCTTCTTCTTCTTCTTCTTCTTCTTCTTCTTCTTCTTCTTCTTCTTCTTCTTCTTCTTCTTCTTCTTCTTCACCTTCACCTTCACCTTCACCTTCACCTTCACCTTCACCTTCAGTATGTTAAACCCAACTGCAAGGCCGTACCACCTTGTCAGGCCAGGCACAAGTGCCTCAGATGCTCAGGCTACACACAGGCCTGCTGGGCTAGGGTAAGCAACAATATCTGTCCTCTCCCTCTCTTAAGGAAGGCTAAGAAAAAGCTTGAGGGCACCATGGTCGCAGACTCCAACCTGCTGCTGGAGCAGCCTGACACCTCATTAAAATTCATGCACAAATTTCTATTATACTGAAATGATGTATTCTGTTGAGTGATTTCATACCAAGAACTGTATATCAAAAAAATATTTCAGCATCTTCTCATTAAGTTTCCTTTGCAATGTTTTCATTTGTGTGAAATGGCCCATCTAGGTTGAAATAAAAGCTTCCTTCAATTCCTCCAACCTCTATTTCTTCAGAAGTATAATGCAAAATCAGCAATAAGGTGAGTTATTCCCAACATTGGTGTAACTAGCATCTGTTCTCCTTGCATTGCCAGTTTGAATTCTGGTGTTTCGAGAGTGATGAAAAATAATTATTACCGTTGCATGATGAAGAATGAACAGATGGTGGAGGGTGGGAGAGAAAATGCAACTCTCTTTTCCTCTTCCTGACTTTAAAGCATCACATTATATCTTTCTGTTCTGCATTCTGCTTTATTGTCTCCACAGAAATCATCTGCAAACTCAACTTTTTTGAGAACAGCAAAAAAAAAATGCTTGATGAGAGTTTTTTATTAGATTTGATATCTGCCATGCTAAGATAAGTGGATGGCTATGGGCAAAATATCATAAGGTGGGGAAACTAGCCTTGAAGGAAGCATGTTCCTTTACCTCATAGATCATTCAAAAGGGCAGTGCTCTTTGTAGCTCTGAAGAACTCTCTCAGGCATTTATATATATATATATCTTGGGTTACTAGATCTCCCACTAGGATTGCCATTCCCTCAATGGGGCCTGGAGAGTTCCCTCAATTACAATTGATCTCCAGATGGCAAGAGATCCCCTTCCCTGGAGAAAATGGTTGCTTTGGCAGATGGGCTCGATGACATTATACCTTGCCTCTCTTCAAATTCTGCCCTTTCCAAATCTCTATGAATTTGCCAACCTAGAGTTGGGAGCCCTGTGGGAGTCCTGTGGTTGATTGCTCTGAGCAGTGGCAGGAAAACACTTTTTTAAAAAAAAGTTGGCATTCTCTTCTGTTACATCACTTCCAGATACAGCCTAGAAGTGACAGTGGGTAGCTCTACGAATTGCTGGAAACTCACATGACCCCCGGGCATGCTCCCCAGCCTTACTAGACATACCCATTTAAGCCTTAGACTGAACTGTGCAAAAAGGGGAAATGGAGTTTTCAGAATGTATGGCTGAGTATAGTTCTCTGTTACCAATGTTCTAAGGAAAACTAGGGCACCCTATGAGTGCAGGCCTTGGCCTTTGCAAGTTAGAGAAACTGGAAGAAAGTGGCATGTCATTTCAACCTCTATATTACTGTCCTGCAACAAATGAAGTTTTTACCATCAAGTCATACACTTCTCTCCACCACCTATATGGATTTTCAGATCATCTACACATGGGGGGGGGGATTTGAAATAGGAGTGCTTTCTGTCCCTTAATTCTACCCATCTAGTAATTTTTCCACAAAAATATGTAGATGTTTGTTATTTTTTGTCCCGTCAGAGAACCAGTGTAAACAACCCCATTGTAAACACATTGAAAAACTGAAGTATTACAATCCCATTGTAAACACATTGAAAAACTGAAACATCAGGAGTGAATGCTGCTAGAACACGGCCATACAGCCCGGAAACCACACAGCACCCCAGTGAAGTATTAAGTACTATAACAAAGTACCTGCAATCAGATGGAACCTGAGAAGGGCTTAGTTTTGGGGAGGGAAAGGAAAACTGTAGGTTATAAAGCCACAGAGTTCACTATTCAACACCCCTTTCCCCCAGGGAAATTGATCTCTATAGCTTGGAGATTATTTGTTAGTCCAGGGAGATCTTTAGGCCCCACCTGGAGGCTGGCAACCATAAGAACGTCAGTGTTGTCCAATGATCTGGGAGACCCAGGTTAAAATTCCTACTTGGCCATGACGGCTGCTGGGTGACTGTGGACCAGTCACTCTCTCACAGCCTAACCTACTCACACAGTATAGTTGTGAGGACTTAAAAAAACCCAAAAAACCACAGTATAAGCAACTTCTTGGAAAGAAGAAACAGGAAGCCACAGCTTTTGCCTGGGCCCTGGGACCACCTTTGGGAGAGAAAAGTAGGATATGGATAAATAGCCCACCAAACCACGTTCTTTTTTTTTTCCTATGCAGGCATAATGCTGCATTTTAGATATAAGCAGCAGAACTATTTCCTGTTATACCCAGCAGCTCATCCAGGCATTCATTCAGCATACTGTTATCAATATGCACTCCAAAAATAAAATCAGCTCTGTGGGTTGTAATTTTGCAATTACCAATTATCTAATGCTTTGTGCCATATTAAATCCAGTTATCAAAAAGTCCTTCACTGATGCCTGCAGACTCTTTTTCCGGCCAAGGCATAGCTGCGCCTCCAGACCCGCACATGACTCAATCTTTAGTAAGCAGGTAAAGAATGCTGAATATGCAAAAACACATCAGCATGAGACTGAAGAGGGTTTTGAATCACAGCAAGACATCCCAAAAGATCTCTGTGACGTTTTAGAATGTTACAGCAAGTCATTGTAAGGTGGTCCAATAGGGTTACCCAGGTTTGGGTTGGGAAACACCTGGAGATTTTAGAGGTGGAGCTGATGAGGGGCGTTTTCCCACTTACCTTAAGCCACGTGCTACTGTCCTCAAGTAGCGCGGGGTCCCCCAGTACTCCCCACTACAGGGGCGGCGACAACGCAGCCACCCCGACGCTGCCGCTGTCATGCCCCCTCAGCGCGCGTCATTCCTGGCGCCTTTTGAAACGGGGGGGAAGCCCAGGCGCGCGCCAGAAATGGCATGCGCTGGGAGTTGCGCACAGCAACCTTTGGACCAAGGTAAGTGGGGAAACGCCCGAGGTTAGGATTGGGGAGGAGTGGGACATCTATGGGGTATATAAGGCCATAGTATCCACCATCCAAAGTGGCCAGTTTCTCCAGGTAACTGATCTTTGTTGCCTGAAGATCAACTACAATAGAGATCTCCAGCCACCACTTAGATGTTGACAGCCCTGGGGCCCAAGCATATACACAAAAATTTACTTCAGCAAATCTCTTGGGGGAATCACTGTTGATATTTGCAAGTGTCTGCCACGCCCAGTCATAAAAGGGATAACTGTGTGTTTATGAACAGTTGTGCTGAGGTAATATTGTAATGAGCTGACCTATTGGTTACCTATTGGACAGTCAGACAGCCTTGCCAACATGTTAATGAGCATGCACATCAGAAGGTGTATTAACTTGTTTTCTTTGTTTCAGCGGAGGAGACCACATGGACAGAGAGAAGTAGGAAGGAAGAGCAAGATGTAGTCTTAAGTATATAGTTAGTACTGTAAATATGTAAAGGAGCAGTACAGCATTTATTTGTTTCATTCCATTTAACCCTGCCCCTTTAAGGTAGTACACTTTTATAAAGCAACTCAAGATATATCTGGCTATCTTCTTTCCCACTGGATGCTGCTTCTGCATCTCTGCTAATAAGTATCTCTTTTAATTGAATACTCTTCAAACACTCTCTGGATTTTGCATCTTCCTCTTCTCAAGCACAAATATTTCAGCCAAAACTCACCAAAATCTGTTGTCAAACCACACTCATCAGGTCTAGGATAAGTAAAATAATGCAAATAATTTGCCTGAGTAACAAAACAGAGGGGTTTTCTGACCAAACGTAACCAGTTATCACAGATCTACTACTCGTGCTTGGTATCTTCCAGCCAGTATTTGAACAATTTAAAGTGCATCAAATAACTTTTGTCTTGAGAAGCAGATGCAGAGGTGGGATCCAACCAGTTCTCACCACTTCTCTTGAAGTGGTTACTAATTTTTTCTGAGTGCTGAGAAGGGGTTACTAAAGCAACCTCCCTGCCCAATAGGGATTGGAGGTGCATGTGTGCGGCGGCGCCACTGTTTGAATCCCACCACCATCGGAACTTGTTATTAAAATTTCTGGATCCCACCACTGAGCAGATGTCATGCAATCATCATTTGTAGTAATTCAGCACAAGCTTGCTTTGCAACTTTACATTATCTTAGGTTAATTCTAATGAAAAGAAATATAAATTTACTTTCTGACATACCAGACTTTCTGATATAAAACATTTGACCTGCACTACAAAAGCCTTGCTAAATTAATCTGGCCAAGCTACATTTGTTCAGAGGTCAGAAGGTTTCTCAGAAGTGTGGATGAAAAATTCTTGAATTGGGAAGCACACTGCACAGTCATTAAAGAGCCAAGTTCTTAAGTACGGTTCTCAACTCTGCTTTGGGGGATTCCAGGAGATGTGGGGGTTAAGTTCAGTAAGGGCAGAATTTGGTGAGGTACCTCAGTAAGGTAATAGTGCCATAGAATTCACTCTCCTGAGCAGCTGTTTTCTTGAGGGGAACTGATCTCTATAGGCTACAGATGAGTTGTAATTCTAGGAGATCTCCAGGCCCACTGAGGAGGTTACAGTCAATCCACTTTTACATCCAAAAGGCTAATTTGCTTGTCCTAAGACAATGATGATTTTCAGATTTTATAATGCAATGTACATTACCTGTTGGTCAGTCAGATAGCCATCACCCACATGCTAGTGACATACAAAAATGTACATACAAAAATGCTTCTCTTTTTGCAGCGGCGTAGTGGTTAAGAACGGGTGCATTCTAATCTGGAGGAACTGCGTTTGATTCCCCGCTCTGCCGCCTGAGCTGTGGAGGCTTATCTGGGGAATTCAGATTAGCCTGTGCACTCCCACACACGCCAGCTGGGTGACCTTGGTCTCGGAAATCCTTCAATTAGGCCCAATACTTGTAGTTCAATTTATAATGCTCTCAACGAATTTTGAACTAACTATTTCTGACTTTTGCTCTTCCGAGACCACAGCGACTGCTTTCTCTCATGTCTTGTGTATTGTCTTCAAGAGTATACCTGCTTGCTGAAGCCCCATTTTTTAAGGTTTTTATGCTGTACAATGCCCCGAGCTCACATGAGGAAAGGCGTCTTATAAATTCAAATAATAATAATAATACCGTGCTTCCTAAATTAAAGTGTTGGACTGCTATAGAATATCATCCGTCCTCATTCTGCTCCCCATTCTAAAGGGCATGGCTGCTCAAGCAGGGGTCTTGTGACTTTAACAGTTCTGTGCCAGGCTGAATTCAGCGTGTGATTTCCTACAGTTGCCAGGTCCCCACCACCACCACCACCAGTGGCAGGAGATGGAGGGGGTAGGGTTTCCAGAGCCAAGTTGGGAAACTCCCGGAGATATGGGGATGGAGCCTGAAGACAGGGACTTCAGTGAGGTAAAATGCCACAGAGTCTACCCTCCATTTTCTCAGGGAAGCTGATCCCTGTAGTCTGGGGATCCGCTGTAATTCCAGGGGATCCCCAGGGCCAATCTGGAGTCTGGCACCCCTAGACCTGCTCTATATATTCATACCAATACACCATAGATTGCTTCTCCTTTTGTTCCTGCCTGTCAAACAGCTGTTAAAGGTCCTCAATGCAAGCCAGAAAAAGTCAATTTGTTGATTCTTTCCCCTGCATTGTAATATTACCATTTTACTCTTTGAACCGCAGTTGCTCTGCCATGTAACAATCCTGCCAAAGGACCAGCATATAGGAAAGGCATTGGAGGAGACCTTGCGTTTGCTCCATTTCACCTCTCTGGTGCCCCATAGAACTCTTGTGCTTGGAAAGTGGGCCAGGAGGCTGGCTTTGGCACAGGAATCTCTGAGGGCCTTGAAAAAGGAGGGCCTGACTGAACTTTGTCTAGAGTTGCCACTGAAATTGAGTCTAAAACAAAATTCAGAGCAAATCTGGAGATGCTTTTCCAGGTGAAATGTTTACAGAAAGTTGAGAGAGGCCAGAAGAGCTTTGACAAGAGCTTAGCAAGGAGTTCTTATATGGCGATGGATTGTCATAATTGTGGAGCTTCCTCCTCCACCAAAATATCTTAAGGAATCTTGGAAACCCCCAAGAACATCAGTGAATATCAAAAATTCTCCTTAAAATTTCCATTCCATTTTCTCTCACGGTGCCCCCAAATTATATGGCACAACCATGTGCAGTGTACTAAATAAAGTTGTTTTTCAACAAAGGTTGTGCTTTCAAAAGCAGAAGTTCATGTATGGCAGCAACTGTTCTCATATTCACGGCAATCAGCTTCAGGAGGAGACAAAAGAGATTTTTGTTAACATCCAGGAGGGAAACATAACTAAAATCACTAAAATTGGGCATGGCAGCTGAACACTGGAAGTGCTAACAATAGCAAGTCTTGGATCTCCTAGAGTGCTGAATGCCCGTGATTAACAAAGGAATGCAGCCAATGGCTTCTATGATTTCTTCATTTTTCAAATGCCTGGACTAGGACCTTGTCAAAATAAAGGGAGGATTTGTGCATATATGGCAAGGCTGATCCACAATGATAGTATCACTGAACAGCAAGGCAGAAAATCTAGTTAGCAGTTCCTTGCCAAAGCATGAATCAGTAACAAAATAATGGCTTGAGGTATGCTCTTTTTTCCATTCTCTAATATTTCTTTGCAGCACAACCCAAACAATTGCTCATAATTAAGCTGATTGGAGCTGTAGACACTGGAAGGAAATATTCTGCTGGCTAAGATCCCAATGCACTTCATTATACTGGATATAGAACCATTACATCAGTTCCTTCCACTGCACAAAGGAAGGGTCATATTCACCAAATTAAAAAAAAACAACCTCAAAAGAGAATTATGTTTTCAATTCCTTTCCAAACATTTTGCTGTATTCTTTTTGATTTTATTCATGGAAATGGGATCACAAGCAGGGCTGCACACTACATAAGCAAGGATACAGAAGCCAGCATTGTACGAGTCTCGGCATTTCTGTAAAGAAAATGTGCCAAGATGTTATGACTACAAGGATGTATTAGAAAATGAGGAGAAGTGATCTGTGACATTTCAGTAGCTGAACATTTTAGAGCGCCAGAGTGGCGTAGTGGCTAGAACGTCAGATGATGTTGTGAGAAGCCCTGAATGAATGTGGGAAGATGACACATCATAAGAGGATGACCTGTCCCTGTGGCCCACTCTGGCAGACCCTCTCCATAAGATAGGGTTGGCAGCCTCCAGGTGCTAGCTAGGGATCTCCCACTATTACAATCAATCTACAGGTGACAGTGATAAGTTCACCTGAAGAAAATGGCTGTTTTGGAAGGAGGACTCTATGACATTGTATTCCACTGTAGTTCCTCCCTTACCTCTCTTCAGGCACCAGTATTTCGTTTCCCAACACAGAACTGGTAGGTCCATGTGAAGCAGAAACTCCTCCTAGAAGGGATCAATATCCCAGGGCAGAGGCCTTTCTTGTGGAAGCAGAGGACTGCAGTGGCAAATCTGTACAGGATTTGGGCCTTGCTGTTCCTTAGGAGGAGGAAAGATGATTCAGTTAAGATCACTGATACTAATGATGGGACCCAGCTGCACTTAGAAGAGGAGCAGGCTACTTCAGCTTGCTATGAGACCATGGTGAGAGTGTGATCAATGTATATGGGTGCTTCTGAATCCAAGAATCTGTTGCCTGACCTTGGATCGGACCCAGATTCTGCTTATTGGAGTCATCTTTTGACTGTCTGTTTATCAGTGGGATCTTTAGATCTCCTGACATTGGACAGGGATATAATGCCATTGAGTCCACCTTCCAAAGTGGTCATTTTCTCCAGGTGAACTGATATCTGTTGCCTGGAGATCAGCTATAATAGTAGGAGATCTTACCAGCCATCACCTGGAAGTTGGCACCACTACATGGGCCCCCAGTGGGGAGAAAAGACAGGTATACATGAAATAAATAAGGCCACACCATCCAGTTGTCAAAGGATGGTGTTTGGAACTCCATTTTCCTACTGCTTCTTGTTTAATGGAAATAGAATGATGCAAAATACAATTCATCTTTATCTTCCAAAAGCTATGCCTGTATTACCTTAATGTGCAATTTGCATCTTAAACAAACTTAAGCCCAAATGTACTTGAAATGTTGCAACCAGTGTGGCCCATGCAGCCAGATGTATTTTCAACTGCATTGCTAAATGGCTCTGAATGTGATTCCCAACTAACTGTGAGATATTAGAGGGTTGCAGTGGATCCTTGCACCAGATGCATAATCTGTGGGTGGTCTACAAGTGGGCAATGTCCAAAGAATCTGTAAGCAGAAAACACCTCCTATATTTGGATCTCTCTCTGCAGAAAAAGAATGTGCGCTCCTCATCTAAGCCAGCTCTTAACTCAGTGGCAAAACATTTGTAAAACAGCTGCTAGGGTGGCAAGAAAAATAGAAGAAGGCTGGCCCACAAAATATTCTGTAACATGCTTAAAATCACAGTGCTGACATCTGTAAGCTGAAGGCTACTCTTCCAACTAGAAACAGTACATATATTTCCAAGGGCAGAACATGTGTAAAGCTGTCGATGAAAATCAAAAGTGGGACAGAAAAGGAATAGTTAAGAATACATTCTACTTTTGCTTGGTTCATATGGAGGCATATGGGTTGACAACTCCAGGTTGGGAAATTCCTAGATATTTTAGAAGGGGAGGGACTTCAGTGAGATGTTATGCCATTTTCTCCCAGGGGACTAATCACTGTTGCAAAAGTGGTAGATCTCCAGATGTCACCTGGAGGTTGGCGGCACTGCTTATAGCAGACATTACAAACAACACTTGGGAAGTATGGTGAATGCACTGGCTGGCCATTTGTTTCTGGGCACAATTCAAAGTGCTTGTTCATCCCTTTAACATCCTAAATGGCTTGAGGCCAGGGTACTTGAACAAGCACCTCCTCCCATGCTGTCTAGCCCACCAGCTAAGATCTCTCTCCCAAGTTTTGCTCTCTGAGTCCCTGCCCTCAGAGGTGAAGTACGTGGCAACCAGAGATGGGGCTTTTCCCATAGTGGCACTTTGCTTGTGGAAATCCCTTCCGCTTGAGGATCTCCTGTCACCAATATGACTCTCTCTTAGGCACCAGGCTAAAATGTTTCTGTACACCCAGAAGACGCTTTTAATGAGGGGCAAATATTTTATCACTATTTTACAATCTGTCGTTAGCCTGACAACTGTTGTTTTAGGTTGCTCAGTTATCTGTTCATATTCTCCGCTGAGCTTTTTGTTCTGCATTTTAATTAATAACTTTTAACGTTTTATGTTTGTATTATGTTTTATTTTTGTAATCTGCTGCAGGCAAATTCCCTGGAGAGGCAGCACAAATCCTTTCTAAATAAATCCATATGATGTCTTAGGTTTGCTGTGGTTATGAATCTATACTGTTATTCTGATGCCCGATGCAGAGAGTTTCCATGCTGCCTCTTGCACCAAAATATCATGATTGATGCTAGGTTAAGGCCAGTGGTGGGATTCAGCCTATTTGCACCAGTTCAGTAGAACCAGTAGCTATTTTTTTGTCAAGTTCGGAGAACTGGTTGTAATCCCACCACTGAGTCTTTTCGGAACTGGTTGTTAAATTATTTGAATCTCATCACTGGCTAAGGCCCCAGTGGAAAACAATGCTTCACAAAGAAACTGCTTAGAGCAGTATGTAACTGTTTTACGGTGAAAACAAGCAGTGGTACATCCTGTCCACTAGAAAAGCCTGCACATGCAGCTACAGTCTTCTGTTTTGCTTTGAATTTGATGGGTGGGTATCTTTCTTTAAAACCACTGAAAACAGCATAGGGCTACTTTAAGAGGCCTTGACCTGGATAACCCAGACCAACTTGATCTTGTCAGACCTCTGAAGCTATGCAGGGTCGGCCCTGCATCGTTCTTAGTGGGAGACTATTAAGCAAGTCCAAGGTGCTCATCTCTTGCCTTGAAAACCCTGTAGGGTCTCCATGAGTCAAATGCAACATGACAGCATTTTCTTCGATCACCACTCTAAGGGAAGGTATGCCATCCTTTGTTGAACAAATACAATTTACTTAAAAATGTTAAACAGATGAGATTGAGTTGGCTGCACATTGCTTTTGTACACCTTCTGTGATGAATACAGAGTCTAGGGGGTGGGCAAGTTGGTATCTGTGGTATTTTGTAAGACCTTGGGGTTGGAGCTGGTGTGGTCAGATACATGGAAAATAGAGCCGGCTTTGATAATTCAGCAAGTGGAGCTTTCCTGAGCATGACAGGTTGCACATGATACAATTCCCTCTTCACAATTTTTACATGCTTCAGCACACTGCTCTGCTGTTCTGGTCAGCTTAGCTGGGCTATATAAAAGTTCTGATTGAGCCGCACTTTACACTATTTAGCTTTTCATGTAATGCTCCAAACTGAGTTTCCAGTGCCTCTATTATTACATTTGCACTTGGTTTGTTTAGATGTATTTGTTTCCTTCTAAGCAAGCTTCTGATTTGCTGCACTGATGGCTCTTGGCATTTCTATGAGTTGTTTACATCACATATTGGCCTCTCCTTAGCCTGTGCCAAAGATTTCCTACCTTACCTTATTTGGCTTTGGCATTGTTGAACTTGCTCTTTTTCTCATTCATGGGCTCACTGGCTAGATTTCTGAAGCAGGGAGGGAGACGGCAGAGGAGATAACCTTGTCGTGTTCAGCATTGCAAACTGGTGGGTCAGGGTGTGAGTGTGATGGAAACAGAGAAATGTAATGTGTGTAGTCTTGCTTAATGAAAAAGGAAAGAAAGAGAAATGGGAGATGACCGTCATATGTTCACATTCTTATTGGGATTTCTGTTGCCTGGATTTCTGTTAATTTATTTTAAATCTTTTAAATTAAGCTGTGTTGCTTGTATTTTACAATTATCTTGCAAGGGTTGAGAGAGCAGAATGTAATTTTTCAAACAAATACATAAATATATTTTTCTTTCCTCATGTTTGCTTCTCTTTGACTCTTGAGTCAGGGAGGTCAATTCCTTCTTTGGCAAAATAAAAAACAATCATGGCAGGTTAGAAAGGCTATCCTGATTGATTTAAGTTTATAAATGTGAAATTTAAGAATCCCATCAGGGGTCAGAGCTTAACGTGGAAATGGAGAAGGGCATATGGTATACTGCATGCTCATGTCTCTAATGTCTCCCACACTCTGAGCACCTTAAATTTATCATTGAAAGTCCCAGAATGCACTATTTATCACTGAACAAATATGAAGACCCAGACACACTTGACAAACACACATCTGAAAAAAACAACCCACATCTGACAAACAAGTAGGGTTCTTAAGCCTGATAATGAGTGGGAGGATGGGAAAATGGTGAGGGGTGGCAGTGACAGTTAATGACATCTCTGTGGAATACCTGGAATGATGTTTCTGTTGAATATCTGGAAGCAATGGCAATAGTTCTGGGAATCAGTAGAAACTCTGCAGTCTAACTTCCTGACAACTCCTAGAGCTACTGACATCTCTTTTGGGTATTACCTGGAAGTGACATCATCACACAGGCAATTCCAGACAGTTTTTAAATTTAATTTTAATGTTCCATGTGTCAGTAAGGAATGGGAATTTGCACCCCAACCAGGGACTTGACAACCTTATAAATAATTCCAGTCTCATGACCAATCAGAGGAGCCCATAATTACATACTGGTTTGGGATACTGGAAAAATGCTATGGGTAAGGAGTATTGCAAAGTAAACAATAAATGAGGGGGGATCTCTTCTCAAACAAGTCCTGATTGTTGTGATGACTCGACAGGCTCCATATCTATTCATAGACTTGCTCCCCTCACTTTGGCTGAACTCTCAACAAACTGGATGACAAAATAATGAAGAAAACCCAATATTAATTAGTTAATTAATTTGTTAATTAACTGAAGCAATTTTTTATTAATTTGCAAAGTAAGAATGAAGTGTGTGTGTGAGTTTGTGTGTGTGTGTGTGTGTGTGTGTGTGTGTGTGTGTGTGTGTGTGTGTGTGTAAGGTGCCATCAAGTCACAGGCAACATGGTAACCCCAGTAGGACTTTCAAGGCAAGAGACACAGAAGTGGTTTGCCTTCCTTTGCATTATGACCCTTAGTGGTGTTCCATTCAAATACTAATCAGGGCTGACCTTGCTTAGCTTCTGAGATCTGACAAGACCAGCCTGAGCCATCACTTTTTTAAACATATGAATGAGATACATATTCCTAACAAACTCTCTAGGTTATAAAGTAGCATCAATTCCAGGGAAGGAGTTGTGGCTCAGTGGTAGCAAATGAGCCGCGCATGAGGAAAATCCCACCATCTCCAGGCTCATTGAGTAGGTAATGAGAAGAGATCTTTACTGGAGACTTTGGAGCAGGCAATACTGACCTTGCTCGTTTTCCCACTTACCTTGACCAAAGGTTGCTGCGCGCTACTCCCAGTGCGCGTCATTTCTGGCGCACTCCTGGGCTTCCCCACGACCCCACGTCATCAAAAGGTGCCGTTTCGAGGAGCGCCAGGAATGACGCGCGCTGAGGGGGCGCAACAGCGGCAGCGTCAGGGCGACTGCGTTGTCACCGCCCCTGTAGTGGGGAGTGCTGGGGGACCCCGCGCTACTTGGGGAGAGTAGCGCGCAGCAGCAGGTAAGTGGGGAAACGGCCCTTGATAGGCCAATGGTCTGAATTGGTACAAGGCATACCCATGTATTCATGCCTTGTGCATCTGGTAAACATGAGTTTTATCTACTGTTTGGTAGGTAAGGTACAATTCATATTATCATGGGCTGAAAGTGCTGGGAGTGGGTTGTGTGGCTGAATCATTTTAGAAGCTACCAACAGACAGCTTATTGAATTGTGTTATGTTACAAAAATAGTTTTTGCTACTAATAGCCAGTTAACAGTAGCTTATCTCTGCTAAGAGAGAATCACTGAAAGGTGGATGTGTACAGATTGTGATGTATTACAAGGTCAGCTGAAACAATAGGTCTGAAAGAACCGGGCCAAGCACTGCAGAAAGAAATATAAAGCATCCACATGATATAAAGTGGGCTACTAATTCTATTGCGGTTCCACAGCCTGAACGACAGCTGAGTTTCTGAACAGCAGTCGCAGTTTTGCTGTAAAATAGTGGGGGGGGGGGGGAATGGGGTTGGGGTACTTTATAGAAAGTTCTTGGTCCATTAAATTACTCCAGCTCCCAAAAGGTTAACCAAACAAAACTGAACATTGTGTCCAAGTAAATGTAGCTAATAAAATGCCATCTGGACACTCCAGGGAATTAAGGGTATGCAAATGACATTGGCAGCAGATGGCGACTCCTGCTTTTTCCCCATGGGGGAAACCTAAGGGAAGCTTTTCCCCAGACCTCCCGAAGTCATGCAACCAGTGACATTTATCACTGGGGTGTCACAGATTATCCCTTCCAATGTATTCTCCTGTGCCTCACAGAGTTCGCAAACCTCAAAACATCCACTCATGGCAAGCTGACATTTTTCTGAATCACTGAGCAGCATTTCTTCTGGACAGCATTCTTTTTCTATCAAAGGGATTGGCTGACTCTAGTTTTTTTAAAAAACAAAATGAAAAACAAGGACACTTTTTCAAACGCTCACATTTTTAAATCAACAGAATCCCATGTATAAGACAACTCTGCAATCAGGGTGCCGTTTATGAACCAATAGATGCATTAGCTATTTATAGCCATGCTGGGAAAAAGAATTCTGAATTTTTAGGCTGTAACCCAGACACATTCTTAAGTTTCATGCTGAAAGACAAACTTGTAGCCATGGTAGTATATCTTGGTATCCTGTTTCATGGTAGGCATTTAGAGAGCGTTAAACACACGTTTATCTGCTTAACAAATACAAGCCAGGCCAATCCACTTATTAATAAGCTATTTTCCCACAGAAAAAAAATTAGAACTTAAGACAAAAGAAAATTTCACCTAAAAGGGCCAAGACTAGATCTGTGGCTCCAGTGCTGAATCTTCCAGTGCTGAATGTTTAGCTAGGGATAACTAAACATCCCTAGTAGACATTAGACCACAGGATGTTCAACCATTAGACAAGATGAGGCAGCTGCATATTTTGGAGTTCCATTACACTATTCCAATCTTTCTTTGAAGTATTCCAAAGCAACTTAGAATCATAGAGTTGGAAGAGACTACAAGGGCCATCAAGTCGTTGGACTTCATGCAGGAACACACAATCAAAGCACTCCCGACATATGCTCATCCAGCCTGTTTAAAAACCTCCAACAAAGGAGACTCCACCACTCTCCGAGGCAGTGAATTCCACAGTCAAACAGCCCTGATGGTCAGGAAGTTCTTCCTAATGTTTACGTGGAATCTCTTTTCCTTCACCTTCATGAATCCATTACTCCGTGTCCTAGTCTCTGAGGCAGCAGAAAACAAGCTTGCTCCCTCTTCCTCTCCCTCTTAATGGCATTCCTTAACCTATGCTTCTCCAGACTAAACATCCCCAGCTCCCTAAGCCATCCTTAGGCCAGGAAAGCCGCAGCTACTCAGTCTCAGACCTAGTGTACAGGGTTGTTTTAAGAATTACCACATAATGGTCTGTACCTAACTACATTGTTAAGAAAAATTAAGTGCCCCTTTCTTAAAAAGGAGCAGCAGTGATCCCCCTTATCTGTTGCAACCTGCTGAGACCTCCCAAGGGTTCTTATGGGGAATTAGTGGACTTTCAGTAGCAGCCTAGAGAGGAGAATGGGTTGGAAACCAGAGCAACCTTATAGAAGAGTATTTTTTAAAAAACAGATAAACAAAAAACACTGCTCATGATATTAGGTCCCAAAAATATTTTAAATAGGTATTTTTACCTCAGCAATGATCAGCAAAAGTTGGACCACCTCCCCACTGACACCTAACAACTGCCAGTAATGCTGACACTTTGAGCTGCATTACGTGCCAGTCATTTTAGAGATGTCCTGTAGCTAGATTGAATGAAAATAGCCCATGTATTCATAAGGCACTGCAAAGTTAAGACCCATAAATCTTTTTTTTGCACCATGAAAAGGAACAAAAACTGAGTAGAGTTTGTTACACTCATGTTTGCTGGAGGCACAAAGAATCAAACAATTTCTGAGGTAAACCAAGGGCCCCTCTGCACAGCAGAGGCAACTAGGGTTCAACTTGTGACTTCGGAAATCGTTACCTGAGCTCAACTCCTCTGTTACTCCGCACAGCAGCTGGCTCGTGTCTCCAGAGCCAAGTTCAGAGGGTGGGATTACCTCCTCACGTCTTCTGCTCCTCATTCCCAATTGGCTGCCATTCTATGGTGGGAAATGTGGGTGCGCGTCCCTTTTTTTTCGTTTACCGGCATAGGAGCTACGTAGGATTTTTTTAAAGGCGCACTTCTCGCTGCTGCCACAAGTCTCCCGTTCTGCGCATGGCTGAAATACTGCGCTGTGATTGGCTGGCTGGCAGAGTCAAGGCGAGGGAGATTCCGCACTCTGCCGGCTTCGGCTTGAGTGCAACCCGAGTTCACCAGGAAGTTGTACCTCCCAGTTGAGCTTGAAAATTTGGCGGTCAGAGGGGGGGAAGCAGAGACAGACACTAGTCGAACGCTACGGCTGCGCAGAGTATCCAGGTCGGACCTACATCGAACTGAGGTCGAATCCTACAGTGTGGAGGGGCCCCAAGGCTGGTTATGACAGCGTGTTGTAAGAAGTCTTCAGTTCTGGTAATTTGCCAGCTCCCATTTTGAAATAGTTTGGGATCATGTCACCAGGACTGTTTTGTGTTTTTACACTTGGGAGTCCATCAGGAAAATATTTGAGACAGAAATGGCATCATTACACTACTCTATTTATTTTCTGTTAAATAACGAATCTCTTGTTGTAAAATTCCTAAAGAAAAATTACTCTCTTATAGCTAGGACCAAAAAGAGATGTAATAGAAGTAGCTGGGATTCACGTACTTGGTAGATCTTTTCACAAAAATAAAATTGTGATTTCTTACCAGAAAATAGAAAACAGTGGCCCCTTTTACAATTGTTAGCAAGTAGATTTTGCTATTCCGCACAGCTGCAAAGTGTGTTGAAAGTGGATTGAAAGTGCATTATTCTGCATGTGCAAAAGGGCCAACGTTGCACTAATCTGTAACTGTTGTTCATAGAGTGTCTTCTGTGCAGGAACACATGGGAAGTGTGCAAACACAGGGCAGCCATTGGAGTTAGAAGCTTCTAGAGGGTTTTTAGGTCCTTTGGAGTGCTTCCATGCCCTCTCTCTGGAACTGAGGTTTTCCCACTCAAACCGTTTATGCGATAGAGGCAGGGAATGCTCCTCACCCTCAGCTCACTCTTTGCCATTATGGAGCTTACATCCCAGGCCAAATATACCCACTGAAGGGAAAGGAGGGATGGATTGGTGTCTCACAGAAGACACTTGATGAACAAGTTACTGGTATGTGCAACACTTATGTCTTTAGTGCAGTCCTGCATGGAAGATTACAACCCCAATCATTCTGGAGGTAGATTTGGGCCAGCCAACAAGTGATTGTAACATTCTTTTCCCACAGCCACATTCTTCCTGCAGTCTACATTTATGGAGTTGTGCTTCAGGAACATCAATGAAATCAACCAAGTAGTTGCCTTACAGATATTCTGAAGGTCAGCATTGCCCAGGAATAGACCTGAGTCTTGGCAGAGTGAGGTTTAACTTGGAGTGAGTAAGACCTCCCCACCAATTTATATGACAATTTGACAGTGGAGAAGACCCATCTGGAAATGGTTTGAGAAGTGGATGACTTATCCTTGTTTGGACCTTTAAAACAAAGGAACAAGTTGTCTGAAAGATGATGTATGATGCAAATAAAAAACAGCGCCTTTTGAACATGGAGAGTATGTCATACTCTGATGGTGCATTGTGATGTTGCAGGACATATGGAAAGCATTGCATAGCAGAACTTTATCTTGGTGAAACCTAGTAAAGGAACTGTCATACCTCAAAGAGATTCAGTGCTCCACTTGGAGCCAATGCAGTTGGCAGACCAATGGCTAGATAGGTGCTCATCACGAGGTTCCTGCAAGGCCCGAGGCCACTGCATTTTGCACCAACTGGAGCTCCTGGAGCAGTAAGTTATAGAAGTCCAGTCTGGAGATAACTATTGCATGGATCACTGTAACCATGTTGGGTTGGAACAGGTAGGGTGCCAGCAGCCTAGCCTGGCGAAGGTGGCAAAATGCAAGGTTGGCTATATTTATGACTTGGGTCTCCATGGGAAAAGAGACATCCTAGACTCTTGATGGTTGGATTTGGTGTTGATGGTTGGATTTGGTGGATTTGGATTTGGTGTTAACTGCATGCTGGCAAAAGTCAGAACCAGTGGTGGGATTCAGCCTATTCACACCTATTTGGTACAACCGGTAGCTAATTTTTTGTCTAGTTCAGAGAATAGTTGTAATCCTACCACTGAGTCCTTTCGGAACCAGTTGTTAAATTATTTGAATCCTACCACTGGTCAGAACCCCCACCTATACCCCAGTCCCGGACCCAGCCACAGGACTTCCATGTTCAGCCGGGTCTGCTTCAGCCATTTCACTGTGGCCCCATACAGCTTAATAGGAACAGGCTGAATACAAACAAACTAATTAAAAAAACCTCCAGCAAACTGGCCTCACAAGATCTGATCAGACTTCTAATCTTTCAGAGCGTTATTCTAGGTACCAGTCCTCAAGGCCTCACCAAAAGGGAACATCTCATGTACTGCCCCGGGCTCTGGAATAGCAGGCAGCTGCACATACTAACCTTGACAGAAGCCACAGAGTCATTTGAAGCATACCAAGTTCATCAACAGTTCAGGAACTGCAAATAACCATCTGTGATTGTTATTTGGCTGCTAGGCAAAATTCAAACAGAAAATTAAATCTGCAATTTAAACCCAAATACTACAATTAAATTACAAAAGACTGTCTGGTAAAGGAAATACGGTAGTTCTGTTAAAAGAAAGACTGTGTGACTGCAAATGTCTCTCTTGGGTGTTCAGTATAATCAAGCCAAGAAACTGCAGCTATCAGGAGACTGTGGAGGAGCACAGAATATTATTAGACTTAATAACAGAAAACAACTGGTTACCTTTTTTGTTTGATGTTCTTTGTTATGCTCTTTGGGCCTGTGTTTCTTGTGGCCAGAGGCGTAGCTGGGTCATACTGTGTCCGGTCCGTACTCTGTGTTTTCCACCCCCTCCCCCCACACTTACCTTAGTGAAACAGTGCAGGCTGGAGAAGCAGCTGTTCCCTTCAGGCTGAAAACGGCCTGGTGGGAAGTACACTTCCTATGAGACTTTGGGGCTTGCAAGGTCTCCTGGGAAGTGTAGTTCCCACCAGGCCATTTTCAGCCTGAAAGGAACAGGCCGCTTCTCCAGTCTGCACTGTTTCACTAAGGTAAGTGGAGGGGGGGTGCTGCAAGGTGATTTTTCCACACACACCCCAGGCACGTGCCTGGTGCAACACGCCCCTGTCCCCTGGTAGCTCCGCCTCTGCTTGTGGCAGATTGTCAATCACTGATTTCCAGGTCATTTGTTTCTTAAAACTACATGTGAAACTTTTATCTTTGGGAGGATTTTAATCTTCCTGTTTTTGCAAACTGGAGGCATTTTTTTTAGGTTTGTAGAAGGCTTGGTGTCATCTGTTCTCAGTTCCCTCCCCACCTCTACCTAGAAAAACTATGGCCCTATTTTGTTGTACCAGCTGTTTGACCAGACCTACTTGCATGTTAGGGAACCCTCATGGACTTGCGGGTGACACCTCAGTTTCCCCTGTATCCCAATAGAGTCTTGAAAATTGGTCACTGGGTATCAGTCACCCAGTTGTGGCAGCCAGGCTTAGAGTTGCAAAACCCTGGGTGGGACCTTATGATAGCCTGGATTTACAATTGATCTCCAGATAGTAGAGATCTTTCTGTTGGAGAAAATTGCTGCTTTGGAGGGTGGACCCTTTCTGCATGGGCCAATTAAACTGGGATAACACCGGTAAAAACCCCAGGTGGGGAGGACTTCACACAGATCCTTATTGTAACGCAGATCCACTGTTTCCGCTCCCCCAACCCAGGTTTTACAACTGTCGTACTATGTGAGATTCTTTTGTTTTAACTTACCTTGCAATCGTGGCTGCAAGTTTTTTTTTCTTCCCCTCCCTGGCCCCATCTGCAGAGCTCTGGGGGAGCCTGTGTGCCAGCCTGCCTAGCTGCATCAGAGGGAGGTAAGTTGCTGAGTAAAGTGCCTCCGTATGAAGGCGCACACCCTGGCTGGTGCGCTGGCTGTCCACAGGGTAGCCAGCCATGTGAAGGGCCTGGTGCTATGTCGGGTGCATTAATCCCAGCTGTAACCAGCTCAGAATTTGCTTTGCGGAAAGGGCCTATGACATTATAGTTGACTGAGGCTTCTCCCCTCCCAAAACCTGGCCTTCTCACACTCCACCCCAAAATCTCCAGGAATTTCCCAACCTGTAGCTGGCAACCCTAGCCCAAAGCCTGATCCCAATACAGTGGAACTTCAGTTATTGACAACATCGGTTTTCATTTATTTCAGTTTTCGTTGTTTCTTCTCGGCCGTTTTTTGCCTCTGTTTTTGTCAGTCGCCTCATCCGCTGGGACTTTTGCACAAAATCCCTGCGTCTTTTGCGTTTCTCCTGCTCCAGCCGGTTTTCTTCGGTTTCGGTTTTCGTCAGGTGTTTCCGAACGGATTACCGACGAAAACCAAGATTCCACTGTACATTCTCCCTCAAAGGCCAAAATAACTTTGGAAAAAGCCATGTCCTCCAAACCCCACTATCCACCAAAGGTTCTGCTCCCACCAGATGCAGTAGAGGACACCAGGAGCTGCTTGATGCTTGATGCTGCTCCCAGCTGCTGTCACTGTTGGGCTCAAGAGCTGCTCTCAGCATACACAGTCGCAGGAGCTGAGCCCAGGGCCAGTTCCAGTGTCTTCTGGTGCTGCAGTCAGGCCTAGAACCAACCTAGGTGTCCACTGCTGTCTTGGTCAAGCCTGGAGCGGATCCCTGTGCTGGGCACAGCCAGTTCAAATGATAAGAGCATTGCCTGAGTGTACGCAGACAGTGCTTTTTTAAAAAAAATGAGGGAATGTCAGTGTGGGCCCAATCCATGGATTTAGGTATTCGCATGT
This sequence comes from Sphaerodactylus townsendi, assembly GCF_021028975.2. Lineage (NCBI taxonomy): Eukaryota > Metazoa > Chordata > Lepidosauria > Squamata > Sphaerodactylidae > Sphaerodactylus > Sphaerodactylus townsendi. The sequence continues at coordinate 148,532,683 of NC_059425.1, read as the reverse complement.
CACTATTAACATAAATGATGATTTTTAAATGCAATGTTGTGCCATTGTAAATTAAAACGATCATCCCCTCCTCAACTCATTTTACTTTTCCCTGCTTTTTTTCTCTTCATATGCCCGCTTAACATTCTTTCATTCACGACACAAGAGTACAAAGTTCTTGCACAAAAGAAAAATTGCTAGTGAAAAACGAATGGCAGTCAGTAATACCACATATTTTGAAATGTAAAATGTTGCACTGAAAAAATATGCAGTATTATTTGAAATGTGGTGGAGAGTGGAAAATTACATTCATTACTTCCCCCAAAAGTAATGATTTCGGGTTATTGTAGATCATGATGAAGCATACCAGTTTTCATGGGATACAAGTAACATGACAGCAACAAAGAGAAGGAATAAGGTTTATTTGATAGATTTTTTTTCCTTTTGTTTTTGCAAGCAAAACTGCTTTGATATAAAATGAGTCCAATGATGCAGTGCTATCATCCACTCAAGCAAAAGAAAACCTCACATTGACATCAACGCAGATTATACTGGCATTCTTATATAAGTGTGATAGGTGTTTTATCCAGATTGTATCTGGCCTCTTTTAAAGCAATGGCACAGAAAATGCAGCAATTGGAGTATTGTGGTACTGGCAAGTGCTCTTTAAGTAACTTTTTCGGTGAGTTCTCTGGAGAATGCTGTTTACTTGACTGCTCTGTGAGCCGTGTCTTCGGTTTCTGAGTATCTCTGCCACACTCCTTTAGTGTCCATTCTGCTCAAAATGCATAATCTTGCCTTTTGTCTTGTGTTTTAAGACAAAGTTATGAGGTATCCTTTACTGTTACCTTGAAGCAACAAGCTTTCTTGAGTGCTGTGTGGTTTCCGGGCTGTATGGCCGTGTTATTTTGGCCAGCAGACAGAAACCACACAGCACCCAAGTGATTCCGGCCGTGAAAGCCTTCGACAAAGCTTTCTTGACTTAGGACCCAAATACTTTACTGTACATTCAGAAACTGCCTTTAGTTATTCCTCTAAATGTTACTGCAAACCACTGTTAGTTTACATTTATCTTTAAAAAACCCTTTCCCCTGCTCACATAGGATATGGCAAAAACAAAACAAAAGTTAACTGAAGTTATACACATAAAACAAGACAAATACACAAATAAGGCCATCTGCAAAATTAAAAATCCAAATCCTTGTAATATTTCACAATAATTTCTACAGAATATTTTACATCTTATAAACTTAAATATTTTTAATGCACAGGACAAAGAAGACCTCGACTGAACCAATCACACTATCTTTTGGAGGATTTGTCTAATTTGCTGGCGGGTGACCTTCTTTGCGGGGTTGGAATTTTGGAAGGCTTGCCAGATCCAGACCGAGAAGAAGGCCGTGGCGTCGGTCTGCTTGCCGTGCGAACAGTTTCTGACACGTCTGAACACACAGACTGGATTTCTGAGATGTCAAAGTCAGAGGCATCACTGCCCCGGCGACTGCTAGATCTGCTGCCAGCCTTGCTTCCTGCTCGACTTCCTGGCCTGCTCGGAGTTTTTCTAGTTTCTGCGAGGGGAAATAGATCAATTGCAATGAGAGACAGAAGAGGCAACAAAACAGGTTTATCTCTACAGTCAATACAGAGGAGGAAGAACCACAGTTTATCACAGCACAGATAGCACACATTGTGCAGTTTGCTCTTCAACAAAGAGCAAAATAGATGACCTGTAACTCGGAATAAATATCAAATATAGTTACAAAGAAGAAAAAGAAGAACTCAATGATTTCATCTTTGTACACTACCTTGAAACCCATATGAGGGTAATATAATAATTACGATGAAGAATCGGACTGAACTGAGGACAAGTTCAAGCATTCTAAAACTGCACACGTTTGGAGTTGTGCAGAAGAAGCAAACTTGGACCTGGTGCAACCATGTTAATGGCATTCCAGCTGCATTATGCATGAATATATGTTGTGACAGCCAGCCTGATTGTACTAGATAAGATTTTAATTCCACTGTGTGACCTTCTAGCCCTATGACTCCAAGGATCTGAACACTCACCTGCAAAATGTGCCCTGAGTCTTGTAGCTGCTGTTGAGATTAGACCACTGTCTTCTCCAGAATGGAAACCCTTCCCTGACAGATATCCTGGCAATCTAAGTTTACTCCCTTGTATTGGAGTTCCCTGTCAGACACAAAAAAGATGAATGAAAGAACCATGTGAACATCCATGTAAAGTAGAACTGAATTCTGAATCCCATCCATACCATCTTCTTTAGAACATGCATGACAAAGAAAAGGTATTCTGAAAAGTGACATGGTTTGGGAAAGGAACCAAAGAGCAGTAATATGTAGGAAGTTGGATGATCCTGTTTTGCAGAAGGAGAACAGTGATCGCCAAAGGCTGATTACTCATGGGGCAGCTGCTGCATGCTGGCAGTTGGAGAGCATCAGGGCAAGAAATCTTGTCCTGATGCACTTCCTTCCTGTGGCATGCGAGAGAGGAAGCACCTCCGGGGAAAGATTTCTTGTCCTGATGCACTTCCTCTTGTCCTGCCTGTGCTTCTCGCTTTCCCTGTGGAAAGTGAGAGCACTTCTGGCACAATGTTTGCACTAGAGTGGGACAAGGGCAGGGCAGAGCCGGTCCTGGGTAATCAGCCAAAGTGAACTTTCCAACCCCCCCCCCCCCATGCAAGTGTCCCCTGGAATCATGTCCCTGTAGAGCAGTGGGAAATGACTATGTGGGAATCTACTGTGAAAGAAGGAAACTGCCCCAAACCACACACCTCTGTCTGCTGGCCAAAATAACCCTTGCCCATGGAAAACAATATCAAGATATCAAGAATACCTTTTTAATTAATGCATTTCAATACTTATCAGAGCTTTGCATACGTGAATTTTTTTGTGATCGATGAATTTTGTTAACTGGGTTGGTTTAACTTTGGCAAACAGTGTTGTGTTCTGAAGATAATTTCACTGACATAGAATTAGTGTTTGACAAAACTCACACATATCCATAGTTGTGGTTAGTAATGGTTTGAAATGCCCACATTTTCACTGTTCAGATATTATAGGCCTACAGGTGCTGCCAGTTACAAACCAAAGAAAGGAAAGCATGACTACTCTATATCATATTTTAAGTCTTATGGATATTTAATAATAATAATCCTACATGTGGCAGAAAGAATGAGGCCAAATGTGTGTTTTGTCTCCTCAGTAACCAAAGCAATAAAACATTCTATAAATTTAGAGGTATAAAGAATCTGAGGGAAAATGTTAGAACTGGAAATCTTTTAAAGAAGTACAATGGACAAACAAGACATTCTTCCCTGAACTAACCATTCATGTGCTATACACCCGAAAATAATTTAGGATTATAGACTTAGCGGGAGAAGTTCACTGATTCAATTCATCTCTTACTCAGGAGTTTTATTACTGAATCAAAGGAGAAACTTTAAAAAAAATTGTGTTTAACATAACTTGTACTCCTACAGATTTTGAAGACTGCCATATACCTTGCAGTTGCAACTTTTAAGATCATCCAAGAACTGATCTCAAACACAGTCTTCAAACCATCTGTACATACAGTTTGTACCATGACTGCAGGAAGAGACACATGAACTGAGGTTTTCCGTATACATATGAGGCTTTTCTCCTTGGAGAACTACCAAAGTTTGATCCTGAACATTTTCCAGAAGCTATGAGAGATGTTTTTATTTCAACTTGCTTTTAGATGCTGAACCAACATTCCCTGTAAGCCGCATGGCAACCCAGGAACCGTATTGATGTCATGGGGGTTGGGTGGCCACTCAGCAGTGGGGGGTGAGCAGATCTTGTTGGTGGCTCAGTTCCACTTAGCGAGAGTGAGCTGCCGCACAGCAGTAAGAAAGCCTTAGAAGGAAGGGTGGTAAATAAATCTAACAATAAATAAACTATTGGGCTAGACTTAAAGTGGAACGGGATAGTTGAATTCTTCCCATTATATTGCATTTTGTATGCCACTAAATATTTCATTTCTGACTTCAGCAAACTTGTATTTTACTGGGGTGCTGTGTGGTTTTGGGGCTGTATGGCAGTGTTCTAGCAGCATTTTCTCCTGATGTTTCGCCTGCATCTGTGGCTGGCATCTTCAGGGGAAACATCAGGAGAGAATGCTGCTAGAACACGGCCATACAGCCCGGAAACCACACAGCTCCCCAGTGATTCCAGCCGTGAAAGCCTTCGACAACTTGTATTTTACTGTTGTTCCCCATTCTTAACCTTTAGGTAAAGAACCAAGTACAAACAAACAAACAAACAAACCATAGTTTGTCACAATGTATAAAAGTGTCGTTAGTTGCAGCCAACCCAGTAGGGTTTTCAAGGCAAGAGACTAACAGAGATGGTTTGACATTGCCTTCCTCTGCATAGCAACCCTGGTATTCCTTGGTGGTCTCCCATCCAAGTACTTACCAAGGCTGATGCTTCTGAGATCTGATGAGACCCGGATAGCCTTGGCCATCCGGGTCAGGATGACCCAGAGTTAAAACTATTTAAATGCACACATTTCATCGATTACAAACTCTATATGGGATTATGATCTGTTTGAAGTCCACTTGGTCATGAAAGTCAATGGGAAACAAGCAGGTAAAACAATAGTAGAATTATTTATGTTAGTGCAGAAATGCAAGAGCTGTTTTGTTTTGCAGAACAGTTTATCGGGTAGAATGAAAAGGCAGGAGAATGTTTAGAAATAGAGAGAACGAACACAGAATATATCATCTGGGTTAAGTGGACTTGAGAATCCACATGTATGGAATTAGCTGTAGTTATGACTGTGGTTATTTGTAGACATTCTTGTCAAGTCTCTAGCAGAAAACCAAACAACCATCATACATAAAAAGCACATTAAAGACTTAACAATTTGTAGGTTTAAAAAAGAAAGAGAAAAATTAACACTGTTGGACAGAAGACTGAAAACAAACAGCAGCATATTAATATTCAAAGTGTACGGCACAGCTGGGACAAGAGTAGTGACTGTTAGCTACAGGATAGCTTTAGTGAAGGAATTTTTTGGTTAGACTAGAATATCCATCCATTACTGTACCTCTGTGGATGACACTTGATATTCAGAGCACTCTGGTGGTTTACAAGGAGATGTTGTTTTGCTGTTTATCAACCATGGTTTGCCATAGTTGCGTGTTAAATGATGGGGTGTCTGTATGGAACAATGGCAAATCACAAGGATGAAGAACAGTTGATGGAACACAATGTCATGGAGTGGAATATTCAGATTACAGAGACCGAATTGCTCAAAGTCAAAAGCAAAAGACAACAAAACAAAAGCAGGAACAATTAACAACAAGCATTCTACACAAAGGAGGATGTACGTGGGCTTTTAAAAATGCAGATGACGGGGTTGATGTTTTTCTCCTTTAAAGAGTTTATTCAGGTTTCCAATTAGCTTACATGTTTTTTTCCAGGCTTGCATGACCGCTGCAATTGTGGGGGGGAAACAATGAAAAACTTTGTTAGCTTTCTTTGAAAAACATAACAAGTCAAAGCTTCCCTACTGATTTTGAAGTAACCCTACAGCAAATTGCAGTGGTCTTGTTTTAGTCACTAACATAGTCAGTACTTCAGCTCACAAGACATACCTTGGGTGTGCTGGTAGCGACAGATGGTGTTGGAGCTGTTTGGGCAGGTGGATTTGTCACAGATGTGGATCTGTTGGGTGAAGCACCTCGCGAAGAAGGCCGTGACCTCCGCCCCCTTGGTCTGAAGGCAGCCATACTCTGGCTGGCGCCGTCGGCCAAAATGAACTTCTCACGTAGCTCCATGTTTGTCCTTCCTTTTGCTATAACACATGAAGAAGAGAAATCGAGGGGAACAATCATTCCTGTATCTCCTCTTTCCTGCTATCAGCAATGCCAAGGCTCACACAAATAGGCCAGACGTATCAAACACATTAGTAAATAATGTATTTGGTAGAGACAAAAGAGTTCATTTGTAGAATATGCGTAGTCTAATATTTTACGCCAGCAAAGATGAACCGCTATCAACATAAATTAGCATGATAATGGAATGGCTCAACATGCTGCTCAGTTTACCAGTGCACAGACACAACCTGAAGACCTATTGGACTAATGCTACTGCTACTCATACTCGCTCAGATGACTCAGATGCTGGCTATGATGAATAAGGACTGAGAGAAAATCATAAACCATATTAATTCTAAACTATAAAGTAATGCAGTTTGGCAGCATGCAATGACAAACAGAAACTCCCAAATGATAAAGAAGTAACTGGGCAGACACACACAGGTGAAGAGGCAAACATGAGAACCTTTCATAAGGACCAGATGCCTGAACAGGTTAGCGTTTGACTTTCTCTATGTTAACTGCAAATGCTTTCAAAACACTCTCTTCAAGTGTATCAAAGGAAATTTAGAGGCAAGCTCTCAAGCACCAGCCAGTGCAGCAAGTGTTAAGCTAAAAAAAAAGTTACACGTGAAGCGTTCTGTTAAATACATATATATCTATATGTATATAGATATCAAAGCAAAGTGGGAAGGAAATGGAAAAGAACGTAAGAACAGGAGAGACAAAAGAGAGGGGTTTGCCAACCTATAGTAGGCTGAGTGGTAATTGAAGAGTTTGATTCCGAACGTAACATTTTACTCCCGTGATGATGAACTAGAAAAAATGACACAGGATATGGGTCATATTAAAGAAAATCATTAGCAGGAGAAGAAATCAATTACAGCAGTTGCATATGCAAGAGATTCAAAGCTGCAGGCCAAGAGACAGATCTTAAGTGGTAAGAAGTTCTCACTAAGAACCAGAGTTCTCTTGAGTATGGTCAACTGTTTCAGACAGCCCCAAAGTCATCTGTGCCAAAAATGGCTTCCCTGCCAACACAAGGAAGAGATGGAAGTGGAAAATAAATATGCAATCTTATGTTGCATGAAATGAATGCACAATGTACTGTTTGAATATAATGGAATGTGAATAGTTATTAAGCTACCCCATCTCCATTCAGTCAACAGTTATGTGTTTGTCGTTCACCTTTGACCTCAGCAGGTCTACCCAGTGGTGGGATCCAAAAATTTTAATAACAGGTTCCGATGGTGGTGGGATTCAAACAGTGGCGCCACCGCACACACGCACCTCCAGTCCCTATTGGGCAGGGAGGTTGCTTTAGTAACCCCTTCTCAGCACTCAGAAAAAATTAGTAACTACTTCTAGAGAAGAGGTGAAAACTGGTTGGATCCCACCTCTGGGTCTACCCACAAACACTACATATGTATCTTATTTTCTGAGTCAGGCCACCGAGGGATGCAACCCTGCCTCTCTCATTTGCAGAGAAATTTTTTCTCGCAAAAAGTTTGTTGACCTTGGGAAGAATGTTTGTATTGTTAAATTAAGTAAACCCACATTTTTCTGAAAATTAGATTAATATTCAATAACGCTGAAAACCCTAGATGCACTTCTTTTTTAGTGAAAACTTTTTTAAAAAAACAAACCCACACCAGAGAGAGGATGTATTTCAACAGGGCAAAACCAAAAATTTCGTATTTGTATTTCCTGAAGTTGAGGTGCTGCACGCTGGTTATGTTAAGGGTGGTGATGATCGGCTAGATTTCAGCCTCATTTATTTATGTATTTCCACCCAGTGCTATTTCAGGGGTCCCCAGTGTGCTGCCCATTGGTGCCAGGGTACCCACTAACACCTTTTCTGGTGCCCGCTAAGTGCTTTTGGGAAGTGGGTGGGGCCAGATAGGGCTTTTGACTATTGGAGATTTAGAATCACAGAATCATATAGTTGCAAGAGACCACGAGGTCCATCAAGCCCAACCCCCTGCCATGCAGGAATACACAATCAAGGCACCCTTGACAGATGGCCATCCAGCTTCTATTTAAGACCTCCAAAGAAGGAGACTCACCACCCAACGAGGCAGTGTATTTGATTTGATTGACTATTAGAAATTTTATTGATTTGATCTGCACTGTGTTACTGAAGTTAAGCTGTGGCAATCATTTTTGTAGATAGTTCTGCCTCCTCTGGCAGCCATTTTATGACAGACATTGGCCCCTTCCGCACACACAAAATAATGCGCTTTCAAACCACTTTCACAACTGTTTGCAAGTGGATTTTGTCATTCCACACAGCTTCAAAGAGCACTGAAAGCAGTTTGAAAGTGCATTATTCTGCATGTGCGGAATGAGCCATTATTTTTGCTGTGCCCACGATGCCACATCAAAATTCCAAGTGTGGCCACAGGCTCGAAAAGTTTGTGGATCCCTGTGCTGTTATGGTGCAGGTCTGATATGAAGAGTCAATACTAGGCATGGCTGCTCATTGCTATTCCAGAGGGTCCACATTCCATTTCCTAGTGGGAGAAGTCTGGTGGAACAGAAGTTGGCAGAGTGCAAGAAACTCATGATCTGCTGTCGCCTCCTGGCACTTCTCCTAATCAGCCTGAAGGCCTCTGGGTCAATCTTCCATCTCCCAAAGGGAGGAACAGCAGTAGAGGGAATACATAAAACTAATCTGAGCTCTTAGATCCAAAGGTACTAAAGGAAAAATTGTGTGTGTGTGGGGGGGGGGGGGGCATGAGAAAACTGAACTCTGCACCTTCCAACATAACTGGGCTAAGTGGGGGGGGGGGGCTGCAGTTAGGAAAGGAAGTGGCCACAAAATGGAGAAGAGGGAGGAGGGAATATGAGGTGAGACGATGGACAGCCTGTGCTAAAGGGCTAATGAAAAATTACATCAGGCTCTGCCCTGGTATCAATACAGGAAGAATATACGCCTACGCCTATCACTATGTAAAGTTTAGTTTATATTAACTCTTCTAATACACCCATATACTGAGAAGGTCCATAGCTTTTAAACATGACTTCTCATATTCATGGCATGTTTGTTTTTAACCTGGGTCTAGACATCCAGACATAGCCAGATCCTAATCACAGAAGGGGAGAAGTAAGACTCATTAATTGGCTTTTTATTGAGTCAAAATTCATCTGATCAGCTGTATGACTGCAGCAGTCAGTTACAATCAGACTCAGATCTCTGAAAGTCACTTATGTCCTGTTACATTCTACAGAGTGGAATATGAGATGTGATGATGCAATTATACCCTGTTCCACGTAAAGACCTATGTAAAATTGTAAATTTAATCTACCATTTCCTCCTGCCACCCATCGACATGCTCTACGCTCCCTACTTGTCATTTAGTCTGGACCAGGCTGCAATGAGTGGGGGGCACAGAGCACGTGGAGGGGAGGGGGCTTACAATTTTACTTAGGTCTTTATGTGGAACAGGGTGCAGCTGGATTTTCAGCGCAGATTATATAACTGTCTCTCCAGCCTGCTTTTCATTTATTCCAGTACAACTGGAATGGAAAATGAGACTCAAATATATAGAGACAGGTTTCTCATTAGTTCACTCCTCTTTTTAACCCTAATTGCAACCTCCACTTATATTGCTAAGCTCACAGAGTTCTGTATTTAGGATAAAATGGAGAGGGAATGAATAAAATGAAATTAGCTTGATAAAAGGAAAAAATATATAAACACACATGCTGAGAAATTATTATAGTACCACAATTGAAATTTTCATTTCTGAACTTGCAGTTTCCTGCTTAGAATTTGCACAAGTGTTCAACACAGGAAATACTCAAACAGGCAAACAACCACCTCTGTCACTGCTTTGTTTTTTCCATAAAATAAAGTGGCAAATCCTTTTTATTATGGTTATTCCAACAGAAATCAGCAAGCAGTAATACTTACCATTCCTCTTGAATTTTCTCACTATCCACATGAGCTGAGCTGAACTGAGAATTACATACCAGGATGCAACACTGAGAATCACATACCAGGATGCAACACAGGGGCTTGGAAACACCCTCACTTAAAGTTAGTTGGGATCTTCTCTACTGCCACCCCCCCCCCGCCCCAACACACACACACACACACACACTCTCTCTCTCTCTCTCTCTCTCTCTCTCTCACTCACTCACACACTCTGCTCTCACAGTCCATCCTTTGTTGTATGGGCTGTGACATCTCAATGCTTATTTTTTCATGTCAGTGAGAACCCAAAAACTGAACCTGAAGAAATCTTCCCATTCACATTGAAAAGGTTTCTTCAATCCACTTTAGCCCTGCCTGCTACAGTGTGAGATCATGTGGAGATAAGGTAAGGTTGCTGACCAAGAAAAACCTCCTAAACATGTGGCTGAGCTGTTTTCTATTGACTACTGGGCCAGTTGCCAGCATTATTTTTCAACAAGGGTCAGCAGAAACATATTCAGCCACTCTACCAGCCTGAATTCAGTAACTCATACACGCACAATAAGTTACCCGATTGTTGAGTATAGCCCAGCATAGCATTTCATATGCGTATATGTAGCCAGTTTCTATGGATGAAATTGTTGAGGCGAAGCAGGGTAGCCAAAAATGACTACCGTATATACTCGTGTATAAGTCGACCCGCATATAAGTCGAGGCACCTAATTTTACCATGAAAAAACTGGTAAAACTTATTGACTCGCGTATAAGTCAAGGGTGGGAAATGCAGCAACTACTGGTAAGCCCTGATTCTCCCTTTAAATCCACTCAGAAGGGGGGGTGATTTAAAGGATCTGGGGAAAATTTGAGGGTGCCTATCAGGGGAGGGATGTTTATGTTAGCAGTACCACCATTTCAGAGTATGTTTAGGAGACCCCCCTGATGATACCACCCAGGTTTGGTGAAGGTTGGTTCAGGGGGTCCAAAGTTATGGACCCTCAAAAGAGTAGCCCCATCTACTATTAGCTTCCATTGGAAACAATAGGGGATGGGAGGACCCACTTTGGGGGTCCATAACTTTGGACCCCCTGAACCAAACATCACCAAGCCTAGTTGGTATCAGCAAGAGATTATCCTGATGATACCACCCAAGTTTAGTGAAGTTTGGTTCAAGGGGTCCAAAGTTATGGACCCTCAAAATGTAGCCCCATCTATTATTAGCTTCCATTGGAAACAATGGGGGCATCCCCTTTGGGGGTCCATAACTTTGGACCCCCTGAACCAAACTTTACCAAATCTGGCTGGTATCATCAGGAGTGTCACCTGATGATATCCTGAAATTTTGGTGCCATTAGCCTAAAAACTGCATCCTTGAGAGGCCGACAAAGTAAAAACCCTAAAATATTTTTTAAATACACCTCACTTGCGTATGAGGGGGGCTTTTTCAGCACAAAAAATGTGCTGAAAAAGTCGACTTATATGCGAGTATATATGGTAAACAATAAAAGAAGTAACAGAGCAGTGTGGCAGTGGCAGCTTCAGGGACTCTCCCCACCACTTCCTGCCATGCTCAAAATAAAGTGTTGACCCAGCCCTGCCTGACAGCCACTGCAGTCTGATGAGTCTGTCCTCTGTCTCAGCCCGAGAAGCAGATTTTTTTAAAGGTGGCAAATCTAAGGTGCATCTTTTATTTCCAGTTCCCAGTTATCTCAATTTTTCTGCATTTCTTATGAAAATGAGATGCCCTCCACATTACTCTCTTTTCATGATGTAAAGAGAAACGTAAGAGAAAGGGAAACAGTTCCCTTCTGAAATTTCATCCTTAGAGCCACCAAATCTGAGCTGATTAGCACAGACTCATTTGCAGATGTAGGCAGATTCTTCTGAGTACCATTTCTTGTTTCGCTAATAGTGTGGCTACACATTATACTCAACAGGTGGAAAGTAGTCCTATGGAGGAAAATAGTCTTTCTGTTGATCATTCTGAAATCTCATCCAACAGAGTTGGAAAGACGGACCAGACAGAGCCAGCCTACATGCTACAATTTTTAACGAGTTGGGTTCGGGAGTTATTTTGCCAATTTTGCTGCTCAATGTACAAATCTATTTCACATGGAGCAGCAAAATTAGCAAAAAAAACCCTCCCCTCACATTTGTGCAGGAAAATGGCTTGGGGGAGAGGCAAGAGTGCTTCCTCACACCACGGTGCTATTCGGAGCTCATTTGGGTGCCCTCTCTTTTTCAAGAAGGCATTTTCCACAGCTTCTGAGTGGCAGCCGATAACAAAATTTGGGTCTGGGGAATCCAGAGCCAGTTCTTTAAACATCGTAACATGTAGATTGCTCACATTTACACACACACGAAAGGAGAGCTTGCTAGCAATCTTCAACCCTCTAGTTTTTAAAACTCTCCTTATCTCTCCTCTTAGGGTCTGATTTCCCGTATAACTTGTGAGGGGAAGAAAATGAAAATGAGAGATAAGGAGATAATCAATGATGGATGACAAACAAACAACAATTCATCGTTCCTTCTCTGTACAATTTCATCTCCTCCAGCAGTTTCTGATAGTGGAACCTTTAGAATTTTCAACAGACAGCTCTTTTGTGATAACGGTAGAGTGTAACCGGGTCTTAGGTTTCCTCTAGTATGCAAACTTTTCGATAATAAGAAAGTGAGAGAGATTCATGTGTGTGGAACACTGTGAATGAATCATTGTCTAATTAATCACCAGATTTATACACATTTCTTCCCATATACAAACCCCAACACCCCAATGAATCTACAACAGTAGCAATGATCTTAATTATTCATATCTAAAGTCATCTTCTCACGTACCTCTGCAAGGATCATTTTTCACGAGGAACTCATCCAATGCCATCCATCCACCTCCAACTCGAACCATAACAGTACTCCGCAGAATACGAACAAGACGGAGTTGCTGGGAGTCACCAAACTGTGCAGAAAAATAAACATGCTCAAGTTTTCCTGTGTTCGCCCAGGCAATGTCCGCTTCAAGCCAGGTGGGTTAAAATTAGCCACACACAAGATGCTCCTTAATGATTAGTAGCAAAATCATCATAGATATTTTCATTATGCACATGGATCAAGGCTGTTTTCAAGTTGAATGCAACTGCATTAATCTGAAAGGCAGCAATGAAATTAAGTGGAGGAAAGAAGGGAAGGAAGAATGCAAGCAATGCCACAAGGTTGAATTTTACGCTGACTGTTCACTACTTTTGAGATCTTTTCATTAGGAATGTAACACATAAAATTATTTCATCAGTTACTCTGGCATTAAACCATTCGCATCAAGACGAGTTGACGAAATGATGGCAAGAAACTTCCCCACTGAAATGTGTATAAGAACTTATACAATTATGGAACTTGAAGTTTAAAACTCTTTTAACTGCCTTCCATGGCTCTGCTCCTCAGGACAGTCACTGTGGCAGGCAGTGAGTCATCCTTGTCCCCGGAAGAGACTGAGAGCGTGCCTTCCAGGCCATTGAAGCCCTTCCTGCTCCAGCTTCACACTCAGCATTCAGGTATGCAGGAACCTTCCTGACCACTGAGCAGTCCACAAAGCCCTCCTGATTCCCTCAGTTGAGGGGTGGGATAGAGCGAAGGTCTTCAGGAAAAAAATCATATGCTATATAGCAGGGGTAGGGAACCTGCGGCTCTCCAGATGTTCAGGAACTACAATTCCCATCAGCCTCTGTCAGCATGGCCAATTGGCCATGCTGGTAGGGGCTGATGGGAATTGTAGTTCCTGAACATCTGGAGAGCCGCAGGTTCCCTACCCCTGCTATATAGTATCCCAAGCATGCAAGCTACCATATTGTTGATCCCCTTTGTTCCCACATGGTTCTTGTTTTACTATATGATAGTGTGATAAGTGTCTGTTGGATAGTACTTCATCTAATATAACATATACTCCAAACTACTGCCACTTCCAGGAAACCAAAATTGGTAAAAGAGATACCTATTTACCGTGGCCTTTGACTGAACAGATAATTTTCCCCTTTGGAAATTTCAGGATTTCAAAAGGCTTCTAGGAATTTTACTAGGTTTGTGGGAATGTTAAACAGGTTTCCTTGTGCACAGGTTATAACTGTTTTAAGGCAATTTTTATGTGTTATGTTGCAACCTTCCCTGAGACCTCTGGGTATAGGCAGGATAGAAATGTATATCTACTTCACACTAGGTTCACAACTAAATTTGGTATCAAAATAAAAAAATGTTGTTATCTATGCATGAAGTATACAGGACCCAGACTCCCTGATTGGTTGGATTAGATACCCTGCACTCCCCATCAAAGTGAGCTCAAAGCAGCTTCCAGTACATATAAATACAATTGGAACCCTCCGTACTACCTCCACAAAACATGCCTGTCAAGTAGCTTTGAAACAACCCCCCCCCCCCCCGAATATAAAGCATGGAAAACTTGAGAGTCCTTTAATATGTTCCTTCTGATTATTCAAATGTGACAAAAGGGAAACTGATGCGCTTTTTTAAATTTTATGGGGCTTTATGCAAAATTCACTGGTGAACCAAGAATTCAAACATGCGGTACCTGTGTCACTGAGATCTAATCTCTACACCAGGGGTCCCCAAACTTTTTAAACAGGGGGCCGGTTCACTGTCCCTCAGACTGTTGGAGGGCCGGACTAAAAAAAACTATGAACAAATTCCTATGCACAAATGATTGTAAAATGTTTGATTTCACCTTTCAGCCTTTCTGTCATGGTCTATTTTTAGAACAGTGACCAAAGTATGTCAAGTACAGGGTGGGCTCCAAATATTGTTGGGGAGGCTGTGGAATACCTTCCCCTGTAAAAAAAAAAGCAGAACTTTCCCAATGAAGCATTCCATCTAACCCAGGATCAGGTATCTTCCTGGGTTCTTTCCTCCCTAGCAGCCAGTGAGCGATTCGCCAGCCTGGCTGATGCCAGTGGGAGAGAGGTGGAACAGAAAGCCTGAGAGCAACACATGGAGTAGCTGAGAGGGAAGGGCAGAGCAGGCGTTGCCACATGTAAGGTTTCCAACTCTGGGTCAGAAAATTCATGGAGATTTGGGGGTGCCATCATGTAATTGAAATCAACAGCCGTTGGGGCCGGTTCCTCCTCTCCCTCGAGCCCCCACTGCACATGAATGGAGCCATCACCGCCATGCCTGGCGGGCCGGATAAATGCCTTCAGGGGGCCACATTTGGCCCCCGGGCCGTAGTTTGGGGACCCCTGCTCTACACTCATTTAAGTCAGCTAAAAACTTATTTTTTTTGGTCCTATAAATACACACATAGGAAAAAGAGTGGCAAGTAAATTGAGAGAAAAGCCACAATAGTGTTCTACGTACACACACTTCAACCCCACATGACCTGTAGACTATGTGTCAAAAAAGCAATATGTAAAGAGGCTCCAAAGTTTCCAAACTACTTATCAGTGGAATACTTCTATGTTCAGTGCAAAGCAGTGTGCTGAATCAAAAGCTAGGAATATCAGGTAGCAACTTGGAGATTGATGGTGTGCCATTCTATTCCCTGCTGTGCTAGCAGATGAGGAAGACATGGTTTCTCTTGGCATTTCCTTTGCCAACACCATAATTCACTCTCTTTTCCATCACTGTGCAGCACACCTACAGACCTGCTTGTTACAACAGGTGAGGGGTGGGACAGTGGGAAGAGAAGCTGTTCACCTCTTACTGCACTGAGAAATGCAGCCATATGGTGCAGATCTCATGGCTGTACCCTTTGAACCCTAATCAATACAGAAACCTTTCTCTTCCAATTTATCAGTCCATCCTATCCAAACTTTTACTGATGCTCATGTTTACAGAAAAGATCTCACAATTTCACAGAAAGCTGATCACAGAGATTAAGGAAGCACAGACTGCTGATATTCAAGGCCATCTCTTGTCTAAAGAGACATACACACCATGTCTAAAGAGACACACCGAGCATTCTAACCAAAGGGCAGACTTTAGTAAAATGCCGAAAGTAATACTTTCAAGTAAATTACACTTTTTACACCACTATTTGTCCAGTAAACAATTTCAAATCAAAAATCAAATCAAACAATTGATCTCATTAAAAAAACAAAACCCTTCACCAAGATACTGCTTAAGCAAAGAGGGAAGGCATATTACTTTGGGGAACCAAATAACAGGAAAACACAAAACTGAATTAATTTTTAATTAATTAATCCAGTCTATTACTAATAAGCAAAAATGTAAATTTGAAATGTGCATAATATCAATCCCTAAATAAGGATAAGCTTCATAACAAGGAGCCATATATTTCCATTGAATGGTTTATGCTGCAGCAACTTCTTTGATCAAGTCTTCCGGGAAAAAACTGTCCATCTTAGTATGGTTATTCTGAACAGCTCTGGGAGGTATTTACTCCAGGACAAGCACACTTTGTGTTTAAAGTCACAGCTCTGTTTTAATGCTGACTAGCAACTGGAAAGATCTATTCAGCTACCTTTCATTATCCCAGAGCACAAATGTATTAACCCCAAGGTAATTCAGTGGAGATGATGCCTCTTCAGGCCTCCCTCTGTTGAATGGCTCCAAGTCTTAAACCCTTCACTCTCCATTGTCAGCACACATTACCAGAGTGCCAGTGATGGACTGGTATCTTCCAAGCCTTTGGGTCAGGTGGATTCAAGAATGGTTCCCAACCCACTTCCCCAAGAAAATGGGCTGATTTGGAAACACCTCCATTACAGCACCAACTAGTGGTGCTCACTATTTCCCTCTTACTTTTCTTCCCAAACACTGAACTAGATCAAATTGTTGTTACTGATACAGGTATGCAGACTGCCATAAAAAGATACACACTTGCACCCTTGCCTGATCTGTTGGGATTCGCAAGGTGGCTGGTCACATGTGTCATTCTTTACCATCCCTGCTCATGTTCCTGATTTATTCTCAGAGGCTGGAGCAAAGTCAGCTTTGCCGTCATGCAGAAGGCAAGGAAAACTGAGTTCTTTCACTGATACCTACTACTGATGAAATGAAATTCTAAAGAATTACAATTCACTTAGTGGACTTGGTAAGAAAGATTATTAGCAACCCCCCCTCCCCCCCAATTATAAGAATTCTTTTGTATAAGCCACATTGATGGAATTTACGAATTTTCACAATCTATTATCTGGTTCCCATTAAAGTAATCACATTAATGAGGCAGCAACAGGCAAAAAAAAAAAAAAGGCAACTCCTGAAACAAGAAAACCTGCTAAGCATTTCTGGAGAGGCACCACAGCTGACCAAGAATGAATTAGCTCAAGGTGAAAGGAAGGGGAAGGCAGACTACTACAAGCTGAAATGACAATGTATTAAGAGGGTACTTAGAAACTCCGTAACACATTCCACTGTTTATACCTGATTTCCCAGGAAGAACTGATAGGAAATGGAAAATGGGAAAAAGACATAATTAGTGAAACAGGAAATCCTCTAATATGACTCTAAAAACATACACAGTCCAAATTACTAAATAAACGATCTAGCTCAGAGATGTGCAGGCAAATCAGGCGTGCAAAGTTGCAAACGCTGAAAGAGCCACGTATTACTGAACTGTTGCTTGCTTTGTTCCATAAACTTCTTAGGTCAAATTCTCATTGGAAAATATCTTTATTGCAGAAGCAAAAGGCAACGAGGTATTTCCTCTGCAATGTGACATATTCTTTTATAATGCTTTTTAAATTAAAGATACCCAGCACATGTCCAATCTAGATGAATGGAAAGTATGTTCAAATGGGAAAACACACAGTATGGTGATGATAGGATGTATTTCATTTAAATATTCTAAAAGCCTAGTGGAGTCTCAACTGTTCATTCTGTTGAAGAAAAATCGCCCTCATTATTAAAATGTTAACAAATGTCACCATATAAGGTCCCCAAAGCTGCCAATAGAACCCAATGCATATGGGCCCAGAAAATCAAGCTCTATCATGAGGTTCTGAAAAGTTTAACTCAAGTTCTTTACAAAGGCATTGAAAGAAAAGCTTTCTCACAACTCAAATGGAACAATGTTTTTTCTTGTGAATTGATTTTTAAAAATGCTGTTTCCAGAGTTTGAGAAAACAGCCCAGATTCCTATTATTTGAGCTGGCATGCTCCAATATTCCTGCTCTTTTCAAAATACTTGGGATTACACAAGCACGAAGACGAATGGGATTTGTTGTTTTGTTCTTTACTTACTCTGTACTTGTTATCTCCAATCTGCTCCACCTGGAATCGCTTTGCACATTTACATTTCGCTACCTGCCTTGTTACCTATCAAAAGAGAATCAAAATTGTAATGTTATTCTCTAAGGATTTTACATCATTGTTAATTGTGGAATCAAATAGAAGAATATTGGGAATATTCAGTCAGCATGTGTTAGAAGTAGTAAGAGGGGAGAAATGTACCTCATCTTCAATTTTATCTGCATCTGTTAGAGGTTTGTATGCATCCTTGTTGGGATGAAGTGCTGCTACAAATTCATAATAGTCAATATAGCCATCACCATCTCTGTCAAAGATATCAGCTACTGCGCTCATTTCCAATCGACTGGTAGGAAACTCTGCAGACCAAAGGAACAGCTTACATGAACATTATCAGGAACTGTAGTCCCCTCCCTACAGAGGTTCGATCTGATAACCATCTAGGACCCAGGCACAGATTTTAAAAAATTTCTCAAGGTTTTTTTAAAAAACCTCTATGTAGAGGTTTTAGTTGTCTTCCTTTTCAAACATTGTTTTAAAGTACTGTTTCTTGCATCTTGCAGTTGTCACTATTTTTATGATTATAATAGTTGATGATCTATTATTTCACGCATCCTTCATTTGATGGAGAGGCAGACACACAAATAAGTAACTTTAAAGTATACTGAAACTCCTTTGCAAAATTATATTAAACTCTTCCGTGAAAACTTACTTGAAGAAAGAATCCCATCAATAAATTCCTGCCTTGTTATCTTTCCATCCTGATCTTTATCTATCCTCCTAAAGAAGTCCATCACTCGAGATTTCTTATGGTTCATCCACCGCATATATTTTTTCCGCCAAATATCAAAATCAAAGTTTGCAAATTCCTTCAGCTAAAACAAGAAAAGGGGTGGGGGGAGAGAAAAAAGAAGAAAAATGGTTCAAGAGCGGTATTTTTCTGTGACTCATATGACCACAAAGCCAAAAGGCAGGACTTCTAGAAACTGTGTTTTGCAAAGAAGCCAGGATCAGGAAAGCTCTGCCCCACCCCCACACAAATTTCCCATTCCTTTGTCACTCTTAAACATAATTTATCATTATATCTGCCTTGGCACTACAAATGGTTAATGCTAACTGGATCTGTATCCAGGGTTTACAAATAGTCATTAAGTCAGAACCTGGTTAGTATACACTACAGGTAATATTATTTCACAATTTATGCAAATTCATAGTTAAGAAGAAAATGAATTTGCTTTGGGAAAAAAATGAGGGGTAAATAATCCCATCATTGGTTCCTGTTTTGCAAACTGTGGCTTGTTTTATTTCTTTGCCAGATCTATGGCATGGCATATTTCTTTAACTTTCCATCAACCTGGTTGCTAGGTGAAATGATTCACAATGTGACCACAGGATAGTGCACCTGAGAATGGATCCCATGCAGTTTGGATGAATTTGTACCTCGGCCATTTTATCTAAAAAAGTGAGAGTGTTACCACACGCTCCCCCGTCCCTCCCATTCATGGGAGTTATTCATTTGAAACAGTTTATTAGATGGAGCTTTGTGATTATGTTACGACCCACCCACCACACGTGGTAGTTCCAGTTTGATGACTAACCTGGGGGTTGGTCTCCCCAGACGTGACTCTCCCAATTGGCCCGAGGGGCCAAGAAACAACCGTGCCCACAGGGCACCTGGTGTACATGGCAGCCCTTGCCCATGCCACCCGCCTCCTAGCAGGTCTCTCTGCCTTCCTTCCCCTGGCTGACTTGAGAGTTCGCAGCCTCCCTCTCTCTCTCCCCTGTTGCTTCACAGGGAGAGGAGTTTCCAGACTGTGTGAAAGACTCCCACCCTGTTACTGCACAGGGATGGGACCAGCCTAAACAGTCCTCTAGGTTCTGGCAAGGGGACGGGGATCCAGGGTCCTCTTTCCTCCTTCCTGCTTCCCACCATTGAGCTGTCCCTTTCCCTTGTCTGTTCACACCACCACCCACATTTCCTGCTGCTGCGGCAGCTCCTGTCTCTCCCTTTCCCACTTCCGTATATGCCTTCTGCCCTCCCATTTCTCTCCCTTGACCCAGCTGCTTCTCCAGCCCATCTCCCACATCCGCCTCAGCTGTGGGCGGGCAGACCCTGCCTGGCCGAAGCTGCTTCTCCAGCCCATCTCCCACATCCGCCTCAGCTGTGGCGGGTGGGTCCGGCTGGGCCTAAAACTCATCTCTTCCCTGCCTTCCTCTTTGAACAAGGCCTCTAAGGCCTCTACCGTCCCTGCAAGAGGCCCCTCTGCGGCCTTCCCGTCCCACGCGTGACCCAGCGGGGCAAGTCTGGGCGCTGCGGCCGAGCCCAGACAAATTCCATAAAATGTTCCTACACTATTGAATACTAAAATTGAAATGTCAGAAGACAAAATTCTTCACAGACAATCAAGGCTGCATCTGACTTGTACAAGTAAGATGGTATACATCTTACTGACAACACAGGTATCCTTTCCCTCCACCATATTCTGGACAATCTGTGAGGATGTCTGCTTGTGTAATTCCTCTCTCAAAAACACATGAAAGAGATTGTATGAGCATGGGAGAGCCTCCACACAGTTGAGTGTTGGTGTATAAAGTTTGTAATGGTGAGCAAGTGCACTGCATAACTGGTATGGTGAGAAGTATAATGTGGATCCACTCTTCCATTCCACAAAGGGAATGCCTCTAATTAGGCCCATGAAAGATCATGATATATTACACATCTTAGTCTCTCAAGTGCTACAGAACTCTGTTGATCTTTTTCAAACAACAGAAGCTCTGCTGCCAGTAACATTATTGTTAGCTCTAGTATTTACTGACTTCCTCTAGTCGGTCTAAAGCATCATTCAATTTCCTTCTTCTTTCCAGGGCTAGGAGCCAGACTTGTTGCCACTTGCTGACTAACAGGTTCACCCGTGGATTCTTGGTTTCAATCTGGGTCTGTGCACCTGATGGATACAAACTTGGTGTTGGGGAACGTTTCCCTGTTAAAATACGAGGGAGGGGAAAAAAAGATCATTCTTTCATTTTCTGTATACATTTTAAAGCAATTAGAAAAACAGGGTTGCCCTGACATACAACTGTTTTTCAAATGGTCTTCTGTGCAGGCGCACAATGTGACATTGGCTGTTTCCGCACGGCCAGTGAGCGGGGGTGCATTGGCATCAATTATGCCGATGCACACACACCCCGCCGCCCCCGGGACCATTCACACAGACGGTCCCTTCTCACAGGCTGCGCCTTCCCCAGCCAGTTTACCTTCTCCTGCTGGCTGCCGTCGCATTGTGGACAGCGACAGCTCTGGAGACAGATGCCAGCGGGGCGGGAGGGAATCGCTGCCTTCCATCCATTGTGAGGTTCAAAAGTGGCGCACCACTTGGGCAAAAAAGTTCAGCACCACTTGGGCAAACTCCTCCCCAGGGACGGCGTCTTTGCCATCTGTAGGGAGCTGTATTCTGCCCATGCGGAAACAGCCTGAGTGTGCACATAGGCCAACCACAGAAAAGATTTCCAAAGCTTTCTAGTAGACCCTTCCTCCCTCTGATAGTTAATTGCCAAAGCAACCACAGGAGGAAGAGGGGTACTACACCCTCAGTTCTCTTCACGCCGCCACTGGAAACCCCCAAGAAACTCTACACAGTGAAAAAGGAACTGAGGGGAGAGGGTGGTGGCCGTTGGTCAGGTGGCCATTTGAGAGGGAAGACCAATGGCAGCACTAGTATTGTAGTTCCAGAACATCACCAAAGGCTGGTCTGCATCTGAGAAGTCCAAATGTGTGCCTGTACAAAAGACCAATAATAAACCAAAGTTCCAGAGAACTTACAGCGGGGCAGGTGGGAAGGGTGTGTGTCTGCACAAAAGAACAACAGTTAAAGATAAGTGCAACCTTGTTTTCATCATCATGCCTTCTGTTCAGTCCCACATTGGGAGGCTAGCAAGTCCACTGAGTTAAGGAGGTAAGTGTGACGCTCTCAAAGGAAGAAACCTTCCCCACAACTGTTTAGCATCCCATATTGACATTTACCCAGAACTGTCTTATAAAGGAACAGGGAACTTTCTATAAGTGTCCCAACTGAAATACATGCAGGAACATGATAAAAAAACCAAAACACTCTGTTGGAGAGAGCCGTGATATGCAAAGTGTGTGACAGCCTGAAAGTCAAAGCATGTACCATAAATGAACCTTGTGCAGGTTGCAAAGCAATGTGTGCAGCAAAACAGCCAGGGCAAAAACATAAAAGCACATTACTCTGTTTTGGGACTAGAAGGGCATTCCCCAATGACAGGTGTCCCTTTGTGGCCAGGCCTCCAATCAGAGTAGAGGGGAAATTGTCACCCTCTAATTGAACAAAGAATAACTAGAATGTATTCCATGACTATATGGAGTGTTTGCCTTAAAATAAACGACAGAAGTAAGGTACATCTAGTGCTTTGGAAGAAAGTAATGGTATGACAAACTAATTTGTAAAAGACCAGGAGCTACTGTGAGATATATGCCCACAGCAAGGTCCAGCTATAGTGAAGGAGGCATCTGAGATGGCACTAACTTCTAGAGGCTCACAATCAAAATGAGTGCCCTAAGAAACATGCAGTGTTTAGGTTACCAGAATGATGCATATTCGTTCTGTTTCAGAAAGAAAGAAAGAAAAACAAATCTGGCCATCCCCATAGGGTGAAATATACATCAAAAAAACTAAGTCAGTTATGGTGTCACCCATAGGCATGTAAAAATGTAAGAAATTGCCGCCAAAAAAATTAACAATCTTAGAAAAATAAGGACTGATTAAAGACTGAAAAAGGCAAAACTCAATCAGGAGCAGACAAAGAGTTGACCTGGAAAGGATGAACAGCCAACCATCAGCAGAGCAGGGAAAACAATACAACAGCCTCACATGGGCCACTCTAATTGCCATCCATTTTGTAAAACAGCCAAGGCATCATCCCAAACAAAGGGAAATGTTGGACTTCTGCCACTGGCAGCTTTCACATTCAATGGTAGAGGAACTTTCAGCAGGGAGGGTGGAGAGGTCTATGAATAAGACAGTCAAGCAATTTAGAAACTACAATATACATAATTAGATGACCTGGGCCCTGACCTGGATGGCCCAGGCTAGCCTGATCTCATCAAATCTCAGAGGCCAAGCAGGATCAGCCCTGGTTAGTATTTGGATGGGAGACCATTAAGGAAATGGCAAATTTCCTCTGGTAGTCTCTTGCCTTGAAAACCCTACTGGGTTGCCATAAGGTGGCTGTGACTTGATGGCAATTTACACACACAGATGACCTAGACCTTTCAGCTGCCCTCCTAAGTGTCAGGATGGCATCCTTTGGTCATGGGGGCCGGGGGGAGGAAGTCAAGCGAGGGATGATGATTCGCATCCGGGTGTCAGAAATCTCTCCTCTGGGCCAGTTGGCCTTGGGGCCTGGTTTAGCCCACGTCTTTCTAGGTGTGAAATGTTTTATTCTCTTTCTTTCACTTTGTACTTTCGCCTTGATCCTGTGGGAATGGGAGAGATTGGCGCCGTTTGGCTGAGGGCAGCCAGAGAAAGGTTCCTTCACTTGGGCATAACCAAGCCTTTAAAAGAGGCTCCCATCAGGCCAAAACTCCAAGCTTCTGCCCTCCAAAAGGACTAAAAGAGGGGAAGGGAGGCAATGTCTGCCAGATCATGCCTCCAGGCTCTCAGATCCAACCAAGGTCAGGAAGGGGGGGGATTCTTTTAGTCAGGCAGGCTAAAGCCAAAGCCTAAGAAAAGATCTGGAAGCATTGGAAGCTCTGTCAGGGAACACCTCCAGGTTTCTCCCTTCAGAGCTGATGCAGCCAAAGAGGGAAATTGTGCCTTTCTTCAGGCTGGCATGAAAGCACAGCTTTTTAAAAAGTGCTCCCCTCTTTGAGGTGGTGAAGAAAAAAACTAGGAGAGTGGAACTTCTCCTCCCAGTCATGTTATGGTTTTGGCAAGAAAGTCCCAGAGGGAGGAGGATGCTCCTAGCCTGCTAGAAAGCTTTGGAAAGCTTTTCCACAGCTGGTCTGTGCACATGCAGTCCCACAGTGGGACTGCACAGAAGCCATGATGATGAATACAATACAACAGCATCTAGCTTGTTTGGCAATACGGTTTGGTTGTGCATATAGGAGGAAAAGAGAGTTTGTTGGGGGTTAGATGACTGGCCCCCAAAAGGTAGGTTTGCCCTTAGGACACAAGTTGCTGATCTCCAGTTTTTACTGCCCACTTATTAAATCAGACAAAATAAATTTACAAACCAATTAATCCAATCTATAGGGCGATGATATTGCAAGTGTACAAATATAAATTATAGTCCAAAAACAGGAATCTGTATGCTGCTCCCTGCAACAATTTCATTAACTTACGTCCTCCTCTTCCTTTATCAAGTACAGGAATCTGAGACTGGACTGGAGTAGATTCAGCGGCTTTCCTTTTGTGTATCTTAGTAACTTTATCAACATCAGGCTGTTTTCTAGTCATTTCTTCCATAAACATCTGCAATTAAATGTTGATTATCTTGATGAACAATGTGAAAGAATAATTTGCAAGATATTTAGTTAAAGAAAACACACAGGCTCTGATAGAACACACAGGCTCTGATAGTGCAGTCTGGGAGATCCTTCATATGTACACAGGAACTCACATGCATTAATTCTTTTCTATTTTCCAGAAGACCTACGCTAGATTTATTGCTTTTTTTTAATCCCACCTTTCCTCCGAGGAACTCAAGGTGGCATACATGATTCAGTGCCGCTGTTTTATCATCTCAGCAATCCTGTGAGGTATAGCAGGTGGGCAGCCCAATTCAGATGCAGGAGGGAGAGATCTGTGCTGCAGGCAGGGATGGTGCAGGGGAAGTGGAACCATGCTGCCTCCAATGGATCTTTGGGAGGCACAGCAAGCGGCGGGTAAGAAAAAACCTGCTGCCACCCAGAAAAGTTCAATTGCAAAACATTATGTATGCCATGTGTTTCCATGGCATAAGTCATGCAAGGCCATTCCAAGGTTTTAAGCCCATTGGAAGTCGACTAAAGTCAGCTCCACTCCCAGGAACACTCCTGCCCTGCCCCTTCCTGCACAAGTGCTAGCTTGGATGCCAGCATAGCTCCCTGGCAGCATCCACTTCCAGGTTTGGGCACTGTGGAGCTGACTGGCACCTGCACGCTGGCATCTTTGCTCTCTTTGCTGGCACAGGTGCCCCTTATGCCAGTGATGAGGGGAGAAAATGCATTGGCAGCAGCACTGCTCCTCAAGCATGATTCTCTGCCTCATCTGGATTGGGCCATTAGTGACTCAAGGCCGTGCCTGAATGAGGAACTGAATTTAGGTCTCCCTATTCCTACTTCAGCCACTACACTAAATAGGCTCTATTTAGACTACAGTAAATAGGCTCTATCAAGCATTTCTTTTGTAATACCCGAAAGGCGGCATCTCTGCCTATCTTTTTCTATCAGAATGTCAAGAGGCCAAAACAGCCATCAATTTCCTGACCTGCATACCCATGACGAGTGTGGGTCACAAAATGCAGCAGAGTGCCCCAAAGACATTAGCTTTCCCATAAGAGAGATCTGTATGGGAGAATATAGGGAATACATGTACCAAGGCCAATTTTAAAGGCTCTGTACAACCTAGCAAAACAATGTTTTAGTTCACACCCCATAATTTGAGTTTCTTTTGAAAAAATGGTTGAACCTCTTTATCCTCTAGACAGCAGTCCACAGTGCTGTTAAAATGTGCACTGCTTTGTAGCCCATGATACCAGGGAAATATTTTAAAATATTGCCAAGTTATGAGCTGGAAGGACTTTGTTTTTTTAGTTGTCACTGTTTGTTTTCACTTCGAACAGTGAGAGCACAGAAATACATTTTTCTCCACGTGATATTCCCAAACACACATACACTGAAGAATGGCTAGCCTGATCTAAAGAATACAGTCATAGTTCACTTGCCTGGTGTTCAGCTATGAGTGCTTTAACATCGTCAATTTCCTGAGGAATGTCTTCCTTGTCTTTTTCACTCAGAGTAGTCTCTGCCCACTGCAGCCAGGACAACAATGCTTCCAATAACTCCTGGTTTGCAATCAGAGTGGCCAGGGCTCCTGCCAGTCTCTGCTGATGTTGCTTTGCCCATGCTAACACCTTTAAATGAAGAGCAGTGTATGAGGATTTCCACAGCTACTATTAATGCCCACTTGTACTTGAATTATATGACAAAGGCAGTGATGATTAAGGGTCACTGTTCATGCTACTTCAAGAAAAGTGCTCTAAATATTTCCAGGAAACACATTATTTATGTGTTTACAGGGGATATTTATGGAGGAGAAGTTGATCTATGGCTACCAATCTTCTTGATCTGAGATTGCAAATGCCTTAGCAGACCAGGTGCTTGGGAGCAGCAACAGCAGCAGAAGGCCACTGCTTTCACATCCTGCATGTGAGCTCCCAAAGGCATCTGGTGGGCCACTGTGAGTAGCAGAGTGCTGGACTAGATGAACTCTAGTCTGATCCAGCAGGCTTGTTCTTATGTTCTTATTATATTCTCATATTGATTCTACAATCCTTCAGAATATGATTTGTCTGTGATTCAAATGGGTTACTTTTTCTACATAAACTGGTGAAAAAAAATTAACTGTATTTATTTAACACTATTATGCCTAAGCGTTGGTGATAGATTTCATTGCCACAAAGTTGCTCTGTGGTTTTAAAATCGTAACATTTTTCTCCTAATTCCTGTTTTGTTGGGAGGAGGCCAAAAGATGAAAGTTGACATGGGCGCTGTTTTATTTCTCTTTGCCTCTCTTTTGTAACAGCGGTATGGAAACATAATAAGAACCAGCGTGCAATATATATGACAGCAAGGATATGTATGTTAAACGTTTCACTCCTCACAGCTGGACCATTTCCTCGCAAAGTAACTGCCTTGCTAATTGCCAGTCATGTTCCAAGTTGTCAAAGACTGATTGTTACCACAAAGAAAGGCATTGGATGGACTGACCTCTTCAAACCTTGCTCTGATGATTGTTATCCAGTGCTTAATGGTAGTGATGGAGTCTGGGTGGCAGATAGCCAAGATGGCCTCTCCCATACCTGTGGCTTTATTTAATTCAGTCTTTTTCTCTTCCAGTTTCCTCATGAATTCCTAAGCAGAAACAATGATTTCAATTAGGTGCTGCCAGTGATTCAAAGGGAAAAATTCATGCAACCTTCAGACTTTGTTGGCTGAGCCAAAAAGAACAAATGCCTGCACTGAAACATGTGACGCCTGAGCAGATTCCATAAAAGGGAAGCAGGGAAACAAGTTCATCTTTACATACAGACAAAGAACTAAAGTCATGTGCTGGAACATGCAACTTATTACTAATGCAACAAACAGTAAACATTTGCTTATGATAAACATAGCGAAACATGCAGAGAACTTACGTTATTTTTACTGGACATGTATCAGGAGGTCCAAAGAATGGATCATTTATTGAAATCTAATTACATGCCCTGCTCAGAGTAAATATTGTAGATCTAATGTAGGAATTATAAATTACAAAATATACTGGATAATTCATTGGCCTGGATCTCTGTCTGGTTGTGTCCACAGGATTCTCCAAGGAGCCCATGTACTCAAGACTTGGTTTCGTTACAAACTGAGCTAGATGGGAAATCAGGTTTGGTCACACAGGGTTTCAAACAAACATGGGATCGCTCTGTGAACTCATTGCTTCTACCTGCACTTAGGGATATGGGGAAAGGGGGGAAATGTGGGGATACATGAGCCCAAGGCCCACCAAGGCCTGAGATTCAATGTTTAACATGAGGCGTACAAGGCAAAGAGTTTTCCTGTAAGATCTGCTATAGGCTCAGCTTTAAAAATGCTTCCCCCATCTGACCTTGCTGGCTAATAATACATTCCCATGTATTCACTCTCCATTCTTTTGCTCTGGCAAGGAGTGAGTTGCCATTATTGTTTACTTATTCTATGCAGTGATGTCTGTCTCACTGCATGGTCACTAGGGAAAAAAGGGTGAGGCAGGTTTTACAGGGGCTTTTATTTCTCCTCAAGATTGTAAATATGTGATCTGTTTACTTGGACCCATGCAAGTCTCTATTCATGACATTACTTGAGAAGGAATGGAAGTACAACCAATTTTTAGGGACAATTTACAACCCTCTGGACAATTCACAACACTCATTTCTGGGATGAATATTAAAGAAAATTGTAATTAATTTATTTCAAATGCCTTATCAGTTATTCATGCCATTAGGGAGGTTTTAGCTGGAGAAAAGACATCACAGCCAGCCCCCGATAAACAACACTCCCCTCTCCAAGCATTTGTGACACATGAAGTTCTGGCTGAGTTGGTAGAGTCACACAATGTTCCAACTGGTCAGGTATTTGAATGGTATCCAGTTTAATTTCTGTGAGGGTTTAAAATCTCACACAGAGCAGAACTGGAAGAGATCCAAAAAGCTGAGAAGCTAAGGATCAAGAAGGTGCAAAGTAGGCAACAGACTGAGAAAGAAGATCCAGAAGACAAGACAGAGGACTTAAGAGTTGAGAAGGAAGGCAGAGGAGATTAATTAGAAAAAGGCTCTGAAAAAAATCACTGATCGATAGGGTAGATAAAGGAAGTGGGGCAAATAAAATAGCAGACACAGACATGAAGGAGAAGAAATAGGAATGTGCACTTAAATATATACATAAATAAATACACCCCAAAATACCTTATTAGTATTTTTCGAGTATATCTAAATTTGAATACACATCAAGGAATCTCTGCCAAAGCTGGCAAATCCAACCCCAACTGTATTTCTTTCTTTTTGCATGTATTCAGAAGATTGTCCCTCTTCTTATAGTCAGAGGGTCAATTTTTCCTATAAATAGACCCTCAAGATCAAGGGCTAATTGTACTTGGATTGGTTGTGGTGGGTTTTCCGGGCTGTGTGGCCGTGGTCTGGTAGATCTTGTTCTTAACGTTTTGCCTGCATCTGTGGCTGGCATCTTCAGAGGTGTATCACAGAGAAAAGTCATGTACTTGGATTGTCCTCCTTACTTCTGCAAACAGTGTTGAGGGTTTCCTGCTTCCTTGGACCTCTTCTGGATTGGTAAATATTGCCCTTCCCTCAACACCCTCTTCTATTCCCTCTATCAGTCACCTCTCTTTATATCTTAGGCTTCTCAGAACTCTGTGTGTATTTGAAACTGATGTGTGTATTTTTATTATTTTTAATCTTTAATAAATTGTAAGCCTCCTTATTTCTGTTTTTTGTGTGCAGATTTCTAAGGGAAGTGACCTCTGTATAAGCAGGTGCAGATGTCCTACCTGGCCTCTTGCATCACATCGCAGCTAATTCCCCAGCCAAAAAGGGAACAGACCAGACTGATTCAGGTGTAAGAAGCTGTGTTTCAATTGTTCAGTTGGAATGACAATACAATCCTATTCAGAACTGTTCCAAATTGAAGTATTCACAGGATGGCACAGTCACAGTGATACGTTTCTAAGCCATTTCACTCCAATGGACTTAGAAGGATGTAACTCTGCTTAGGGTGGCACTGTGAATTGTTAAGGATAAGAGGCTTTATATGATGACTGGGGACAATGGCATTTAGTGATATGCAATGTTCAGATAATGCAGACTGAGAATATGCCAGTTTTAAAGTGCTTCAATTTTTGGCCAATGATTCTTTTGAAGCTTCGCAGCTTAAGTTAGTGTGGGAAGACTTCCACAACTCCTCATTTCTAGGAAAGAACACTCACTTTTGCTGTCAGATCCAAATGAGCCATACATAGTGTGCTACACTGTTTTATTTTACTTCTGCCTCCTCATAAATCTAGCGTTGAGAGCCAGGCATTGTCCCAATGATCTTACTCACCCGATGCTGATCTATTAGTGCTCGCAAAGCCTCTTCATCATCTGGGAGGATGCCATGGAAACGAAGCGCCTGTTCAGCCTCAGCCAGCCATTCCAAAAGAACATGAACCACAGAGTGAAATTCCTCTGCCTGTGTATATAAAGTGGGGGGGGGGGGCGGGGGCGGGGGGAGAGAGAAAACTTAAAGGGATCTGACAGAAAGAACCCCATGCTGGATTCTTCCCACAAACAACGAAGCTGAGCGCAGACTAGTGAAGTCATTCGTCATTCACCAATGAACGCACATTAACTTTCCATTAAGGAATCTATGACATACAGCGCCTCACTTTCATAATTGTAAAATGTCATATGCTGTTTAAGAATGCTGAAATGAGTCCAAAGGACTATTCATGTCTGTTTTTAACTACATTATTGATAGCATATGTGTAAGGCTCATTCAGAGCAACTTCCCTTCATACTGACAAATTATAACAGACATGCTTTAAATTAATAGGTGGAGCCACGCTAATGAACAAAGTTAATGTTATTGGAGAAGTTAATCATTGTGTATAGATGGTAACATTTCAGGGAATCTAAAGTCGTATTTGTATACAGTGATTTCTGGCAATAGGGGTACCCGTGTTAATTTGTAGTGTTTTAGCACAAGTGCTGGTCCAACAGGTCTTGGGTGTTTCAGCAACACATCAAAAAGCATTTAGAAAACAGTTCCAATCAGCACACCATGTACTCCTGCAAAACATGTGTGAGCCTCTCACTGGTTTGTTGCAAACATCTCCTGGCAAATTAACAGGATGAGAAACTCCACTTTATCTGGAACCGATTTCCATGATTTTAAAGTTTTTTTTAACAAAACCATTTTAAGTGTGTGAAAAGACAAGTGCTTATATGCATTTTCACAGCTGTGAATCCACTTTACCATTCTTTAGGTAATGCCACTTTACCTTTCTTTATCGGCATTAACGTATCATTTAAGATTTTGTTTCATTTTCAATTTCTTTTAGGTATCAGTTTGACTAGTCCAGGGGTCTGCAACCTGCAGCTCTCCAGATGTTCATGGACTTCAAATCTCATCAGCCCCTGCCAGCATGGTCAATTATTGATAGCATATGTGTAAGGCTCATTCAGAGCAACTTCCCTTCATACTGACAAATTATTACAACTGGCCATGCTGGCAGGGGCTGATGGGATTTGTAGTCCATGAACATCCGGACAGCCACAGGTTGCAGACCCCTGGACTAGACTATTTGCAATCCAGATAAGTTAGTTTCATCATTCTGTTGTCATGATCATGGCTAAAGAATCGTGGTTTTTCTTCCTATCTCTCAGTTCAGCATTTTTCTAAGCTGGTTTTATACTGGTTGACCCATTCACTGAAAGCTCATTTGTACTTGCGAAACCTTGTAGCGTAAGTAGGCCCTTGCCTGTCTCGCTGCAGCATGAATATCCTAGAAATGGACCACACTCCACTCACGTACGGAGAATAATTGAATTTGGTCATTGGTTCACTTATTCACCTGGTGGAGGGCTTGTTCTAGTCGTGTCTGCTTGGAGACAGACAGCGCACACACAGTCTCCCAACGAGTGCTGAGTTCCTGCATTTGGACCTTCACCCAGGAGGAATCATCGCGACTGCCTTCGATCAGCTCTCGGGCAGAGCGTTTCAAAGCCTGGACGCCACTTGTCCTCTTGCCCAGTTCCTTCTGGAACACCTGATCACCAGGAAAAAAGATTGAGCCCTTCTGTTCAGTAAAGCTATTTGCATAAGTCCTATGTACACCACACATTTCAGCTATGTTTAAAAAAAACCTTCATAATGACCCTCAGAGCAAATATCCCTAACTTACACATTATTTTTGTTTTGTATTTCACAAGAACACATGAGGCGGCTTGAATCAGGAGCTTGGTCAGTACTGCCTATTCTGACAGCAGCTTTCCACGGTCTCAAGCAGAGAGGTCTTTCACATCATCTATGACACAACCCTTTGAACTGGAAATGCTAAGGACTGAATCTGGGACTTTTGACAAACAAAGTAAATGGTCTATCATTGAGTTGTGGCTCCTCCCAAGATTTCAAAGAAAGATGGGTTTAATTTATTAAAACCTGCTAATGGTGGAAAATGTCATCAGGCCACATCTGACATGGCAACCCCATGGGGTTTTCAAAGCACAAGATGAACAGAGGCAAATGGTAATTGCCTGCTTTTGTATAGCAACCCTGGAGTTCCAGTCTCCTATCCAAGTACTAACCAGAGCCAACCCTGCTTAGCTCCTGAGCACAGATGACATGAGGCAAGCTTGAGCCATCCAGGTCTGGGCAAAACCCTGCTACTTCACAGTATTTAATTTTTCCTTAACTTATTCTTAACCAGTCATTCTACTTACATTCTATAGGAAACCTCTCAGCATTGTTTCCATAGTGCTGTGTGAGTTCAGATAAAATCATTATTATTATTATTTCTCATTGATTTGCTTGAAATCTCTGCCAGCATACTCTGGGCTCATAACCATTTCAAAGCTAATCCGATCTATAGGTTTCTCATGTAGTTTCTCTCTCCAGACTCTTTCTCAACTCCAACTCAAATCCAAGCTATTTCCTGCCCTCTTATAACCCAATTACGAGGCACAAAGGTGATGCAGTAGGCACATGCAATTTTTTTTATGTCTTAAAGATTCTCTAATCATTTCAGCAGATTTATGCGCACACAGGAATCTGCATGCAAATCTTTCCCTCCTGAATTAAATGGGCAGTCCTTGCAGATTATGGAGATCCATGTCTGCATTAGAATTATTATCTTCTTGAAAAGTCAGATGGATTGTGGCCAAAGGCTGAAACTATAAGAAGTGAATGCTTATAATCAACAGCATCAATGGTAGCACTGGGAAACATTCTCTTGCACTTATTTATTTTATTTTTTTTATACCGCCCTCCCCCGGAGGGCTCAGGGCGGTGCACAACATTAACAAACAGACAGTAAAACAAGATAAAAATAAATTAAGACTTAAAATGCAGCATTCAATATCAAACCTTATTTAAGTTTTAAAATAGATGGCATCCGACTATTAAAACCTCCTCTTAAGAGAGGGGCAGTGGGTCTAGAGTGTTTCTCAGCATGTTTGTTTCGGGCACCCACATCAGCGGCTGGTCTCCCCAAAGGCCCGGTGGAAAAGCTCAGTCTTACAGGCCCTGCGGAACTCATTGAGGTCCCGCAGGGCCCGGACAGCTGGAGGGAGAGCATTCCACTAGGCAGGGGCCAGGGCCGTGAAAGCCCTGGCCCTGGTGGAGGCCAGCCGCATCATAGAGGGGGCGGGGATCACCAGCTGATTAGCCTCCGCAGAACACAGAGACCGGAGTGGGACATATGGGGCCAGACGGTCTAGTAGGTACGAGGGTCCCAAGCTGCGCAAGGCCTTAAAGGTTAAAACCAATACCTTGAAGACCTTGAGGTTTAAAATCCCAGAAATTGCCATAAAATAAAGTAATATTAGTATGCAGCAGGTTTCAAAGTCAATTCATTTCAAAAGATTTACAAGAGTTTTATATCTTCCAGCTAATTTTAGGTCAGTCTAGTATTTCTATGTATGTGGTGGATTCATCAATTTTTGTAAAGCTACGTTCATACAAATGGCAGACAATAAAAACATTCAGAAAATCCTTGTAATCTTGTTGCTATTACTTTGTGATTATCTATTAAGTTCATCACTAAATCAACATCTCCGTGCACGGGTTGATCTTCGGCCAGCTGCGGTTCCACTTTATACAGCCAATCTATGAGAGCTTGAAGAGCATCAGTAAATTGTCCAGAAAACAGCAGGGCTTCTTCCAGTTTGTTCTGTCTGAAGTTGGAAAACAAAACAAATACACAGAACAGAGGGAAAAGATAGTAATGCTTGGTCATCATCTACTCTCAAACTCATAGTCACAGCTGGATAAAATAATCATTTTGATAGGCGATGGAAAAGGAACCACAACTTCCTTTATTCTTACAAGCAACAGCAGCTGAATAAAAGTACAGCTGTGGTGAGGGAGTGCTACAGCGGCAAGCTGCTGTGTACAGTGTTCCCCCATGTACAGATGTGATGATGTGGAGGAAATTCAACGGCATATCTGGCCAGACTTAGGTATAACAGACTCAGAAACAGATACTAGTGATGTTGCCAAAAGTCAACACTAACCAGGTTCAGAATATAAATTCGCTGAGCTCACAATGCTTGAGTGCCTTTTTCTATCAGACTGCTTGTAAATAATGATTTATTTCTGAATCAGACTGTAGGAAGTTGGCCCATCACTAATAAATTCCATTGTAACACTGTAATCCAGGTCGCACTGAATACAAGCCAGCCTCCATAGCATTCATAGGCAAAGGTTGACTGCCCACCCCAACATTATCATAACTTCTGTCCCACCTGCTAGCTCTTCAGGGGCACACTGGTCCTTTAACCTATTGGGGTGGTTCATAGTGGACTGCTGCCCTGGAGGGCCACTGGCAATCAGGAACAAGCTGAGCCAAGTGGTCCTTGTCCTGCTGCCAGCAGCATCACAGGAGCCACTCAGCAAAAAGTCCATCCTCTGGTGATGATGACAACAGGTACAGTCTTGCCCAAAGGATGATCATCAGTGTCCTACTCCAGGTCCAAGCCAGACAGTCTCTAAGCTACTGCCAGCACCATATGGCCTACTGGAATCTGCTTGCTCCAGGGATGTTTCAATGTCCCAACCCACTCCTGTAGTTTTATTTCCCCCCACAAAAGGAAGTGATGCCTTGATAGAATCATGAACCCCCTTGATTATATGTACTATCAGTTCCCCAAGTGCATAACTGTCATAACTTGACAGTGTCCTCCTCCTTTTCCATGGGGAAGGCTTCATGCTTATTTCAGAAGTTAATAATAAGAAAAACAAGCTGTTCTAGCTTAAATTTCCTGCCAAGGTTGGTTAAAACCCATAAGGAAATAATATTCTCCACCTTGGAGCTGTAGAAATATGCAAAAGGAAAAATGTTCACAGAAGGACTATGCATCTCTGATGTCATAGGTTCTTCTGAGGTGGAGCCCTGAATCACCCAAGAAACTCTAACTTCAGTAGATCTCCTTCTCTAGCAAGAATACCAGAAATCAACTGTGAGCTAGGTGAGGAGATCTGAACAGCATATTTAAACATTTGTGGGGATGAAGGGAGAGTTGTGTCCCAAGAACCTCTATCTTCTAGTCCAGGGGTAGGGAACCTGCGGCTCTCCAGATGTTCAGGAACTACAATTCCCATCAGCCCCTACCAGCATGGCCAATTGGCCATGCTGACAGAGGCTGATGGGAATTGTAGTTCCTGAACATCTGGAGAGCCGCAGGTTCCCTACCCCTGTTCTAGTCAAAGCAACCCTTCCATAAAACTAGTTGCAAACCAGGAGCACATAATGATTAAAGTTAGGGAAAAACAGATGTAGCAATGATGGATATCAATAAAACCCTAAGGATAGTTTTACCTTCTAAGTCCATTGAAGTCATAACTCTGCTTAGGACTGCAGTGTGGCTACTGTTTTATAAAGCATCTTTTACTTAAGAGGGACTGCTGTTTCTTTTCTTTACCTTTCCACAGATTTTCCACATACTGTATCCCATTTGTCTCTCAGTTCACTCAGCATGTCATCCAGTTTCAAGTTGTCATCAGCAAGAGATGTTTTCTCTTTTAAAGAACGTCCACTTCTGTTTGTGGTGTCATACACAGAATGTTTGGCTCCAAGAGCTTTCTGAAATTCCTGTACAAGAACAAGAAGAAAACCCAACAAACAGTAAGACTCTAACAACACACCATGCTAAATTGATCTGCAGAGCTGGTACATCATAGTCGCTTGAACAGCAAATGACAGTAAACAGTAAAATCTTTCTTATTTATTTATTTGTTTGTTTGTTTGTTAGTTACATGTCAGGGGCGTGGCATTTCAGGGGCATTTTGGGGGCGGGGTGGAGCGGAGGTGGGAGCTGGTGCATGGGCAGCTCATGCCCTGGGCGCAGTTCCCCCTCCCTTCGTCACTGAAAATGAGTCAAAAATCACCTTCAAAGTCAAGAATGTCAGCTAAGTGGACTTGTGAAGATAATGCAGTGGAAAAAAATTATGCTGTTTGTTGCCATTAACAGTATGAGAAACATCACAATGCAGCTAAAGAAATTATATTAAGCTAGCCAAATGCAGAAGGTGCCAGTCAAGATCTTCATGTAAATGCTAAGACATAACTTGTACCTAAACCAAAAGAGACGCTGTAGTGTTCTAGACGTTTGTCAAGATCAGCTTTGGCAGGAAAGTGACTAAAAAGCATATCCGAGCAGTACATGTTTGATCAATTTTGTCACCAACAGAAACCCACCTTTCTCTTGATTATGGGAACCCACCACAGAGGCTTTTAAGCAGAAAATGTCAGTATCTTGTTTCAAGTGTTCAATAGAAACTGAGTTATAGCACAAACCAAACCATGTTTTCTCAGAACAACCAGAGGAAAAAGGCCAACAGCTGTGTAATCATTCTTTCGCTGGTATATGTACCTAATACCATTCTGAATGTAGATGTAATTTATAATCCAGGAGTCAAAAATCCCTGCATTTGAATGGCAAAAATTTTTTTACCTTGTAGTTGAAAACTTTATACTCTTGTAGTTAAAAACAATGGGAACTTCCAGATCACATAATATAAAAAGTTCAAAATGCCTGAATGTTTTCCTGCTGCTTTTCCCTCTGTGACAGGGATTTGTTAAGACAATTCAGTTGTAAAACTACCATGTTTTTTGCAAGTCAGCACAACACATCTGTACAAGACAGACTACAACATTAATTTTTCTATCACATCCAACTATTCAAGAATGAAACTCACAAGGCATTACAGCTGATTGGTGAAAAGCACCTATTCTTCAGCACTGGGTATATGAAGGAAACTGATGAAGGTAAATAGTGGGGAGGGGTCAAATCCTAAAATGGGAGGAGCTGGAAGAACCGGATCATCCCTAGCACAGTCCAATTTAGATCTACCCTCTTCAAGGTGAACAATTCATGATGGTATAATTACTGTATTTAGCAGGCTTTCCGTGGCTACACTGTGGTGTTTATGATGTTTTAATTACTGTATTTTTAAATCTGTTCGGGGTCATTCTGATGATGCAGCAGGTCACCATATCTTAAAAATGAATAAATAGATGGCCAGGTCAATAGGTAAGTATTCTCCTTTAAAAAAATAGCTGAGCAGAGGCGAAGTGGAGCTGTGTGACCCAAAGTTTTTCTTCCCTGACTCTGACTTCTAAATGTAATATGTGATAACAAACAAAAAGATAAAAAAGCAATGAATATTCCCCTCAGTCTTTGACAACATGTCCAAATATGAGAGGGATTTTTTTTAAATCTTGGTTTCTTTCTACTTTTGGCAGTGACAAGCTGGCATAGATCGAAGCCAAGTTATTCTGCATATCAAACACTGCTCAGTTTATGACCATAGTCTAAGAAAATAAAACCACTAAAATCTTCAACAGTGGTTCAAAGGTTTACAAAGCGTCAAATTAGTTTATGATGTTTTGTAAAGGCCTTTTTGGCCAGATGCAAATAAACTCTTAAAAGGAAGAGTTGAAACAGAAGGTATGCAGCAATACAAACCGGACAGTACACATACAATCTAAGAAGGATTAGATAGCATTTGGAAGACTATTTTGTTATTGTCCCAATAGGGGAATGAAAGGTAAAAGCTGAAACTTTTTGAATGGGTTAAATTAGTAAGCATGTAAGCATTTTACAAATCTGGACTTTGTTCTTTGAACGGATGTTCAAAAGATCTGAATGTTCAATGAATCTTTGAACGGATGTTCAAATATCTGAGCTAATTAACGATTTCAAGTAGTAATTAAACCATTTCTGGTGGTGAAAAGTGTCTTCAAGTCACAGCTGAATTATGGTGACCCCATATGGTTCAAGGCAAAAGATATTCAGGGGTGGTTTGCCATTGCCAACCTCTGTTGCAACTCTTGGTGTTCTTTCATCCAAATATTGATCAGAGTCAACCTTTATTGGTTTCCAAGATCTACCAAGATAGGGCTAGCCGCTAGCCTGAGCCATCTTGTCAGGGAACTGTAACTCTAATGGGACATTTTTAGGGTTTATCTATATAACCATTTCAAAATATATCCCCAAACGTTTTGTTCCTGGTGGAAAAGTCCTGCGAACCTATATGTGAAGGCAGGCAGCAAATCACAGATAGGTGGGGAGATGGGGAGAAAAACCTTGTTGTAGGCTTCTCAATGGGCTTCTCTGCCAGTCACGTCCTTTTCATTGACTGAGAGGGAATGCATGATGCCTCCTCCAGTGCATCAAAGGTAGAGCACTTGGTCTATAGTGTCTGGCAAGAAAGCTGAAAATGGCTCTTCTCAAACCAACATGCTACAAAGCTGAGATAAAGCCCCTAACAATCTCTGCATGCTAGCGGAAAGTTGGTGGGTGGTCCCTTGCTGGAGATTTTCAATCAACAGTTTGGCTATCTGCTAGAAAAGCCCCAGCTTCTATTTCCTGTGCTGAGCAGGGGGTTGGAGTCGATAGTCTATTAACCCCTTTCCAGACTTCTATGATTGTTCATGTCAGAAGCTTAGAAATGATCTCAACGCGAAAAGAAAAGGGAGCAAATTCCAGGGATCTGGGTATGGATTGTCTTACTGAGCACACTGGAAATATTTATTTATTTATTGATTGATTGATTGATTGATTGATTGATTGATTGATTGATTGTTTAGTTTTATATACCGCCCTATCCCCGCAGGGCTTCTTGTTTTTCATACTAGGATAAGGGGAGACCTATTTTTTGCTGAACACACCCTGGACCAACAATAGGGATATTGCTCTTGATGTGGCAGACTTGGAATCAAAGTCTTCACTTTGGGGTCATCTGCAGCTGTGAACTGTTCTGGCCACTCTACTGGCAGCTAGAGCACCAGTCCTAATAAAATCCGTGGAGACATCTGCTATGGTACTTCCTTTCCTGATAACCTCACTAGCGTACATGTCTGGCTCATAGGAGATAACTGATCTGGCTCCCGGAAGAATTGCCCTGTTGAAAGAGGAAGCTGAGATGGAAGATCTAAACTCTCAGTATGATCCTCAAAATTTTTCCAGAGCCACTTTGATGTTCTAACTTCAGCTATGTTTAGAAACTTGAGGGCACTTCATGGGATAATCTGAGGACTAGGCTGAAAATCTGCTGAACCATCCACCTGACACAAGTCAAACCAAGCTCTAATAATCTCTGTGACATTTTTGACACTTGAACCCAGTAAAATGTAATATGAGTTTACAAAAATAACAACCACGAATACAGATCTTTTCGACTGTGAAAATGGAGAGTTTGGATGACTATCTAACAGTATTGTAACAATAAAGCACTCAGAGCTCATCTCAATAACCATGGTGAAGAGCAAACATTTATTTTCTTATATAAAACAAACATGGGCTAAAGAGAGATTTTTTAAACCCACAGAAGACAATATGCCAGAGACTGATGACTAGACCAAAGTAACAACAATGGCCAAAGTGCAGAATGGAGGCAGCTTTGCAGACCAGAATCACAAAATGGATAGTTTCTATTCACCATGTGACCTTTTCCCTGAATCTATAAAGGTCCAAGGGTAAAAGGTCACTTTTCAACTGCGCATAATGAGATTTATGGAAAGAAGCTTTGCAGCTGTGAACTGTCTTTTCCAACTGCAAGTTTAATTTTTGTTGGTTGGCAGCTCCATTGCTTGTTTCAAATACTAAACAACATCAATAACTATTATTACTCTTTCACTACAGCAACTAAAAGTTGGTTATGAAACTGAAATTTCTTATTTCAATAAGAATAAAGACAAAAATGGCTGTACTCATAATCCTTTGCAATAGAAACAAACAAGAAAAGAGGGTGTGATTAAATCCTGTCAGCCAAAAAGATTGTAGAGTCTTTAAAAGTTTTTAATGTTATGGACGATTTTTCCAATTTCTATAATTACCACTGCGGTTTCCCTGTCTCTGCTCTTCCCTTTGTCCTTGGGGGGAGGGGAGGGGGGTTCAGACCCTGCAGAGCATCTCTCAGCTCCTATTTACTTTCTTATTTGGAACTTAGCCAATGTTTGCAGTTGATTTGACAAACATTCTCCTTCCTGAGCTCATTGGACAGAGCACCGCTGAGGGGAGTTTGTGAAGTCTGACTTGACCACCATCTTGTAACATTCCCTTCATGGTGACTCACCTTATGCTGGGTAAGCTGCGTCTTAATCTTATCAGGATCGTTTGCAATTTCCAGCTCTGCATCTAAAGCCTTTTCTGAATCATCCAACCACTCCATGAGTTTGTTCCAGGCTTCATTGAACTGCAAGAGAGCAAGATTTTCACTCACATACCTTTATAAGCAAACAGCACTATTCATGCAAATCTATCTGTTTAAGGAAAGACTATCCCTAATAGAAGCCATCACCTAAGATGAACCATTACACTGCACCTTTTGACTTTCCTACGAAATACTAAAATGCTGTCCAAAACAATTGTTTTGTGCAGTTTGCAAAATGATGGAAATATGGGGGCCTTCCTGGTAGCCTCAGTTAAACCATTCTACCATAGGAGTTACCAGAGAATTCAAATGCATGGACAATTGCCTTTTTTGTTTTTTGTTTCCGCCCCTGTTTAGGCTTTAAAACTAATTTCCTCCGGTGTTTGCCAACTACATTGGGACTGATTAAAAAAAAACCAGGAAAAGATAAAAAAAACACCAAGAACTATGGATTCTGGTTGCGGTGGGTTTTCCGGGCTCTGTGGCCATGGTCTGGTGGATCTTGTTCCTAACGTTTCACCTGCATCTGTGGCTGGCATCTTCAGAGGTGTATCACAGAGGGAAGTCTGTAACACACTGTGTCCAGTGAGAAGTGAATGTTTTAGTGGGGTATAAATTGTCATATCCCCAGGTAGGGAACCAATCAGCAAGTGTTTGGGTGGAACTTGCTATGCAAAGGTCTGGTTGATCGTATGAATTGCAGGTACAGATTCGTTTTAGACTGGTGATCATCAGATTTCCCACAGATCAAGCTTTGATTCAAAGAGCAGTCTAATGGGGGAAAACCAAAACTTGTTTGTGAAATCTCCCCCAGCATTCATAAAGATATCAGCATGAGGGAAAGATCATTGGGCCACTGAGCAAAAGGGAAATTATAGAAAGGGAGTGTTTATTAAGTAATCATAATCATTAAAAAGGATCACAACTTCTTTTGCAAGATAGGGAAATATCTTATGATGAGATGAGCTGTTCTGGCTATAACCAGCAAAACTTGTCATATTAAAACTTCTGTGTCCTTTAAAATATTTGGGAAGTACCACCCATTTCAAGAATGTGGCTTTAGTTACAGATGTGCTATATTTGCCACTTTACCTGCTTGGCTCGTTTCCTTGCATCATCCAAAGCTCTTCCTCTCTCCACTAAGCGCTGGACTACCTTTTCCCACCTACTCTGGACACTGATCAAAAGATTCTTAATGAGGACAACATCCTGTTTCTGGCTGAAGTATTTCAGATGTGTTCCAGTTTTGTCCAGTTCTATAATCTGGTCACGGTGGGCATTCACTTCTGTGGCAAAGACCTTTCACAAAAAAATAAAACGAAGGTAATACTTGCAAAGGTCCACAGTAACACACATATAAAATAATCAGTGTGCTGGTTTATCTATTTCATTAGCTAAAGAAACAATAAAATGTCATTTTTAAAGCTATGCAATTTTATTTAGACTTCAGTGTTCCAGAGCTGCTTAAAACATTAACAACAGGCCACTCCAGTACCTGGCAAGAACTAAGAAGGGAGGGTTACATCTCTGTTGCTGTATCTTGACATACCTTGTGCTCATCAACTTGAAACAAGACAGTGTCCAAGATAAGACTTGGCCGAGAAGCTGCTGTCAGGGTTTGCTCAGCTTGAGTAAGCCAGTTGATAAAGTCTTGCAGTGAGTTATTGAACTCCATTGCCAAACTGAGGGCTTCTTCCAGTTTGATCTGCAATAACATACCATAATTAGTTGTAGTGGAT
The DNA here is from genome assembly GCF_021028975.2 of Sphaerodactylus townsendi. NCBI lineage: Eukaryota > Metazoa > Chordata > Lepidosauria > Squamata > Sphaerodactylidae > Sphaerodactylus > Sphaerodactylus townsendi. The sequence continues at coordinate 148,490,806 of NC_059425.1, read as the reverse complement.
GGTTTATGGTCAAATAAATGGTTTTACAGTTGTGTTCTTTGGAACAGGACAACTCCCCGCCCCCCAATTATTTCTAGCATAATTCTGACATACTCTGGATTCCTAAACAGATAAAAAGGTATTTTTATGTTTTTAACAGAACGAAGACAGTGAATAAAAACCTCCAGGGAATGAGCAGGCAAAATAATAGGCAATCCCATACGCAGATTTCTGTGTATTAAAAAAAATCCTGTTCCTTAATATTAAATGATAACGCTTACAAGTATCTCAAAAGGATTCCAGAAAAACATATGTGTGTTTCAGCTCTGATTATGATTGCACGAATAAGGTCCATATGCATCAGTACTAGACAAAGAATAGCTACAATGAATATAAATTAGTGTCAGGCCCCGCCATTCTGGGCCTGCCAAAATGCACAAGACATACCCGGGCATGTCTGGCTGCAGCTGGACTCGTATTAGCACTGCCCAAGGCCAGAGGCCCTGCCTTTTGTTACTGCAGTAATGTAGTGAATGGAGTCCACCGACTGTCCCTAATCGCCCCTTCCTGGGGAGAAGCCAAGCCATTCCCAAAACAATGTATCTACAGCAACTGTCTTCAACTGTCCTTTCTCATGCTGATATGGGGGGAATGCAAAGGTGGGGGTTAACTGGCTGTAACTGTAAGGTTTATACTGGGGCCAGGGAGTTGGGGCTTCAGTCTCAGCTTCCTGGCCATAGGGGTCAGACACAGTTCTAATAAAGCTCCTGAAGCCATTCTCGAGTCTTGTTATTGAATGGGGTACCAAACCCTTACAGTTGGAGAGCTGTCTGGCCTACTAGATAGAACATTCCCGTCCTAATTAGATGGAAGAAGACTACTTTCTGCAACTGAACAAAGACTCAACTGAGATATCTATGGAGCCACTGAGAGTCTTTGTATGGTGGGTCAGATACATCTCCTCTCCTCTGGCATCCATCATAGAGTAAAAGAATGTTATGAATTAGGTAATACCACAGAGTATCTGGAGGGAAGGTGGCATGGTATAGCCCAATCTCGTCAGATCTTGGAATCTATGCACGTCAATACATGGAAGAGAGACCATAAAAAAAGGCTCTGCAGAGGAAGGCAGTGGCAAACCTCTGCTTCTCACTTGCCTTGAAAGCCCCTTGCTGGGGTCGCTCTAAGTCAGTTGTGACTTGACGGCACTTTACACACAAATACATAGGATGTCTGCAAGAAGTGTGATATTACTAGAGAAAAGCAAGTTGCTCCACCTTCAATTAGGATTCATTACACTTTTAATGCAGTGGTTATTTTCTGATGGTCTTCTATTGAACTTCTCAAAATTTCAGGAAATAGAATTGAAGAATGAAAGAGAGGATATACCTCCAATATTACCTCAGTGTCTATACAGATTATGGACAAAAGACCCATGGATGTGCACTTCTAGAACTATGAAAATCAGGGAGCCTGCAAAAATTGCATCTTTATGGCAACATAACAAATACCAACAACATAACAGAACCCTCTGCAAAAACTAAAAAAACTCTACAAATGTGAGATTTTTAGCATTCGAACTGTTACTTTTGAAGGGATCTCTATTATTGTGAAACACAATCAAAACCATTCACTTTAATGCTAAAATAACTCACTAAATACTTGAAACACCGCCCTGAGCCTTTGGGGAAGGCGGTATATAAATGTAATAAATAAATTGAGCCCTCCGGGGATAAGGCGGCCTATAAGTCTAATAAAATAATAATAATAATAATAATAATAAATAAATAAATAAAATATGTATCTTTTGGCACACAAAAGGAGAGAGTTTTCATTTTGATTTGTTTCTCTTTTATAACATGTGTTTGTTTCTCTTTTGTAACATTTAGGCATTATTTTTCTAGAATCCCTGAATCTCATGGTTGCAGATACCTGTGTTTATAGGATCTACAGGGGAAAAAATCTCCCCAAGCGTTCTGCAGTCTCCATGAACCCAGGAAATGTGAACCCTCTTGGACAGCTTGTTTGCTTTCCCCCAGACTGGGTTTGATATGAACTGCAGTTTGATCAGGAAGGAACAGGGTTTGATAGTGAAATCAGCTCCAATGGGATTCTGCAGTCATCTTTAAATAGTCTGTCTGGGGTATAAGAAAGGATGTGCCCACTCACTACTCAGTCACTCTTTTCCCGGCAAATGCCTCAACCAGGCCTTCAAACTGATCTATTAATTTATACTGCCATGAAGAAAGTACAGATCTCCTTATTTCTAAGAATAGCTTTATTTATTTAATCGTTTTTGTCTTTACAAACTTTTTTTCCAGCTGCAGCAGGATGTGATTTATAGCTTGAACTCAGAAGAAACTCTCTAGCTATGTTTGGAACAATTTTTTTTAAAAAAAGGAAAGTATCATCTCATGGAAACCTATGGCTAAACATGAGTGTGACGCCTCTGCTGCAGAATGAGGTAGTCCTCCCAGAGGATGCAATAGAGGCCTCATCAGCTGAAACTTTAATAAACTGCTACATTCAAAATGCTAGTAATAAAATTAATCCATCAGTTCCAGGCTGACAAGATGACAGACTGGGCAGGATTACAAGGCTTTATTCAGTCTTAAATTAGTGACCTCTGCATTGCAATAGGAGACACAACAGTCGCTGGTCTATCACTATACATTTTTATTGAGCTATATGGATTTTTGGCATGTGACATCATTTATTGCTTGGACAGTGTGGAACTGAACAATGCTAAGGCTATTTTATACCTAAAACAATCCAACTAAAAGGTTCCTAAACACATTTCAGAAATGTTCTCGTGTGTAAATTGCAACATACTTTTCTTTCGCTGAGCTTTGCCTCTACTGATTCCCATTTTTCTTTGAGGTTATTTATGTCTTGCTCAACATTCGTTTCGACAGACTCTGGGCATCTTGCAAGCATCTGTAGGCCTTTATCCATCAGGCATTTGTATGTCTCTTCTTTGGCTTCAAAGGCAGAACAGAGTTCCTAAACAAGGAGAGAAAACACTTCAAAACATGAATACACAAACGATTGTGCTCTAAAAGTTATCCTCAAAAAGGTTCACATTTCATTTATAACGTGCAACAGGGATGTGTAATTAGCTACATCTTTCCAACTCAGGATTGATGTCATCGGAATAAAAACTTCTGCATAAACACCAGGCATTGTGCAGGTACAGCAGATGACATGGGATTTCCTGAAGATGTCTGTCTACATGCTTACTGCTTTATTTATATTTGCAGTGCACTCTTGGACTTCCCCATACTCTATGGCTGTAAAGGCTTAATAATCCACATTTTAGATCACACTGCCTTCCTTCAAGCAAGCCCTCTTCTGAAATTCTAGGTTCTGAGACTGCAGTCTGCAACCAAGAGACATCCAAGTGCCATTTCCTTGAACACATGCTTATTCACTGGATCTTCTTCCTTCCATTACTATGTTAAATGAAACGTTTATGGTTTAGCAGGGGGTCCTCTGAAAGGAGAGATGGCTCGTTATGCCTCGGGCATGCATTAGTCATACAGTCGTGGCTAACGGCTTTAACGCTTAAAACTGTGGCCAAAATATGAGTCATGAAAAACAAAAGGACAATGGGGAAAATGTAGTCATTCTGGCCACTCAGGCTATCTTTTCTTTTAAAAACCAAATCGTTTTGTTGGTATGAAGCTAAAACACACAACTTCTATACTTGGAAGCCCTGGGTAAAATAAAGATCATTTGAGGTAAGGAAGAGGGACACAAAGAATGCAAATTACACAGCACATTTCCCTCTAAGTGAAACAATGCTGAGGACTGCTCAGCAGCACTTATGTACGCATGGCAATTTACAAAGGAGTTCCCTCATTTAATGATGTTACAGACATCTTACTGTATAAAGCTTGCCAGAATTATACAACAAATGGCCACAGAGGTTTTGCTTCCAAACTGGGACCATCTGCAAATAGTAAGACCCTTACCAGATGGGTATTGAGCTGCTCTCTTGCAGTTTCTGGTAAACCACCAAGAGGCTTTGATGCCAAAAGCTGACGCTCAGTTTCGGTCAGCCATTGTTGCAGATCTTCAACTTCACCATGGTAACCTTGTGCCTAAAGTGAGACATCATAGCACTTAGGAACATATTTCAGTACTCAAAACTGCTTCATCAGCTAAGAGGCAATTGAACTTGGCACATTAAATCAGACTTTAATAATAACAATTTTTAAAAAGGAAAATGCAATGAGAGACACCCCCCGGGTTCTACTGAAAATTCTTGTACACTTTACAACTGTGACTGGATCATGACCCAATTAAACATTTGGAATACCAAAACCTCAGAAAAATTAACCTACACAACCTCAGAAAAATTGACCTACACAGTTAAAATTGCTGAAAAGAAAAGTATGGTACAATTCAACAGAGGAACAAGTTGTTACATAAGCAGAAATGCATGCAGTCCAGGATACTCCACAATACTTGTCCTATAGTTTGATCCTTCACACTATTATAATACACTAAGAACACAATCCAGCCTAAGTGAAGCATTTCGGAGTCCAACAGATGAACACAAGTTCAGCAGTCTCTCACTGGAATCAGTTAGCCTTTGAAGCATTTAATGTCGGTTGGGTGACATCCGAATGCATTTAATCAATACAAGCAGGTCTTTTATTACTGTTCAGATTCTCCTACATACCTGGATCAAAGCATTGTCCAGCTGTTGTTTCCTTTTTTCTGTTTTCTCCCAGACATTTTGCCAACGTTGATTGAGAAGTTCCAACTTGCTCTGGAGATTGCTTGCTTCTTCAACAGCACTTGACTGAATCAGATCATTCCCTGCTTTTTTAACTGCCTCTACTGTGGACTGGTGAGCTAAGACATCGTTTTGAAGCACCTGCAATCAAAACATGTCATGCCTTGTTTGTACATATCACCAATTTCATTTGGTTGTCGCAAGCTGCATGATCATTTTTGTACAATGCTGCCGACAGCCAGAACTAGTACAAGCATGCTTAAGGGAACGAAACTCCCACCATCAAGACTGTGCAACGCCAGGTTACTACTGCAACATTATTACATGTGTCTGATGTATTGTATTTGTAAAATGCCCAGTAGTCTAATTAGGCCACTAATCACTGGGGACTTCAGAAAATGTACTGGTGGTTTATTTCAATCCTCCAACAGCTTCAAAAAGACTGCTTTTGTTGCAGGAATTCCTTTAAAATACATCACAGGGACGCAGTTCTGGTTGAGAGAATGGTGGTTCGACGGGTGGAGGGTGTCCGGCCTTTCTCCCCACACTATTTTTTCCAACTTGAATTGGTACCAGAAAGGGCCATGCTAGTAAATAATATTGCGATGCTTCAGAATGGAAAAGTGGTGTGGGGAAGGCAGGATTTCCTCCTACCCCTGCACTGTGGTGATCTGACCAGAATCAGGCCTGCAGTGCAGTTTAAAGGAGTTCCAATCTCTAGTTTGGCTCTAAGCCCCCCCCACCCCACCCCTGCCTTATGAAGGTGGCTATGAGAAGCTGAGTCTTCTCTGGGTAGCACCTCATTTATAGAACTTCCTTTTCACACCCATCTGTTTTGTATCAACTCTAATACATCTTTAAGGGCCAGATTAAAACTCTGTTACCACCTTGGTATTTGGTAGTATTTAAATTCTGATTTCTGGGCAGTTGCGCACACTGTGCTTGCTGCATGATGGGGGCAAAGGTCAGTCAAAGCAAGATTTCTTGTATGAACCTGTTTCCTTAAGCCCTGCTTTCACTTCGCATTCTTTCCACAGCAAGCAAGACCACTTTTAGCATGACTTTTAATTTGCTTTGCCACCAGAGTGGGGAAATTTGCCAGCCTTCCTTCACACCACTTGCATGCCTTCCCCTCACCCCCCCTTTCCATGTGGCCTGCTGCTTCTAATAACAGAAAGGAAGCTCACTAACACAAGATCAATCTCTAATTCTCTTGATATTTCAAGATATTGATGTAAAGAGAGCTTGGAAATAACAAGCCTCTGTTCTCCTATGGCAGCAGCATCAGCAGCAGTAAGTGTTGTGTGGAAGGGAGGGGAGGGGGGGAGAGAATATCTGCTTTAGGACTTCTACAGCATCCTGTGGTCCAGGGAGTTGCTTTGCCCTTGGCGGGAAGGAGGATTACTTTTGGAACAGTAATATCAACATATGTGCAGCTTACAGGGCTAAGCTGGCAATCTTGACTACCAGGTGTAATGAGATCTGTGCTTTAAGAATCACGTGATAGCCGGAGTTAAGAAAGCTAGGCCTGGAGAACTCTCTGCAAAAAAACTCCAGGGAAAAGAGGAAAGCCTTTTCCACACTTGAAGCATAAATAGAAGAGTTTGGATTTATATCCTCCCTTTCTCTCCTGTAAGGAGACTCAAAGGGGTTTATAATCTCTTTTCCCTTCCCCCCTCACAACAAACACCCTGTGAGGTACGTGGGGCTGAGAGAGCTCCAAAGAACTGTGACTTGCCCAAGGTCACCCAGCTGTGTTGGAGTGCACAAGCTAATCTACTTCACCAGACAAGCCTCCACAGCAAAAGTGGCAGAGTGGGGAATCAAACCCGGTTCCACAGATTAGAGTGCACCTGCTCTTAACCATTACACCATGCTGGCTCTCATGCAGAATAATGCACTTTCAATCCTCTTTCACAATTGTTTGCAAGTGGATTTTGCCATTCCACAGAGTAAAATCCAGCTGCAAGGTGCATTGAAAGTGGATTGAAAGTACATTAATCTGCACGCATGTAAACAAAGAAACATAAGGAGGGCCTTCTGCAAACCCACTGCGTAAAGAAGCGTCCTGAGGTAAGTGTTCCATGCGTAATGGGCCTCTGACTACTTTTTAAAAAACCTGCTGGGATTATTTGTTGCTGTTCTAGGCAGCACTGATTATTTTGTATTGTTTTAAAAGATGTTGTAAGACATCTAGAAAACTTTACTTAGTAAGCAGCTGTGTGGGAGTACATATCCACCCATCCATCTATTTGTCTGTCATCTCTATTTATGAGAGAGAGGGAACACAATCTCTGAATAATATTTCCATCACAGCACACTGCTGAACTTCTGTTACAATTCATGTATGGAGAAAACCTTTATTATTTTTCATTGTTTTAAATTTAATTTCAAACAATTTGAAAAAAGTGAAAGTCCTTTTACAGAAACAGATGTGATGTTTCCTTTCCAACTATGATCTTTTATGACGATGACCTGTGCTTGCCAACTTATTGATGTTTGGAATGATCAAAGTGGAAGTTCTACTCTGTGATCTCTCTCTCTCTCTCTCTTTCTCTCTCTCTCTCTCTCATGGAAGACTGGATGAGCAGGAAATACATAACAGCATGTGTTTGCTGAACTCTTTCTGTACCTGCAGTTCATTTATTACGCTGAGATATTTGAGCTCTGCTTTGCCAAGACATTTTTCTTTAAATCAACAAGAGTGTCTGAGTCATTTAGGACCGAAGAATTTAAAGGAAGGAAGGAGTTGTATCTTGGCGTTGGCTATCAAGTTTCGTAAATGAACATGGATTCCAGTTTGTGTTCTTACAACTAAGTACTTTTAGAGTATGACATGGTAAATATTAAGGTCATAAAAGATCAAAACAAGTTTAAATTGGTAAACCCCGGACTGCTCAGTTACATACATGATGTTTGGCCAGTTCAATTTCAATAGCCTTGGGGTCACCACCCACAGGTTTCTGTTCATTCAGCAGGTCTTCAGTATGTGTCAGCCATGTCAGCAACTCATCCAGGGCATGCTGGAACTGTCCCAGAGCTAATAAAGCACCCTCCAGCTTATGCTGTACAAAAAAAAATTAAAATGATACTGTTACACAATATAGAGTTCCAACTGGCTTCAGAATTTCCTTCACCCAATGACTGGAATTAGAGAATATCACCAGCATATAATGGCTGTTAACCTGAAAGGGACATAAGCAGGAAAAACATAAGCAGCTTAGATTTCGCATTGTGATAATTTTTAGAACTCTATCCTTAAATCCTTAAATGGTTTGTACTTGTAACAGAGGTGTACCTAGGCAAACTGGAGCCCTGGGCAAAACCTGAGTTTGATGCCCCCCATGGGCGGCCCCCTCCCCCACCGTGACCAAACAATGATTTTTTCCACCAGGTCTTTTCAAAGTCACCGTCACATTATAGAACATGCCCCAACTCACAAATCTGAACACAGCAATGGGCCATGCCACACAGCAGAAATAATTTTTGGAAAACATTTTCAAAATGCTTTCAAAATGTTTTATTACTGCTATGAAAACATTTTATGGTGTTGTATCCAGTCCCTCCAATTTGGGGAAACAGCATCATTTCCAATGGTGTTTAAACTAGGGAGCCCAGATTCTCCTTTTAAATCCACCTTCAAGGGAGAATCTGGGGTCCCCAGTTTAAACAACATTGAAAATGATGCTATTTTGGGGTGGATTCAGGGGATCCAAAGTTTGGTTCAGGGGATCCAAAGTTATGGACCCTCAAAGGTGTAGCCCCCATCTCCTATTAGCTCCCATTGGAAACAATGGGGGATGGGGGCACTCCCTTTGGGAGTCCATAACTTTGGACTCCCTAAACCAAAACTCACCAAACCCGGGTCATATCATCAGGAGAGTCTCCCAAAAAATCCCTGAAATTTTGGTGCTGCTAGCCTAAAATCTGCACCCCCTGCAGGCCAAAAACGGAAAAAACACTGAAAATACAAAATCCCCCACAAACGAACCTGAAATTTTGTCGCCCACCATAAGGTGGAGCCCTGGTCAGATGCCCACTTTGCCCAATGGGAGGAACGCCTCTGACCTGTAAGCTTCGTTCTATCAACACAACAAACCTTCTGTTTGTAACATCCTGGAGATACAGGTTATTCAGAGAGACTGTGACCATGTCTGATCAACGAGTATTATCATTGAACTGGGGTATGAAATTGCATTGTCAACAACAAAACCCAACTATTATTCTCTGATGCTGGGCTTATGACGGGGCAGCATACCTGGCTTCCATGAGCAGCAGAAACACAACAGGCACCTTAAGTGTTTTTTCATTAGAATTGGCACAGTCCACACAGGCTTCCTCACAAGCACAGTTCCCTTCACCCATCTGCTTTAACCCCTTCAAAAGTTCCATTCATATAGCCAATCTGCTGGATCTGAACCAGCAGTAAGAGGAGGATTAAAGCTCTCTACCCAGTACCATGGCAGTGATACAAGAAGACAGGACATAGCTACTATTCAGCATTTTAAAACAGCAGAACTGTTCATAGGGAGGCACATGTAGTTTGGTGGATGACATTTGTTCACTTTCGTTTCAAGTTATCTTTTCACAGAATAATCGAGTTAGAAAGGGGCCTTAACAGACATTCTATTCCAACATCCTGTTCAGTGAATGAAATTCAAACTAGACAATTCCCAACAGATGGCTGCCTAACCTCCGCCTGGTTCCATTGCAAAACTGCTCTTACCATTAGGAAGTTTCCCCTAATGTTCAACTGTACCTTAAGCTCATAAGATCTAATCTTGCTCTCTGAAGCAGCATGGTGAAAAAGTCATTTCTATGTGACAGCTCTTGAATTGAATTTATTACAGCCATAGACCAGTATTATATGTACTGAAAGTGATTTGAAAAATTTATCAAAAAACTTTATATTTCTGAAAATACAGCTGTTTAGATTTTTGAACCATGCAGTCCATTCTCCCCCTCAGTCTACTCTTCCCTAGGGTAAACATGACCATCTTTGTTTCCCTCTTCTTTGAACTTTCTACATCTTTCTAAAAATGTGGCACACAGAGCTGGACACAGCAGTCCAGATGGGGCCTGACTAGCACAAAACCTCTCGTGCATTAGCTAATACCTCTGAATCATATGATTCCTTTCTATTAAGTTGGAACCAATGAATCTCCTTTGCAAAGTCTTCCTTCAAGGGAAATACTACTTTCTCCAATTAAAAAAACACACTTTTTGTCCGACAGAGGAAGGTTTCATCTGATGAAGAAGAGTCTTTATTGAAGGAAGTCTTCCTCTGCTGAAAGATGACCAAGCTGGAAACCATGTACTATTATTATTTTTAGTTATTTGCATCACACTTGGCTTGTGTTATGGTTTATGGAAGTTTTCATTTACCTGGCGGGTAACAATTTTGGTTTCCAAAGTTTCCCATAGCAACTTGAGTTCAGATAAGGGCTCTTGTACAGTCTGCTTGTCACTGTCATCAGTCACTTTTTTCAACAACAGCTCTGCTTGATGGTTCAGTCGTTCCATTTCTATCTGTTGCTGATACGCTTCTGTCTTAAATTGCTGTTGAAACAGAAGGTCACAGAGGTCAAAGGGAAATATTTCAAACAGGTGCCATTGCACCCCAGACTTTGATAATGGATCAATATGCATTTCTGAATTGAAATTACATCCATAAATTACTCTTGCATCTGTACTCGCCTACTTTTTGAATGTAGAAAAATAAAAATAATCTTAAAGGAGTTTAATCTTCAAAAGATTTATTTGTGTTTGTATGCGTGTACACTTTTTCTGAGTGCTTTTTATTTAAATTACTTCTATCCCACATTTCTCCATAAAAACTTAAGACACCTTATAAAAATGAAAATTCATAAAAACAGACAAAAAGCCAAAAACTAAAAGCTACAGTTTTTCAAAAACAAAAAAAAACCTCTTTAAAGTTAACCCTTGCGCAACTTCTGAAACTGTAACCAAGTACAAACCTTCATCACATGTTATAGAATGAAATTCTACAACATAAGAGCTACCACAGAAAAGGACCATGGAACAGTGGAACCTGTTTTATCCCATGATTATTTGGTGGCTGACATAATACACACAACCAGTGCCTGCCCTGTAAACATGCTTTAACATTTAGCTCACATTGGGTCTCGTGTTATCTACATAACCGACAGATTGGTGCAAGGTGTTCTACAGGAATGAGCACCTGTAGTTTCCCTGGCTTCCACATACTGTAACACAAAACCCATGATCTCAGCATACTCCTTACCTAGAGTACCTTATATCTAATTCATAGTACAGTCATTTTATTACAGTCAAAGACCAGAAAATTCTCTACAAATTCACTCAAATTTGCAGTTCTCAGCATAAATTGAAAAACATATAACAAATACTACAATCAGTGCCTATACCTAAATTATTCCACTTATTCATTCCAATTTCTTAACATTAAAATAAAACTCTCACATTAAAATTATCCATACATGGGCTTCAGAGGCGTATCTAGGCAAGCTGGAGTCCGTGGACAAAACCTGAATTTGGCACACACACACACCCTGTATGGGCGGCCACCCTCCCCCACCACGACCAAACAATGATTTTTTTGCACCAGCTCACAAAACACCTCCCACCCCCAGCAAAACATACATGGCTCTCTCCCCACCAACTATTTCCTAATTTTGTCCTCACACCAGCCCTATGAGGTAGGTCGTTAGCCTGAGAAACAGCTCCAAGCCAGTGCAAGTGGGCATTAAGCATGTATCTCTCACAAATCACCCCCAGCAAAACATTTACCAAACAAATGTCAGCATCATCTCTCAAAAACTCCTCCAGTGGAATCCACCCCCAAACAGCATCACTTTCAATGGTGTTTAAACTAGGGAGTCCAGATGCTTCTTTTAAATCCACCTTAAAGGGAGAATCTGGGGTCCCCAGTTAAAACAACATTAAAAACAATGCTGTTTTGGGGTGGATTTTCCCCCACCCTGAAACAGCATCACTTTCAATGTTTAAACCGTGTACCTCACATTCTCTCTTTAAGTCCATGCTGAAGGGGGTGGATTTAAAAGGAGAATCTGGGGAAATTTGGAGGGTGCCTGCTATCAGGGGTGCAATTGTTAAGCTAGCAGCACCAAAATTTCAGGGTATCTTTAGGAGACTCTCCTGATGATACCACCCAGGTTTGGTGAAGTTTGGTTCAGGGGGTCCAAAGTTATGGACCCTCAAAGGTGTAGCCCCCATCTCCTATTAGCTCCCATTGGAAACAATGGGGGATTGGAGCACCCCTTTTGGGAGTCCATAACTTTGGACCCCCTGAACCAAACCTCACCTAACGGTATCATCAGGAGAGTCTCGTGAAAAATCAGTGAACTTTTGGTGCTGCTAGCCTAAAAACTGTGCTCCCTGCAGGCCAAAAACTAAAATAAACTAAAAAATACAAAAAACTCACAAATGAACCTGAATTTTTTGCGCACTCCACTAGGGGGCGCCCGGGGACATGGGGTACCCCATATTCCCTAAGCAAATACGCCACTGGTGGGCTTACCTCATATTAAATTACAGCCCATCTACACTCCCATTTATTCAATGCTAGATCTGAAAAATGATTATGATTATGAACCAGTCTTTTGCGTGTGTGTGTGTGTGTGTGTGTGTGTGTGTGTGTGTGTATACATACATTTTTCAGATAGTCCCTAAGGTTGTTTAATATTGGGTCTAACGCCTTAGCTCTTATTTCTCTGAAATGACGGCAGCAGTGAATGTGACCTTTTGTATCAATTTCTTTTAAATCGCAGGAACAGGTCCTAATTCTGAACTGGAACTTCAGTGTACAGGTGACTAACAGCCCCCTCCATGCACTGGGCACCCAGCCATCGCCCTTAAAGAGGTTTCCCGGTGGTGTTTCCTGGCGGTATGGGGAAGGCAAAAGACCTTTCCACCTCTGAGAAGCCTCAAAGGGCCATATCACACTTATGCCAGCCAAAAGACTGGCCTAAGTGCAAGCTGCGGCCTGCCAACACAATACTGACACAGACCAAGAGGAAGCCAACTAATATTGGCTCCTCCCACCCCCAGCCCATCCCTGCTACACCAGCAGCAGCACCACGTCTGACTGTCAGGGGAGGATGGTAGCTGCACGGAAGCAGTTTCACTCCTTTGCTGGTGTAAGTGCCCTGGAGAGGGCAAATCCACTGGTGTGGCTGCCCTGCCACTCCAAGTGGCAGATTCACCTCCCCTCCTTTGGCCAGAGCTATAAATCTGCACATAGGCATCAAGTATAGAATAGGGGGATGCTTGTACAAATCTGTGTCAGCCCCCAAGTTTGCACAAACATCACAAAACATAAACATAAAAATTTTAGTTATGGGTATAGAAACTAAGATTTACAAAGCTATATCTCAGGATCTTGGTTGCTATTTTGAGGGAACAAAAGGGAATGGAAGTTGCTGCTGCATAATCCCGGCAGGCAGAAGTGGGAAACACTGCAAGTGGGTGGGCTGACTGGTGAGACGGTGGCCTAGAGTGTGGGTGTTGGGTGGTATTTCTCCATGAGTCTTGTAGGTCTCTCATGTGTTCTTTCATAATTTAGTAAATTATCACATGTAAGGAGGGGAGATGCCAACAGGCCTGCTTTTACTATGACATTGATGCAGGTTGAAGAAAAGATAAATGTGGGTTTATTTACTTTCAGGAGCTTCCAACAGCAGTAGATGATATAATATATTGTATTGAGGAGTAAAAACACTCAAAGATACATAAAACTGCCTTGTTCTGAATCAGACCATTGATTCATCAAGGTCAACGCTGTCTACTTGACTGGCAGTGGCTTTCAGGATCCTGAGCAGTGGCCTTTCATATCAACTACTGTCGTTTTAACTGGAAATGCTGGGATTGAAGGAACGCTTCTTCAGAAGATGCCAAACACTTCTTCAGAAAACGGTTAAATTGGCAGGCATATGGACTCAAACCAATAACAGATGTGGTATCTAGTAAGGGTACATAGAGGGAAGCAAAAAAATCCCTTTGAGGGCTTGGAAACTTGTTGAAGTCCTAAAGGAGAGGGACAAACACTTCTGTTTACTCTCAGGGAAACCTGGGAATGACCAGATAAACATGCATCCAACCACCACTACACTCTTTGAAGCTTGTCTCATGTGGCCAAATTCATTACATCCCTTCCTGCATAGCCAGTGAGTGCTCCCATTTTTATTTCAATTCTGAAACTCTGTTGAAAGACAGGGCTTCCTACTCATAGTAATATTTTGTCTTCCTCTGTTTTTGTATTCAAGAATAGAGCTAGATTGGGTTATCTAGTCTAATCCTATGCCCTACAACAGGATATCCTATATCATCTCTGCTTCCTGTGTAAAACTCACAGCTATATCCAGGTATTATAAACTGAATGAGTCATATTTCCATTCCAAATTTGCTTTTCAGGTTGGCTGGGGATTTTTGCTGCATAACCTCGAAGGTTCTAGTGGAAATGAAGCAATTGTTGAATATTTCGGAATAATCCATGGTATCAAGAATGATGGACTTGGCAGGAACTTGCACACATTTTGAAATAGAAGTTGTGTCATAAAAGTAATTGATGCAGTGGAAAAAATGGAGCTTATATTATATTATATTTTTAAAGGAAAAATGTACATCATTCTTTTCAGACTTAAAAGGACTGTTTTAAAATGGAATGTTCATACAAAAATGACTTACGTTTTGCTGCAGAGTGAGTGCAGTGGTTTTAGATGCCAACCCACACAGAAAGATTGAAAAAAATGTTAATATTTTATACCTTCAGTTCTTCTGTTTGCTGTTTCACAGTCTCTAGGTCAGTCCCAACTGGTGACATTGACGATAACTTACTGCCAGCAATATCCACCCAGTCAAATAAAGCCTGGAAAATAATAGGTTAAATTAAAATCACATAATTTTGTTTAATAGTAGATAAAATAATACTGCAGCAATGTACTGGTATAATGTTTGATACAGAGAATGGAGGGAAGGAGTGCTCCCTCCCCCTTCATCATGTGATCGTTTGGGTGGGAAAAGTTCAGATGAAGGGGAAGGGGAGTACTCCAGTTGTAGATTCTTCCAGAAGCTTTAGAATCTAAACTCTGTGGCTGGCCTGCACATATGCTGTCCCATGTGGGACTACACAGAAGCCACGAAGATGAACTTCTAGAAGTACGATGATCTCCAGACTACAGTGATCAGTTCCTTTGGAGAAAATGGCAGCTTTAGATTATTACTTCTGTGGCATACCACAGGCACCACCCCGAGTTTTCAGGAATTTCCCAGACTGGAGGTGACAACCCTACACCAAAGAAGAGGGGCAGAGGATCCATGCACCAGGAATTAGCTCTGCTGTTTTCTTGGGCTTCCTGATAGAGGAGCAGTGGTAGGGAGGGGCTAGCATAAGATGGCCTATCTAGGGAGGGCCGGAGGCCGGACAAGGAGAATGATAGCATCCCAGCTCTGGGGCAAAAGAACCAAGGCCACGGAGAAGAGGAGTAATCAGGTGCCCCACCCCTCCCCCTTTCTGACTTGAGGACTTGTGGGCCCTTCTGCCAAGACTATGTACATTTTGTAAGTTTAAAAGTAAAGGTTTGGAGAGGTACAACACTATAAATGTCATAAACTGGAACTGGATCTCTTTCAATATTTGGTCTTCTCTAAAATTGCTCAACTTTGGAAAAGGTCATTGACTGTTCCACTGTGTTCAAAAGCTACATTATTGAGACATTTCAAGGATGTCATGTTGGCTGACTGATCCACAAATGTAAATAGTACAAAAAATGGAAACATGAGGGTGAATTATAGAGTGATAACTTGGAAAAGTTTGGAATGAGGCAGCTTATTAAACTGGCCTGTTACACAAGTCCAAAAAACAGTATTTACATTTTTTTTCCGTTTTTGGCCACCAAGTCACATCTGACTTATGGCAACACCATAGGGTTTTCAAGGCAAGAGATATTCAGAGATGGTTTGCCATTGCGTGCCTACACATCACTTTGGTATTCCTGGGAGGTCTCACATCCAAGTATGAGCCAGGGTCAGGGCTGAGAGCATGTAATTGGCTCAAGGTCACCCAGAAAGCTTCCATGGCATGAGGGGGGATTTGAACCTAGGTTTCCCAGTTCCTATTCCAACAGCTTAACCACTACACCAAGCTGGTTCCCTAGTATTTAGATAAATTTGTAGAAATACAGTTTCCAAATTTATGAATTTGTGTAATAAAAAATATAAGAAGGAGCAACCACATGTATTATTTTCTTACTATTTTATGATATTTAAAGCTACTATGAAAACTGAGCTTAAAATCTGTGGAAAAAAGCATAATCTTATTGGAAAAAATAAATCTTGGAATGTTCTCTAAGTAATTTTTTAAAAGAGACATGGAGTACTTAGTTTCATAATGGAGGAGATTTGTAAATTTAGACAAATGAACTTTAAAATGTTGGGGTTTTGCTTCATTTAATTTCAACCTTTTGAAAAATGTACTGCGAAATAGATTGATCCCATTACTCACCCAGTGTACCTGAACAATAACTTTAACATATTAATGGATAGTCAGGAAGTTGCTATAAAATTATTCTACTGGAGGCAAAGTTCATGACAACCAACACGGCACATTGCAATATTAAAATACACCAACTCCAACTGGATCTTTGGTCCAGAGCACAACACATAGGACATAACTGTGAATATTTCTGTCAATCAGTTCCTCATCATCATCTAACATTTTGTCTTAAGAAATAACAGTATCACAGAAATACATTTCAATTTGGCTCCTCACCTATGATCATTGACAGATTATCTTACTTATGGTCAGAACAGGTATTTTATTGTTATTCACAAAAATACACTATTTAACTGAAGGTAAGAATATATTTATTTATTTATTTATTTTTATTCGATTTGATAAACCACCCTACCCCCGAAGGGCTCAGGGCGGTGTACAACAACAAATAACAAGACAATAAAACAAATCGAATAGCCCCAATTAAAACAATACAAAACCTTAAAACTATTAAAACTATAGCAGCAGTAACCTACAAAAAATGAATGATAATAAAAGGCGTCTGGGATCAAACCCCAGTGGACAAACCCTGGGCAGGAGGGGGTAGGCAGATGGTCAGATATATAGCCAGTGCGCGGGCAACAAAAGAGGGGCAACAAAAGAGGGGCGGGCTCAGCGCCCGGCCCCCCCAAAAGCCTGGTGGAACAACACAGTTTTGCAGGCCCTGCGGAACTCTCCAAGGTCCCGCAGGGCCCTAACTGCTGGAGGAATTAATTTGGCTTATTTCTGTCATGTTGAAATCAGTGAAACTTAAAAGTGCTTAGCTTTTGCTGAACCATATATAATACAACAGCTACTTTATCCTGCTATTACAGTAATAACAGTAAGGAGAAAAATTTAAGTCACAACCCTGCCAAAGTTGAAGTTATTTGAATCAGACCTTCCTCTATTTATTAATAGTTTACTTAGATTTGCAGCATCCATACGTTTTTTCCCCTAATAGAGAAAGCTACTTCATAGATATAAAAACCATGTTGCACTTACCTGTAACTGTTGTTCATCACATGGTCTTCGGTGCAGGCACACACAGGACTGCGCATGTGAAGGCCAGCCATGGAGAAGATTCACAAGCTTTTCTTCCCTAGAAACAGAGTGCCAAGGGGAGGGGTAGGGAGCACTATTTCTACAGAAGAAAATATTGTGAATCTTCCCTGGGGCAGTCCCATATGTGCCTGCACATAAGATCACAAGGATGAAATAAAAGCAGCACAATAAAATATTTGCTAAATCTAATATCAGATTAAAATGCCCAGTTCCATCACATAAAAGTCCTGCCATGTAGTGAGATACATGCTTGAGTTACCCCTGTAGTCTGGTCACATTAATATCACAATTAAGGTATTTCTAGCAGGAAAAAACCAGGAAACTCAGAAACTGCCAAAGTAAATAGTTGAGGAGGCAGCCTATACAATACATAGCAATTGGCAGTTTGATAGGTTGAAACCAACATTTTGTTTTAAGAAAATGTGATATGGTCAATGTCTACATCGCCAACAACCCACATCCTGATCAATTAGAAAAAAGCACAATTAGAAAACAGTCTTACCTGCAATCCATCTTGATACTGGACAGCAGCCTGCATGGCTTCCCCAAGCTTGTCAACACGCTCCTTCCATGCTTTATTCAAAGCATCCCAAGCAGAATTTAACTGCATTTTAAATGGAGATTCAATTGAATACCAAAGGGAAACAAATGCCATAAAATATGACTTAATCTAAAATGGAAATTAGAAATTTCTGTAACTATTGTCTACACAAAAATGTGGCAAGAGTCTTGCTAAAACCACCATTGGTTAAAAAAAAATCTAGCTACTTACTAAATAGCACTGGATATAAATTTTACAAGTTAGGCAAATGATTTTCACCTATCCAGTCCTGGTTTTGGAGCTTTATTTACCTAACTTATAGCCCAATCCAGGGGTGGGGAAATGGCATCCGGAAGTGGTCCAGGCCAATGCATTTACCCTCTTCCCCACTACCCATGCTGGCGGAAAGGACAAGGACGAAGTGTTTGGGGGCCCCACAGGGAGCACAGAGTGAGGTAGGCCAGGGCATTTCCAAGGGTGAAGCCAACTTTAGTTGGTTTCGCTTGGTCTTTTGACCGGGGAATGCCAACCTAGAGATCTTGAACCTTTTGGGCGTTATTCTGCTTAGGGTGGCATAGTTCATGCATTTTCAGATAAAAGTCACTTTCAAAACATTTATGAGCAGTAAGATGATGAACAGATCTTGGGCCAGTACAGCTCCTTTCCTTCATTTTACATGTAGGGTAATGCTGAACCAAGAAGTACTACTAGTCCATTTCCCAGTACATATTACAGAATGCAGAAAGATTGGCAAATGTGCACACCCCCTAGCCTCACTCTTGAACTTACTGCATGTACTGGTTCCAAGTAATAAATACTGGATGTTTTGCTTAGACTTCAGGATCTAGACGTCAATATATTTCGATTAGGTAGTGTTCAAAGTACTCAGGTTTTTTCCTTCTCTGAAGTGCTCAAGCTTAGTTCACTTCCGAGTTGTCGTCTGGTTTCCTAAATTACTCCTTATTAATTTGTTTTAAGAAACCTCCTGCACACACTTGCTTTCTGGGTTAATCAGTAGGAGAGGTAGGTTTGTGGTGTAGCATTAAATATTTTGATAATTCCATGTATCAGGGTAAAGGGTTGGAATGTATGCATGATAGTTTTCTTTCAAATCTGGACATTATATGACAAGTTACGGAATGAAATCTGGGTAACCTTTGCTCTTAACTGCAAAGACAGTCTTGATTTCATACCAAACACTGACCTTGTGCATCATATACCAAGATTTTTTCCTCTAAACTGCTTCAAAAAACACCAAAGGTTTTATGACGCTTACCTCATCTATGCTCTTGTTGACTAAAGGTTTGTCAGGTTCTCCACAAGCAGTTATGAGTTCAGATCCAAGGCTGACCACTGCGTCTAGTTCTTCTTGTAGCCCATCTACCTCTTCTTTGATACTCTAAAAGAAGAAGGAAAGAAGTCAAGATTCCAGTATTATCAAATTTAATAAAGTTAAGATTACCAGCCCAGAGTACATGTGAAAGAGATCTGGGAGTCTTAGCAGACCACTAACTGAACATGAGTCAGCAGTGTGATGTGGCAGCCAAGAAAGCAAATGCAGTTCCCGGCTGCATCAAAGGAGCATAGTGTCTAGATCGAGGGGTGTAATAGTACCTTTCTATTCTGCATTGGTCAGACCTCACCTGGAATACTGTGTCCAGTTCTGGGCACCATAATTCAGGAAGGATATTGACAAGCTTATTCCTAAATAAGCGTGTGAAGAATTAGAGCTTTATATTAACAATTGTTATTCACATACCTCTGCTGATTCTTGTTGCTGTTTCACCACAGAAGGGTCAATCCCAGGTCCCTCTAGTTCCTTGATAAAATCCTGAGTATCTTTAATAGTAACTACAAGAGCCATGTGATCACACCAGAACCTTTCCGCTAGTTCCATAACATCAAGCAGTTTGGCCTCTCTTTCCTCAGCCAGAGCATGGATATCTTCCCAGATGAAGACCATTTGGTCCAGCTTATCTTGAACCACTAAGCAAGCAACACAACCAATAGTTACGTCACCAGGTTAAGATCTTCTTCGATGAAACCATTAATGAAAACTTTCATGTGCGTTCATATTGGAGACAAATATATACTTTTATTTATTATTATTTATATTTGTATACCGCCCTCCCCAAAGGCTCAGGATCTTTGAGGATCTCTAAAGGCTAAGCTGCATTTGACACAACAGTCTGTGATCAGAATCATCCTCTGAATCTAAGGTTTTTGTTTGGGGATGGGGAAGAGGTAATCTAGAACAGGCGTGGAGCCATGATGCAGGGATAGGCACTGCCCCGATCCTTCCATTGCTGCAATTTACCTTGCAGGGTAAAATATAGACACTTATATGGCAACTCTATGATTTCCCTAGAAGAAAAATAGAAGCAACCTGTCAGTTTAGCATTAAGTAATTTAAATTCAGGAAATCCCATAATCATGGCTTCTCACAGAAACTGTTCTTTACAAACCACGGGTAAATACCCATCAGACTATTTTTATGTGACATTCTCTTTTTCCTGAAGAAAAAAATTATATAAATACTGGCTCATAGTTAATTTCTTTTTTTTACCATAGTCTGCTGCTTTGTTTACCTTGACTATAAAGAGGCATTTTTAGTTTGACATACCTTTAGCAGATATATCTTTATCAGCCCCTTCCGAACGTGCAATCATTTCCTCCCCACGCTGTTTCAGAGTTTCATAAACTGGCTGAAGTTTTTCCAGATCCACGGACACATTCTTATTTTCAGTGATCTGTTCTTTAATCTTCTCAACCTCCACAGAGATTGAAGGTGGTTGCCTCAGACGCTCAATGATGCGTCCCAGGCTCTCAGTGGTTGAATCTATCTTGTCATGAAACTGTGCAGATAAATGGAGGTGAGATATGTTAGACCAGCCATGACAGTCATTGCTGACAGAGTTGGAACTGATTTTTTTTTTTGGGGGGGGGGGGGGAATCCATTTATGCCAGAATCCCTTTTATCAATTTTTTTACCAAACTTTCCCACAGACCAAACGATTATGGTTCTTCATATGATTACTGCTAGAAATTGAAATCAAAAGGTCGCTCCTAGTCTACATGATTGGATAAGTAAAATAAAGTAAAATAAGTAAAATAAAAAAGATTTATATTTTGGTAAAGTTAACTTTTTATCAAAAATATAATGACACAAATTAGATAATTTATGATCAAATACAATACAGAAAATGGAAAAGGTTATTTCATAATTTAGATTCAGATTTCTGTAAGCTGGGGTTTTCAGTGGGTGTTTTACAATCATTTGTTTTTAGGATCTGTTATATTTGTATTTCCAATTATTTTCATGATGTTTGTATTTGTATGGAATTATATTAATATTTTATATTAATTAAAAAATCATTGCTGAATTAAAGGTGTCTGTAAGAACCTCAGCTGTATATGTATATGTACATAGGAAGTTTTGCAAGTATTTTAACAAATACTGTAAGTAAGTAAATAAGTAAGAAAATAAGTAAATAAACATCTCATTGTTCTTAGGGACAGCTAGATACCAGTATTTGCTGTGCTATTCTATCTCTGAGAAAAGAATATATTTCTGCTTTATCAGATTAATCCTTTTCTACCATAACAGCAAAAGCTTGGTCTAAAGACCTCAAAAAAGACAATGGAGTACTAACAGACAGCTACTATTTACAGAATTGTTTGGGTTGTTTGGAAGGAATAAGTGAGTCAAAAGAAGTAGACCAATCAGTAACCAGTCCTCCCATCTTTTGGCAAAGACAGCGGCAGTAATCCTTGGCCATCCATACATCAAGTACTCTTTTCAGTTGCCTTCTCAATTTATCATCAGGAATACACAGTTTTGCTATTTTCATGTTATTTATTTATTTTTATCCTACTCTTCCTCCAAGAAGTTTAGGGTAGCCTACAAGGTTTGCACACATCCCCCACCCCCACCACCACCACCGAAATGCAGTGACTGACCCAAGGTCATGCAGAGTGAACTGGGGCTTCCCCAGAACAGGGCTCTATGCATTGCTATACACACTGGCTCTTTATAAAGATGTCTTCATAAAACTTTCATGTTAAATTCACATATTTATCAGATATATTTTCAAAATAAGTACTTTGAGCTAATCTGTTTCTATTTTTATTTAAAAAGCCAGGTTTACCAATACAAAATGTCCTAATCTACTAACAAACAGGAAAAGCAAAATCATGAACAATGGCCTAAGCATTCATTCTCATGTCAATGGGTAGGCTACATTCCACATATGCCTACAATATATCTTGAGTACACTGACAAAAGATAACAACATCCTCTTGTGAGGGGGGGGCGGGGAATCCAATTGCTTGTCTGATAAAAAGTGTTACCTGGGTAGACTGAGAAATGGCTTCATCCAGAGCCTGAGCTCGCTTTTTGACATCTTCCTTAATTTGACTGTAAAGGGTATCAGCTGCTACATATTTCTCTTGGATTGAAAATCCTTCTTTGGGGCTCAGCTCCAGAAGCTGAGGTCCAGTTTTGTTCATCTTGTCTATATGAGGCTTGTGTTCAGCAATCAACTCTCGTAGTTGCTATAGCAAAGGAAAACACTTATCAGTACCCTAGTCTTGCACTGCCACATTACAGCTGTCTGCATACCAACACTATCCAGCTGGCAAAGAAGTCTAAACAAATATCCTGCACATTAAGGCAAAAGATAATTCATGTGGAATATGGCCCAATGCCTTTTTGTGATTTTTCTGCCTCTTACTTGAACCAACACCAATTCACACATTATAGAGAACATGGGTAGGGTCTAAAGGTCCCCATTCAGAACAAACCGGCAGATTCTCTTCAATTCCTCGGTGTTGGGTGACTGACCTGGATCAGGATTGCATGTGAACCCTGGATCAGCCTCCTTGCCGTGGCATCGGGTTTCCAAACTTCCTCACCCCAGACCATTTCAGATCATGAACATTTCACAGGGAAGGAAAGGCTGAAGCCCCTTCTCCATGGGCACCACGGTACCAATCCAAATCTGGCACTGCACTCATGGGAAATGAGGAGAACACACAACCCCTGTCTGACTGTTAGACAGGGTTGGTACACCAGAACCAACCTGTATATTCTGCCATGTGTGCACTGGGAAATCCTGTCTGCTGGAAAATCTGAAAAGTTGGTCAGCATTCATTTTGAACCACAGTGTTTGCTGTAAATTTGAAAGATACTGTATTGTTCCCTATATTGTATATAGCGACTGATGTTTCTTTGTTACTACAAACTAAGAAGTTATCTATATTCATATTTAAACAAAATGACAACTTTTGTGATGCAGTTGCTTAATAATAAATCATTGCTATTACTTGCCAATACGATGAACTCTTTTAAAAACTTGCCTACTCTTATTTTGCTACCTGCATCCTTACCCTATGTTCTTCTTGCTGGTGCTTTAGTGTCTCATATTCAAGAGCTGGTGCTGGAAGCTGCGAGATAACCAGTTTTGTTTCAGTCAACCAAGGCCAAATCTCTTCATATGTCTCCCAGAACTGGCTGACCAGAGACTGCGCACGTTCCAGCTGGAGATTCCTTTTAGAATTCATCTGACAGAGTGTATCGTATTTCTGTAAGAGGCTTTTCAGTTTGTTCTGTTAAAGAAATCGTCAATAAACAACAGCGTTTATAAAAGCATTTTTAGAAGAAAATAAGTGCTTTTCTGCTAGAGGAAGCTAATGGTCCACCCAACACTAGGGTTCTCAGAGCTGTTAGTCAGATGGAACAACCCAGCTGGAAGAAAATAGCCACATCACCTCTCTCAGCTCCTGGCATTCAGGAATGCACTTCCTATGAATATGGATGTTCAATTTGACTGTTATCACTAGTAGCTTTTTTTATATGCCTATGTTCCATTCATTTGTCTAGCCCCCTCCCCATGCCCCAGGTCCCACTTAAAGCCAGATTTTGTAGCTGAGAATTCTGTAAATTAACTATGCAAAAGTACTTCCTTTTGCCTGTCCTAGCAAAATTTGTTTTAATCTTTTGCTAGTCTGTCCAGATAACATTTTAATCAATTTGTCTCTTCTGACTAGAATTTTACAGCCATTTAAGCTAAAGATTATCACCAGATCTTGTTTCAGTGAGTTCCGCACATTAATTATGTGTGAAGAGTTTATTCTTTGTCTGCTCAGCAATTTTTGGACCCCCTCAAAGGTTAAATATTTTGCAAAAGGACAATTAAGTTCTTCCTATCCACTTAATAATATGCTTAATTGTATAAACTTCTATCACATCTCCCCTTGATCACTATTTTTCTAAACAAAATTTGTGATTCACAACAGAATTCATAATACTTCAACCTTTCTTTGAAGGAAAGATATTTGACCTCTTAATCATTTTGGTTAGTTTCTACCCACCATTATGAAGTCATACATATCTAAATTTTTCCCATAAAGATAATAGTGTGATTTGGGGATTTTTCTACTAATAACAATTTGGCATACTTTTTCCAAAACCATAATCAACTGCTTCTGTATATACTATGTCATACCTACAGAACGTACAATAAGCATGCCCATCGTGGTAGAAATTCTTGTATCTTAGCTATTATTTCCTTATAAAATATGGTAAAGATTCATGACAGAGATTCTTGCATCTTAAATGTTGTTTCCTTATAAAATACTAGCACCGCCTCCTCCTCCCCTCCAGGAGACCAGTCCATATTGTTTGGGGTGGGGGAGGCTTCTGGGTTGGGGGCGGATGGGGAGTGGGATGGAATGTTGAGTCCTGCACACCCATTAGCTAGGGGTTTGTTGTGGGACATTCCATCCCTTAGGCAATTGTGTAAAAGGATAATCATCCTCTCCACAGCTTCTTATATCATACATGTGTGTATTAGCAGATTAATCCCATTGGCAGATTAATCCCATTAGACTAGCCCAGAGGCTAAACAGTTAGAAACATTACTGGCAATTATAGCTCACTTGGAAGTAATCCTAATATAATGAATCCTAGTTAGCAGGTATCTCAGACAAAAATAGTCTATTCCCAGAGAAAGCCTGAGTATTTGTATAGTTATTAGGTCTAGGGAACTCACTTGGAAACACTGTAACTGTAAATTTATAATCATATCCTATTCCATCTTCCTCTTGGTTTCAAGCTTACTGGCTCTAGGGGAAGGGACATAAGCAAAAACAAGTGAATTCCAGATGTGGCTCACAGGAAACGTAATATGGGTGAATGGAATGGGGGAATGGAAAGGACATATATTGTATCGTCGAAGGTTTTCATGGCCAGACTCAACTGGTTGTTGTGGGTTTTTCGGGCTTTGAGGCCGAAAAAGATGTACAGCCTGTATCCGTGGCAGGCATCTTCAGAAATGTATTCACAGATACACCTCTGAAGATGCCAGCCACAGATGCAGGCGAAACGTTAGGAACAAGATCTACCAGACCACGGCCACACAGCCCGAAAAACCCACAGCAACCAGAGGCATATAGTGTCCACACAGAGGTAAAGAACTGAGATATGTGTATGCGGGGGTATTGCAACGGATTCATGAAAAGCCTAGGATAAAAATAGGGACAGAGCTTGCTATCCCAAAATGCCACAGCGAGTCCATGTACTGAGAATGTTGACCAACTGAAAGGAAGGTACTTCCTGAAGATCATCTCTTTTCATTTCTCTGTTTAGTCAGGTAACAGCTCTTAAGAGAGGAAATGAAAGCTTTGGTTAGTGGCTGCACAGTCTTTTGACATATGAAACACAGTGTTTTGTTTCTGGATTTAAAAAGGTCAGGGCTGAGGAATGATATCATGCTATCTGAGAAAGGGTGACACTTCTGGCATTTTGCTCAGGAGCAGCAGAAGACCACTGCTTTCACATCCTGCATGTGAGCTTCTGAACATATCTGGTGGGCCACTGCGAGTAGCAGAGTGTTGGATTAGATGGACTCTGGTCTGATCCAGCAGGCTCTTTCTTATGTTCTTATTTTCCTTGATATTTATCAGGGAATTCTGGTGTGTTGTTATCCCATACCTGTAAGATGCTGTTGCTACTTATATATTGGCAGGTCAGGGGACAAGCCATTTGGAGCCTTCCTATTCCAGAGGAAAGAATGCAGGTAGAGTCAACCATTGTGGTAACTTAATCTTTCAAAGCACACTTCATAATCTTTTGCAGAGTAAAATATCCCCGATGAAGGCAAACATTACTAAGCAAGTGCTGCGAAGTACCAATAAAGCCATATACCTTCATTGCTCGTTTCTCCTCTTCTGGGCATGTCTTCATAATCTCATCACCAGATGCAACAAGTTCATCTATCATATCCTTATGCTTTAAAATCTCCATAGCAAAGGCCTAATGGCACAATAAAATATTGTGATATTAAGAACATGTGGACACAGGGGAAAAACATGTTCTGTGAGAGTCTGACAATCAAATCAAGGCAGACTGATTAACATGTAACAGATGGTAACACATTACCTTTTGAACTTGTAGCTGAGCAGCGGTCTGGTCACGTTCGAGCCTAATAACACCAAGAGACAGTAATTTCTTCTCTGTTTCAGCAGCCCAGGCCAATTCAGCATCAGCGGCATGATCAAACTAAAGAAATGACACAGCAGTAAAAGAACCATTTGCAAACACCAATTGTGCGGCAGCTTGTATTCAAAGAAAAATTTATACTTGACAAAACCAAATTGGAAAATTCGCTATAAGGATCGTAACAGAGTGGTACTTAAAACAGGACGTACTGCCAGGAAAGGGTTTTTAAAATTGCAACAACAATTCCTTATGCAAGGATTGATTTTTTTTAAAAAAATTAACACATTGTTTAAGGGACTTTGGTTGTAATTCTAAAGAGACATTCCTAGGAGTCAGCCCCACTGAATAACATGAAACATGCTTCCAAGCAGATCTGCTTAGGATTGCTCTCTTTGGGTAACTGTGTCAGTGTACCCTTGCTTGAGGTACTAGATAGCTAATCCGAGGCCTTTGAGGAGAGTAGATTAGGTGGCCTCTTGGTGTGACTGAACATGACGACTTCTCATAGTCTCAGAGCTATCACTTTTCATGTTAGGAAATTTCAAGACTCTCAGTAACACTGACAGCCCAATCCAAAAGTGTGTGTGGTGGGGGGGGGGGATAGAATGAGGCTGGGGAAGGCGCTGCTGCACTGTCTCCAAAGAAAAAAAGGATCTTTTCTCCCCCAGGAAAGCCAATTGTGGAAATGACTTACACTACCTTTTGGGGTGGCATAAGTCTCCACTGCTGAAGAGGGGCATTCCCTGGCCAAAGGTTCTTTCAGAATGCTCCCCCTCTACGCTGGTATGAGCATTTTTTACAACAGCTTGCCACTGCAGGGGTCAGCTTCCAGATTTGGGCACTGCAGTGGCTAGCTGCCAGGATAAGTCCCTCAGTGCCAGTGGCCAGTGGCCATGACAGGTTGCATGATGCTGGTGGCATGAGTGCCACCATAACCCTTCCTCCGCACCAAATGATATAATACTTTGTACTCAAACTTAAGAATTTCTATCAGTATTTTTACAAACATATACAATTGTTTTCTTTAAAGCATCTCTAAGACTTTTTCCCCTGTCACAATGCAGTGCTTTTTTGGAAAAAAACTCATGGAATCTGCCTTCTGGGAAAGGCTTTATTTCTGCTTGACATAAAAGCGTTAGTGGGTCAGAAGCCCTTTCAGGAAAAATAAGAGTTATGCCCTACAGCAATTATTTTTAGTAAATATGTTCACAGGTTTGAATAAAGCAAACTTTTTTTGTAGAACAGATTAAAGGATGCAATCATCACAATACTCCAAGTTAGTGGAGCCCACGATAGCAGTTTGATGATTTTAGTTTACATTAGAGGCGACATGGGGAAAGCTACATTTATTAATGGCTATTTTATGTAAAAAATATCTTGTTTAATTATGTTACGAGTAACAGAATCAAAAGTCTAAATTACATTTCCTAGTTTTCATGGCCATTACATTTTCGTGTTTTAGGGCTGCAATTGTATCTAATGTGGAATTCAATGCAAGTGATCGAAGTAATGGCCAACAGCACAGGTTAGATAGATTCATGGAGGATAAGTTCATCAATGGCTGCTACCGATGGTGAATAAAGGGAACCTCCATATTTAGAGGAAGTAAACCTCTGAATACTGGTACTACAAGACAGCATTAGGGAGGGTCTTAGCCTTTATCCTTTCTTCCAAGGCAACTGTTTTGGATGTTGTGTAAAACAGGAAGCTGGACTAGAAGGACTAGTCTGAACCAGCAGGCCTTTTATGCTGCTATTCAGTAAGCACGCTCACCTTAAAGTAAAATCTAGCTCTCAGTTATTCTTTAAATTATGATGCATGGCTTAAAAGGAAAATATGAGGGCCTGACATTTCTCCATGTCCCTTACAAATAATTCTTCATCTCACTGTTAATCTATTTGAAAGAGACCACAAATATACACTGTCATTCCACATTTACAGTCAGACAAAGTACGTTGTAAGTTTTCAAAGAGAAGTATATGAACTGAGTCATGCTGATTAAAGGGCCAATAAATTAAATGGTTAGAAAAAATTTAAAACGAACCTTAACAAAACACTGATGAGTACATAACTGTCTTTTAAAATTCTACTGGCCATTGCAAATAACATTTGCCTTTCCAGAGAAACCGTATCCTCCAACCACTGTTTGCATCTTTATTTCAAGGAATTGTTTACACAAGCTGGTATTTGACCTACATAGCAGTGCAGATTGCAAAAGTTATGAGCTTTGAATTTGCAACCCTTGCTCTGGCAAAATTCCTATGGAGAGAACCACGGGATGCCGCATACAATGCTACCCAATAAGAGGCTGATCCGTAATTTGTGTCAACAAGGTGGCAGATGGCTTCAACAATGCCTGGATTTGTTTTGGTCTGGACCCCATGTCTAAAAATTAAGACCATGGTCTTTTCAAGCAGCCCATTCTTGTGTAAAGGCCTTCTGCTATCATGAACCTCAGGCTTGTATTTATATACCCAGAGATTATTTTTCTTCCCACATCAAACAGAGAATAAAACTATGGGATTGTGGGCAGAATTGTTTACCTGTTGTGATCTTAGAATGGCAGCATCAATCTCCTCCACTTTTTCGGTTATAGTGTCAGTCAATGACCTGTACCGCTCATTGTCTTCTGTGACCATTTTGTCTATCCCTTCTCGTGCCCTCCATGGCACCAGTTCTAGCAAAGCACTGCTGACTTCATTGAGAGTGTCCAATAAGCTCCTGTTCTGTTTTGCTTCTTTTTTCAGTTCCTAAACATAATCAGCACATTTAAAATCCAAAGTATCTTACAGTTTGGTAGACATAATGGGTTTAATTTAATTTAGCTGTGTATTTTAGTTTGGCTGCACATATTTATGACTTTCTGTGAACTGATTGTTTACAGGCAACTTAGCTCACTGAGCCTATACCGAGATCTGATACGTAATTATTTATAGTCTGCCTGACTCACAAAGACTCTAGATTGTACAACTGTGTGTTCTATCATGTATTGTGTTATACTGTACCTTATGTATGAAAAACATGTATTTTTAAACTAACATTGAAAATGCCTTTTTTGGCCTAGTAACAAAAAATGTACAACATTAAAGATCCACACAAAGGTTCCATGTTGGTTCCACCTCCCCCAGTATTTTAAATTACCAAAGAGGAAGGAGCTGGAGTGTTTTACTTGTAAACTACAGCTGAAAACAGCACTCTCATTTCAGCTCTATAAGCTTTGCTTTTGTTATTGTATGACAGAGAAGCAGGTGATTCCTGAAGGGAAGTTTTGATAGAATACGAATTAAATACATTCCCACAGTCTGCAGGGCAGACTACTATTCTTTAGAGCTGAAAGGAGTTGCTAGTCATTAATCAAGCAAACAAAAGGAAGAAACATATTTGTGATATCCTGATTTCGCTCTCCTCTTTGTTGCATAAATCAACTGAACAACAAAATGAGCACCAGTGAATTTCTGAGGTAATACCGATTGGGTTAAGTTTGAAGCAAATCTCTATAAATTAAGTCAACAAAAATATCTGACATCTAGATTTGAATTTCCTAGGGACTAGTATCTTTAAATGTGATTATTTAATGTGGGATGGCACTGTCCGGTTCTGGTCAGATTCAAGACTAAATCACAACCATGCTTCAGAATTGGATTTTCAGAGTATTTGTTGCAGTTAGCATTTTATACCACAAAAAAATTACAACATTATCAAAATGGATCAAACAATTGCACCAGGCCCATTCAGCATATGCTGAGAGAACACAGGATACTGACCAAGTAAACCAAGGCTGCACCAATCTGTGGATAAGGTTGACACTATTAATCTTTCACCTGGCTTTCAAGAATGAAAATATATCTATTAAACACAGCCAAAGATACCATATTCTGACTTGTTTACAAGATATCGTCCAGAAATCTGCATATTATGTTACTTAATGGCTAAACATCTCTATATAGGAAATCACTTTTTAGATAGGTGAAGATCTTCAACATTTATACCCACCCTTTGTCTGTCTTGTGCTTGATTTAATACTTTGCCTTTGGGGCTCTGAGCTTCATATGAAAGTAATTCCGCTTCAGTTTTGTCAAGCCAAGTACAAAGTTCCTCGTGAGCTGATTGCAGCTGCCCAGAAAGTTGTAGAGCCTGCTCTAAGGTCTTGGATACATCGGAACTCAGCTTAGTGATGTCTTTGTATCTTGCTTTAATGCCCTCCAATTTATCTTGGATTATGACAACTTCATCGCCTGTATTTTGGAAGAGATATTATTATACAAATGACAACCGAATCTAAAGCAATTCAGAATTTAAGGGTAGGTCCAGAATTCAGATTTCTAGGCATGACAGCTTCCTTGTTCATTTCAATCTCCACATTCTTCAGCATTCACTGATCAGTAGTTTCCCCTATTCAAGCACTCAGGGAACTCTATGCACTCATCTCACCACATACAGATTTTTGGATCAAGGTACATTTCTGATCTCCTCAAAATCTGAATATGATGTGATCTTGCTCCTGCATTTCACTTTTGACTTCACTTTTTAAAGAAAACATTCAATTTGCAGATGTCAAGTTAGAGTTAACTATCTGTATTATATAACACAAATCCCATGGTTCTCCTTTCTTTATGAACTTTTTCTCACTGTCCTCAGAATTTATGTTAGTCATGATTAATAACAGGGGACTTCTCTTGTTCAAGTATTCTTTAAATACATGTCAACATCCTTTTCACTGGGATTTACATACTTCCTAATGAACGACAGTACCAGTATTTCAGAAATAAGAATGCTGGGTTTTTTTGAAAGGCTATATTCCCCCATTATGATGCCCTACTTCACAAGTGAGGGTAGGCCCAACATTAAGATTAATATAGTAAAGCATAGTAGAAAAGAATGAAAGCAAAAAAGAAAAAAGAGGAGACAGAGAGGAGAGGCCAGATGAAGGCAGAATAATGTTGATGCCCTTGGAATTGAGCAACTTTGTACAAAATCACACTTTGACTACCTTTTCTTTAAACACTGAGCAACAGATTTGGGGAGTCAGCTTGGTGTAGTGGTCAAAGTGTTGGACTGATATCCAGGAGAACCAGTTGAAATCCCTGCTCTGCTTTGGATTTCAAGCCAGGCACACTCAGCCTATACCACCTCACAGAATTATTGTGAGGATAAAATGGAGGAGAACCATGGAAGCAATTTTGGGTTTCCATTGGGGAGAATGATGGAGTATAAATATGAAGCAAATAAATAAGTTTGTATTATACTGTATGTTAGTTTAGCGTAGTATCTTCAAAAAGCCATCTATATTGAGATTCTGTAACATGCACATTAATTTAAATTTAATTGGCCAATTAATTTGTTAAATTCCTGATGGTCATTCAGCTGTCAGCACTAATTGCAAGAAAGAATGTACATTTTTATTTGTTCATGACCCTGTCTGAACTATCACTGATAGACGAAGAATCAAAGGCCATAGGAAAACTGCCGTTCACTACACTGGGTTTACCTTTCCAGGGAACAATGTAAATTCGGATTCTGAATTATTTCTCGCCTCTCTTGTCTTCCTGCCTCCCAGCCCCAAATTATGTGTCTCTGGGAGAGCTCATGGAGCTAGTGACTGGAAAATTAAGGAATGGTTGGTCTGCAAACCAGACATGCTGTGGGTGTAATTGGAATGCAACTTTCCCACAGTACTGGCCTAATGTGGGAGAAGTAGCCTCTCTGAAAGCAAAAGGGGGAGTAATCATTCAGTTCACTTGTAAACGTTACAGAGACCCATTACAAGATTTTTCTATTTATTCCTCCTTGCAAGAGATAGAAAGACAGAGAGGAGAGAGAGTTCGTAACATTACATTAAAAACATCAGATATTTAAGTGATTATTTATTCAAAAGGCCACATGACACAATTCCACATATCTGCCACCCACTAAATAACTTAAAAATTACGAACTATTGTTCAGGAAGGAAGGGGGAGAGCAATAGCTCAGGGTTAGAGCACAGCTAACAAATGATGTCCCTGCCAATAAAAAAAAGTAGGCTGGATTAGATGGACCAGTCATCTGACTCAAAATGGTAACTTCTGACGATCACAAAATGGGCTCACAAATGATGAAGGTTGAAAACAATCACTGATGCTACCACAACCCTGTATGTATGTTCAACGTCTTCCCTTTCTTTTTTAAGACAATGTAGGGTCCAGGCCTTCAGTGCGAAATGAGTATATGTACACATAGAAGGCCTCTCATGCCATGGAAATCCGTGCAACATGTCACATTCCCTTTAAACCAATAAAATTAAGTTTTCCCTAGTGGTGTTAACAGCAGTGATAGAGCGAATAGAGATTACCTTTTCACAGATGAGGTGACCTCTATAGGTATGAAGTTCTGCATATTTAGGCACTTTGAAATCAATGAGGCTTCAATAATAAGACACAAACGTAGCCTTTTACCATCCCATTGAAATCAATGGATCTTAAAAATGTTGGTTGATTCATTCCCTTAGTATTTATGTAATAATTCTCCTACATGCTGAAAAACCTTTTCTATACTTTAACTCAAAATACTCCTGTAAGGTGGGCCCCACAAAGATGAGTTGAAGCAAACAGATGATTATGTTCCTAATCTTTCCCACTGAGTTCATGCCTGAAATGAAATTTGAACTGAGGATTTCCAGTTCATAGCTCATGCTTTCAACCATTACATTCTTCCAAGCTCACAGTGAACGTTGCTATTTTTTTTTACTATTTCTACATCTCCAATACCTGACAAAGTTACTTTGTATTCACGAAAGCTTATACCTTGGAAAATGTTG
Organism: Sphaerodactylus townsendi; assembly: GCF_021028975.2. NCBI lineage: Eukaryota > Metazoa > Chordata > Lepidosauria > Squamata > Sphaerodactylidae > Sphaerodactylus > Sphaerodactylus townsendi. The sequence continues at coordinate 148,457,633 of NC_059425.1, read as the reverse complement.
TTGGTCTTCAAGGTGCTACTGGACTTGAATTTTGTTCTACATCTACAATCAATACTGAAACTCTGACTTGAAACTGAAGCACTTTCGAAAGGATGAGTGCTCACAAGGGCACAGAGAAGTTCCCACTGAGCTGCGCGTCACTTGTCCCTGTTGCTAAATCACTGGTTTCCTTAAGACTCTCACCTGTAGTTTGTTTGAGGAGCTCCAAACCATTTTGTATTGCTTGATCAACATTTTGCTTTCTGAGCAGAATCTCTTCTTGAAGAACCTAGGAGATTTCAGAATTGTTTTATAGCTGTAGAAGTTACACAATTGAAAAGGCTTTAAAACTACCGCTTGTTCTAGCTGCATTTATTGGACTGAAAAAATGAAGGCTTAAAATGAAACAAATAATAATAATAATAATAATAATATAATAGATAATGATTATAATGAGGATGAGGATGATGATGATAATAATAATAATAATAATAATAGATAATGATACTGCTAAAATCAATAGTACCAAAAATAACAGAAAATTAACAGAAAACAAATGCAAATACCAGCATTTCAGTGTGTTGTTTCACAAGCAAGTCAGTATTGTAGTCTTGGACTGCCAATTTGCTCAACCTCTGATGGACTTCATTCAGCCAATTCATCAATTCAACTTCATCCTCTCCAAAAATCTGAGCGTTGCAATAGGCTTGCTGGAGCAGCTCACCCCTTCTGCTGCTTTTCTCCTGGATCTCAATATATCGGGTTTTGGATGAATCTAGTTTCTCCTGCACCATATCTTTATCTTCCCTGGAGCTCAATGTCTTTAAAGCCTCCCCAATACTAATAGCTTGCTGTAAATTTTTATTGCGAATAATGATGTCTTCCTCTGAGGCCTAAATGAAGTGTTCAAAATAGTTTTTAAAAGAACACGACCACAGAAAAGAAAAAAACACAAAACATGAGCAAAACTGAACACAAAAAGCGATGCAAATAAAGCTATGAAATGATAGCAATACAGATATGTACAAACTCATCAACACAAAAAAATGGAGCTCCCTCAATTTGTTGAACAATTAAGTTAGAAATGATGACCCAAATGAATGACACAAAAAAGTCTTACTTTATGTTGAGATATCTGCTGTTGTAATTTGGAGGCCTGTGTTCCAATGGGCTCAGAATTTGAAAGCTTTTTCTCAGTGGTGGTTAGCCATTCAACTATGGGTTCTAAGGTTTCATGGAATTGCTGTGCTACAGCTGAGATCTTTTCCAACTGACAATTCCTACAACATGCCAAGACCAAAAATAAAAAAACCATTTGTTAGGATGTAAAATACCCCACACTTACGTCTTCAAGTCTGCTCTGATCCAACAAAAATGTAATTATCAGTGGAAGTGGTGAGGAATCTATCACTCTGAAACAAAATTCTGTGAACCACCAACATTACTTAAACTAGCATGAGCCAGAATGAACCAAACAAGAGACTGCAATATTTTATAGATTTGCTTAATGACATTCTGTTTTACGACTTCCACATTGATAAGCTGAAAAGAACAAGTTATATCAGCAGAGGCACATCTAGGGAGCGTGAATGTTGTGCTAAATTCAAAGGACAGAATTTCACATTAAAAGCACACAAGGCTGCCACTGACAGATTCGGTGTTGCAAGTCTCAGCCTTCTCAGTCACATTTGGTTCAATTTAACCCATACTCTTCTCAACATGACAGCCAGTGATAAAGAAAAGCAAATCGTAACAATGTTGAAACCTGGGTTTAGTTGAACTACTCATTACACCGGGGGCGGGGTGTGTGTGTGTGTGTGTGTTTGCAATCCAGAAGTGACATTCTTGCTGGCAAGCCAACACTATTTGTAATGAGTAGTTCTGTTCTATAATCTGTTCCACTGAAAGATCTCAGGAGATTTTTGAATTAATCTGTGATCTGAGACCATTTCAAGTGGAAAAGCCAGGTGCTACAACTCTGCACACAACACATGTGCTGTTCCACTCAGTTTGGGTGCCCTCCTCCACAAGTTGCTGGGATGGAAATTTATAGGCAGAATCAGTCTATGTGAACTCCCCAGTGCCCACCAGTTTGGGAACAAATGGAGCTTTCCCCTAAATCACAGGTGTCAAACTCATGGCCCTCCAGATGTTATGGACTACAATTTCCGTCATCCCCTGCCAGCATGATGCTGGCAGGGGATAATGGGAACTGCAGTTCATAACATCTGGAGGGCCGCGAGTTTGACACCTGTGCCCTAAATAATCAATATTTTATTGTATACCTCAGGAATTAATGATTTAATATTTTGTTGTTGATTTCATGGCTTGCTTCTTGTCTGAGGACTGTTTTATGGAAACCAGTTCAAGCTGATCAATATAGTTTTCTGCCCTGGCCAGCTCCTGATTTTTTTTAATATTAGTAATTTATATGCTTATTGTTTTGTGATTTTATTCAGCCTCAAATATGAATGCCAATCTCACAATCAACAGAATGAAAACCTTTATACATCTGCAGATTATATATTGCTCCACACTGCATTTAGGCATGCACCCTGCTGCGCTTGTGATTGAATAAAAAGCTTTCACATACCTGGCTTCAGCCTTATTGAGCAACACATCCCATCTGCTATTTAGGAGGCTCAGCTGTTTCAAGATCTTCCGTTTATCACCAGGCTCTGCTGACTCTGCAATTTTCTCCCCCTCACGCTTGATTAGTTCGACAGTGGGCTTGCGGTCATCCAGCAACCTCTGGAGAAGCTGGAGACAAAATAATCAACAATCAGATTGCCAGGAAATGGCTGTATTACTACAAAGGAGTAAAAAGATGAAGATGCAGATTCTTCAAGGTTTTGCTTACTGGGAGAAATGGCATGCTTCAAGGAAAAATGTCCCAAGATGGTGGCAATATTACAGTGCAAATGCTATCAGGTACATAAGTAATTTATGATTAGAGCTGGCAAAGTAGGCTGGTCTCAATATAGATCCCACTTCTTTCCAGACATATTTTACTCATGTTTATGTTACATACAATAAACTATAGGGGCAGGAAACAAATATGAATGCACAAAACTACATGTTGTAAACTATTAAAGCATCAAAATACTAACAAGTTAGCATACCCAAGGGGGTAAGTTGAGATTCGGGTGCCTCTTTTAAATATGGGTTGTATGCATGATGTTGCTATTGTTTTAATGGATTTTAATGCACTTTTGTCTTTTGTACACTATGTCATATTGTCTGTTATTGGTTTTACTATACACCGTCCTGAGCCCTTCAGGGATAGGGCGGTCTATTAAATATAATTAATTAATTAAGTTATTTGAAAAGTCAGTCTCTGTATGAATAAAATATATGTTAGAATAGGGATCAGTAAGTAGAGGCACAAGGGCCAAATCTGGACTCCAAGGGAACACCAGCCCCTGTTCCCAAGTCACCTTGACAGAGATAAGAGGGCTATGTGGATCATGATGTAGATGTAGGAACGCTCTGGTTGGCCAAGATATTAGGTCTGTGCTAATATTCAGCCATTTGGGAAAATCAGTGAACACAGGGACAGAATTTGCAATCTTCTCCGAAGCCCAGCTGCCTAGCCACTGGTGGCTCTGACATGTGGGTCCATTGACATTCACCATCAAATTTGACAGCAGTGAATTAGGTATTTATATGCAACATAAGAATACTCTGGCAAAAACATGGCAAGCAGATAAGACCACATCATCAGCATGTTATCACAATATTACCCAGTTTACAGAACATGCGCAAAGCCCAATGATGTTTCAGTCACAGAAAAGTAGAGCGTAAGTACAGGGACAAATTTCAGTTCCCCAGTATTAGAAGAGGAGGATAAAGTGGCAGAAGAAAAAGAGGAGGAAAGGTTGGTTTTTATACCTTGCTTTTCCCTACCTTTTAAAGAGTCTCAAAGAAGCTTATACTCACCTCTCCTTTCTCTCTCCACAACAGACACCTTGTGGGGTAGGTGGGGCTGAGAGGGTTCTGAAAGAACTGTGACTAGCCCAAGGTCACCCAGCAGCCATCATGTGGATGAGAGGAGAAACAAATTTAGTTCTCCAGATCAGACTCCACTGCTTAGGTGGAAGACTGGGGAATCAAACTCAGTTCTCCAGAATAGAGTTCTCCAGATTGCTAACCACTACACCACACTGGTAGAACACATAGCACAGGGAACAGGAAAGCTGTTTCCTACCACCTGTTTCTGAAAAAAAAAAAGCCCTTCCATTGGAGGAAAGTGTGTATGTTGTGGGGGAGTGATTTCTATTAATTCAACTTTGTAAGCTACTATGGATTTCATGAAACTCATGAAATAAACTTCCTATTTGTATTCAAGTGTAAGTATAAGAAACAGATATTTCAAGCCTTTCCTGAAAAATATACAAAAAACTAACCCAATAAATTAATTGCTTATGGGTATAGGAGGCACTTTGCTTATATGGAATCTTCGGATTCACACAGACTTCCCATTTTTTTGGATGGAATGACCCAATTCACAAGCACAAATTGGTAGATGCACAAAGTGGACTCCTCCATGAAATAGTCAAAACATTCCCAAATCCAAGAGATCTTCCTGTGCCTACAAGTGCAGGCAGGACTGAGTTTAGGAAATAATTTGTATTGTATGTGAGTGGCCTAGTTCATTGCCTTCTTTGATTGGCCATTTTTCTATTGAATACTGTAGAACAGTGGTTCTCAGCCTGGGGGTCAAATGACCCTTTCACAGGGATCACCTAAGACTCTCTGCATCAGTGTTCTCCATCTGTAAAATGGATAAATGTTAGGGTTGGGGGTCACAACAGGAAGAACTGTATTAAAGGGTCGCGGCATTAGGAAGGTTGAGAACCACTGCTGTAGAACAAAGTAAGATGCCTATAGACTTCTCTAAGAGTGATTCCACACCACATATTTATAACAAGTTTCCCTTTAAGAGAGAACAAGTTCATTTATAATGATTAGAATTCATTATAAATATGCTGTGCAGAATCCAATTAAGCTTACCACTTTACTTCATTATTAACAGTAGCATCAAGTGTTCCTTTAGCAACAATGGCCTGGGATATGGATGATGACAGCCCCAATACATTGGAGAGCTACTGCGGTAAGGTGCTTAAGAATGTTGAACCAGAATCTGCAAGATTTGGGTTCAAATCCTACCTATGCCATGGAAGCTCAATGGATGACCTTGGGCTAGTCATACTTTCTCAGTCCAACCTACCTAAGAGGGTTTTTGTAGTAACAAAAAGGAGGAAAGCATAAGCAGCTTTGGGTGCCTATTGAGGAAAAAGGAGGGGTATAAATGAATTAAATAAAATCTAATTCTTATAGTGCAACAGATCTTAGACAACAGACATCTAGCAAAAGGATTACATAACTTTCACTCACTTTTTGTTCCTGGATTTGGGCCTTTACAACTTTAAACTCAGCTGATGGAGGTTTTTGATTAGCCACCAGATCCTCAGTGTCAATCAGCCAGCTGAGTATGGATTCGAGAGCATCTTGAAACCTCCCACAGTGGAGTAATGCTTCTTGCAATTGAGCTGCTCTTTGGGCAACCTTAAAAAACACAGACATTTTAAATATCATCCTTCCTCTGCTATCTCCTCCAATTTGAAATGTATGCTATGTAGAATAAATCAGGTTAAGAAGAAAAAGTAACCATTTAAATCTAGTACACTTTGGTTCTTGTAGCTCTTCACTGATTCAGCGAGTGGCATCTATGCCCCTTAGTAAAATTTAAAGTTGAGGTCAGTACAGGTCATGAATATTACAGGTGTCTGTATCAAGATAAGCTGCAGGTTCTCAAAGGGAGAGATAGTTCTGACTGGGCACTTCAGATCATCCTCAGTGAGGTTGGATCCTTCACAGAGCATTTCCATGTATATCCATCTTCATTTGAATAGGAGGAAAAATGTTCCCCCTCTTGTCAGCAAGATACAAAATTGTCTGAATTATCCTATGCGTTTGCTGTCAGTATTTGCATTAATAAAGCACATCTCTGTTTTCTAGAGGTTTCTGATTCTCTACCATTATACACTTACAGAGTACTGTGCCAATCTGCTCCTTCAGAAGCTCAATATAAACACAGGCTATTGAGCTCAATATAAACATATGGCACATCAGAATGGGTTAATTCATAACAAATACCTCAGAAAGTCTACTCTGAAAAATTTAGTATGGTATACATGTAGCTGCCTTATACTGAGTCAGACCACTGCTCTACAAAGGTTGTTATAAACTGACCTGATTGACTACAGCTCTCCAAAGCTTCAGGGAAAGGTCTTTCAACATTACCTACCACCTGATCCCTGGAGTTGCTGGAGATTAAGCCTGGATGGAAGGCAAATGCTTTACCACTGAGCCACAGCCCTTCCCCAAGGAAGAAGGAAAAGGCAATACTGCCTTTCTTGACAGAGTCAGAAATATCCACAAACAACAGGAACAAGAACAAAGCAGCCGTGAAAATACATTTTAGTTACCTTTTTGTTGAGCGTTTTCCATCTCGTGTTAACATCTTCAAGATCACGTTCAAGGTTATCAATGCTTGTGTTTTTAGCAGCACTCTGAATAAGGCCTTGACCCAACCAATTCACCTCCTGTTGCTTAACCTGCAGTGGATCAACCTCCTCCTTCTCGAATACCTACGGATTAAAAGAACAGCATGGAGACATTTGGACTGTCATATCTGGAGCATGCCCAAGCAACTGGAAGAACAGATATAAAGCAGTGCTATCTCACAGAACATACTAAGTATAGGTTTGAAGGAGGAAGATTTTAAAAGTCACATTTAACTTGGAACTGTTCTCATGAGCATGTATCCTCTCGGCACATTTTATTTTGGGGGTATATTAACTCTATGTAAACCTTTAACTGTGCATTTCACAAACAATAACACAGAAGCTCTTTATCTGACAGGATCTTCAGCAAATAAAATATAACAAGCTTAAGAAGAATATGCAGGGCTCAACATAGGAGACTGCAGAAGGCAAGTAGCCACAAGCACAGCTGTCTTTTAAACACAGTTTTGTCTTAAGCAGCTTGACATTGGCCTCTGTCTCTCCTACAATCCAAAATGACCAATAGGATGCTGGGTAAAAACATAAGCAGGGATGACCCTGCCTCTAGCCATGATCTTGGACCGGGGGGGGGGGGGCTGCAACACAGTGGCTTGGAGAAAACTGTGATGAACACAAAGGGTTTGCTACAGAATCCATAATTGAACAAGATATTAAAAATGGCAAAGGAATGCTGTTGTGCTGTACTATCTTCTTTTCTATCCACACCCAGACTAGTATAGAACAGACTGACAAGGGGGAAGAAATAACTGTATTTTCCAGGTGGTCCCTTTTGGCAGGAGATCCAGACATTACAGAATGAAGTTATCATAGCTTCAATATGTAGTTATGTTAACTCAATCCACCAACAAAAATGGGGTTCATCTGAGGACATCCATGGGCAAATGGGAAAAAATATTCTGCATTCATCAAATTTGGGGAGGGGGGAAAGATGATGAAAGCTATACCACAGGATGTATGACTGTGCACTTTAATAGTGCATTCTTATGCCCTTGTAAGCTTTTCAGCTTCAATGGACTTAGCAGGGTACAACTGTTTTGGATGGCGCTCTAGATACATTTCTAGCTACTCTACAGCTAATTCTCATGACACTATGCTCCCTGTGATGACTCATGCATATTAAAGAAATTGTTCAATTGGAGTACCAAAAAAGGTAATTTGCATTCTGTACACAAATAAAAATGTACTTTCCACTTTAAAGTTCTCTATTTTGAATCCAAGAACAGTTAATACGGATTTAATAGGGAAACTTACACATAAATTGCCCTGTTTTCAGAATGAAATTTTGCAACCCAACACCTGCCTACAAAAGCTAAAATCAGGACACAATCACACATTGGGGCAAATATTCCCCCATGGCTGTTTCAGCTGGAGAAAATGTCAGAGGAGGGGAAGAGGGTTCTGGTCTAAATTGGGTCCTATAGCTCTTATGAACTTAGTTCCCAGAAGCTACCATCTGACTAAAGAGAGAGTTTAAAATGTTATGTCTACTTTGACCTCAAGACACCTCATAGGCTGAAAGAAATAATACATTTATTATTTCTTTCTCTGAAATTGGAAACATGGTAATACTTCTGAATCAGTTAATGGTACCACCTGGGGAGTGGGGAGAGGGATCCGCCTGTGGAACAGGCATGTGGCAGCGCTGATGGATCTGTCCACCCCAGGGCACTTGCTCCAGAGGAGCAAAACAGCTGGCACGTGGCCACCATGGTCCTCCCCAGCACTGGGACATGGTGCCAGTGTCCCTGCAGCCCCACAACCTCTGCCAGGGCAGCAGGAGCAACCTGGGGGCATGACTGGGGGAGGAGCTGACTTTTGTTGGCTTCTTCCTGGCTGTTCGCCCCATTGTGCTGGTGGACGGGACGGCTGACTCTCACCACCAAAAAAGTGCCCAGTAGGGGCTTCCTGGAGGTGGGAAGGTTTTTCAGCTTTTTAAGCCTTCCCATGCTGCCAGGAAGTCTTTATGGGAGCAGTGGGGTGGATCCGCATCGGCCCTGTGGCCCATTACCCCTGAGTTCGGATGGGGTGAATTTGTAGCAGTAGAACCCAAATCTGAAAATCAGACAGGCCACACATATCTAACAGTCATCCATTGGTATGCTTAAATAACTTTCAGACTGAGACAGAATGCTTGCAGAATGTAAGCTTTGTTTGTTAATATAATTCTGTTTCCATGTCTTTGTCAAGAGACTGCACTAAATTTATAGAATACTGGAGGGGAAAAGTTGAGGCTTTTAGATCTCACAGGAAACTTAAAAGTGTAACCAAAGGGGAGGGTAAAGCTGCATTGGAAGCAATGTGACCCCTTAGCCAGAGCCATTGCCACCAGTGGCACTCAAAGTGGCATGGATCCCAGCACAGAGGGATATACCTTGGCAGTAGGGTGCCACACTGCCCAGGCCACGTGAATCCGGAAGTTTTCCTACACGCTGTTGCTTTTGTGCCACTGGAGGCTGCGCTGGCTTGGAAGGGGGCATTCAGTTTCAGCCCCGGAACACCTCCTTTTTGGGAGTGCAGACTTACCACCACAAACTATGGCATATGTCATTCCTGCTGATGGGCTTCCCTGGGAGAGAAGATGATTTTCTCCTCCCCGGAAGCAGACTGTCTCTTGGGAGCCACCGCTCAACCACGCCCTCCTTTGGATTGAGCTGCCTATGTTTACCATAATGCATGCTTAATAGTTTGTAAAGCAGAGTTCCACATATATACAACTTGAAGACAGTGAGCAATAGGCCCCTTTTTCGCCGCCCCCCCCCAAATAAAAAGCAATACTGAAAAAGTTACTTTGAGCAATTAGAAAATTAGTAACAGGTGCTAAAATATTCAAAACTAGCGTATCTGGGCAATATCCAGTGAAATATTTTACTTCTATTTGATTTGCAGATGCCAGGTTTCATATTGTAGGCCTCTAGCGATGCCTTCAGATTGGAGAATTCCTGTAAATTTGGGGATGAAGCCTGGAAAGGGGGGGGGTGGTAATTGAGAAGGAACCTCGATGGAGTTTAACATCAGAAAGTACTCCAAAGTACTCATTTATGTCAGAAAAAACACACCTAGTGGCTATCTTTTGGGCCCAAATAAGCAGTCATTAAATTCTTTGATTTCAGACCTCTATTTCTAATTCAAAAATTCAAACCCTTTAAAGGCATTTGCACATTATTCAAATTTTCCCTAAAGCTGTAGCATAAACATATAGATGCACAACAAAGGAGAAGGCATTGAGGTCAGAGTTTACCAGCCAAACTTTACAACAAAACCTAAAATAACTTGATACAACTAGATCAGAATGACAAAAAATTAAAATAAATTACAGACTTCACAAGCATCCCTTAGTTATTGCAACACTTCATTCTACTTCCTTATTTCAGCCACCAGTCAGCAAATGTTGTAAGGTCTCCTGTAAAATCTTGTACAACTTCAGAGCTACTTTTTGGCACGAAGATGCAAGGGAAGCATTTCAGTGCATGCAACAAGCCTTTAATCTGTGTACTTTGGAAACCACAACAATCTGAACACTGCAGTTTATACCTTTATGACTAACAATGCAATCCTAACAGAGTTACACCCTTCTAAAGCCATTCAGGATAAAGACTGAGAAGGATGTTAACTCTCCTTAGGACTGCACTATAAGTCTGCTCAAAGCTGAATAAATCAGACCCTGAAAAGCATCAGCTGCCTGAAACACAATTTGTGTAAAAATTGGGTGCCAAAGCATCAGTGTATATTAGAAGCGTTCTAAATGAAGGGTAACAGGCACCATCTGGGCAACAAATAACCATGCGCTAAAAAGCTGGAAATAAACAACCCTTTCACAAACTGCCCTAATCAATTTAGTAAAGTGACCATATCACCCATTTTTGCCTTCTAATAACATGTTAGGTAAACAATTCTAGAAACCTGGTTGGATAGATTAGTCAAAACACAGATGCTCAATTACAGAAGAGAAACTTCAATAATGTAAGAGACAACCACAGTATTAAAAAGTCATTTACGGATGGAGTTACCTTGTTAAACAACATGCCATTGCAAACTGTTTCCAAGGTTTGTTCTACCGGTATCTTTCCACTCCAGAAACTGAATTCACTGTTCATTGGATTTGCTTTTTGACAGAATCTGGGGTTATCAAGTTCCAACATCTGATCAGAAAATTCTATTTCACGTGCCTCTTTACAGATCGCATCAGATTCATCTGTGATCATGTATTTTATTAATTCCATGCTACTAGAATGCAATAGTGCACCTTCATAACCAATATCTATATCCTGAGGTGAAATGTCCAAAAAGTCCTTTTCAGTCATCCTGTCTTGGGTTTCTAATGGCTCATTAACTTCAGACCCATTATGCATTTTCTTTTGGTCTAAAGCAAGATCATGTTCTTTCTCACTGTCCTGGAACCATTCCGCATGGGCTGAACTGTCTTTTTTCAAAGATGTCAGTGGCCTGCAAGGCCCATCTCCTCCCTCCTTATTACATTCAATATTCCAGAGGACATCTTGTTCTCTAAGTTCTATATGTGAATCACTACGTGAATTCGCTGGGTAGTGTCCATTGACAGTAGCACTTCTGGTAGTAAGCAAGAAAATCTGCTGTTCGGGTGAAAGTGCTCCAAAGTTACCAACCGAGTGAATATCTTCTGCAGAAGATATGCTCATTTGAGATTTTTCCCCTGGTGGCACATCTTGTTTTTCCTCTTGTTCAGCTTGAGGGCTGCACAAACCAGAATCATCATCTTCTGAGGTTAGAGAATTAGTCCCATATTTACCTTGGCCTGTTGTCACCAAGTCTGACATATCAACAGTTCCAGCCACGGAACATTCACTTTTATTTGAATAATCTGCAAAATTTGGTGGGACAAGCATTCTCCAGGATCTCCTATGTTCTTTCTTCTCTGTATGATACTTTGCTTTGGGCAAGCCAGTGGCTCGAATGATGTCACTGTTTAGCTTAAGGGCATCAAAGATCATTTTTTCATCTAATTTATTGGCTTCCCGGCCTCGGAGCTCAAACACACTTGAGGAAGAAAGGGCCCCATTGGAGCACAATGTACTAAGATCCAGTGTTCGATGGCTGTATGGCAGTGTCCTATCTGAGAAATGCCTGGAAGAAAGACTGCCTTTGGAACCTGAGTCAATCTGTTCATTCAACCGAACAGTGTCGTAGATTGACCTCTGAGGAACATAACAGTCTTCAATATTTATATCCTCTTCCTCTTCATCACCTTTTCCCACACAAGGGGGATTCTGGCGTAAACAGTCTGGCCTGCTAAGCGGCTTTCCCATTTCTGCAGGTATTTACAAGTCTAGCACTACAACTATGCTGCCTTAATGGAGACGAGCCACACAGCACAGATTTTTAAAAGTATTGGAACCCGTGTTTGAAAGCCTACAGTGAACTTGCCCACAGCAGAAACACATGCCAAACATAAGCATAATTATGAAGCAGTTAAGGTCACGATCAATGCATCAGTGTAGTGAGAAAATATGCTTTTACCAGGTGGTGTTTTAAACACCCCACATATTAAGTATAAGGTGCTTGAACTAAAAAGAAAACTTGGTGGGGGGCGGGGAGACCAAATAAATCTTTGAACACTACAAACTACTATCTCAGTATACATATACATCCAATAAAATGTACAAATACCAACTAGAAAACCCCGGTGAGAAGGAGAGTGAGAGGCGCAAGTACTCAGAACTTCCCAGATAGTATCCCATTTCTTTTCTTTTTCTCTCAGGTCAAAATTTGTGTCCCAGATCTCCAGATTAAGTCTTCACAATGAACAAGCCTTGCAGCAGGCAACCCGCTATCTTCAGAAAGTGACAGATTAACTCTAATCCACTTAAACGGTTTGCAGAATTCCATCTCCTTTATAAATAAACCATGCCGAAGCAGCTTTTCAAGAAAAGACGACAGCTCCCAGAGAAGTTGCTCACAGCTGAAACCACCTTCAAAGAAAATAGGTACATCCAGAACAGATATGGTCGTAAAAAAAGCCTTTCATTTTTTTGGGTAGTAGCTATAAATAACCTTGATCCAAAAAGGCAGTTTGTTTGTTGTATAGTGAAAGCTTCTCTGTAGTGCATTCAGAAATTCCATAGGGAAAAATCACAGTTTTCTGGTTAGCCAGGTCAGTGAAATCAAGCAGCTCTTTAACAAAACAAAAAAATAATCAGAAAAGAAACTTTGCCCAGTTCACCGGCAGAACATGCTCCTTGAAACTTGCCATCCTGTTTGAGGCAGCCGCAGAGCAGCATTTCTTCTCTCCTCCTGCACAAAGGCATGGCTGATTTACATTCTATTTTAACGCAGCAGGACCTCGGCATAAACTGTAGCTAAAATAGCCTGGCCCTGGTTTTCATCCTCATTCTGGAGATTGGCTCAAGCAAAGGAGGAGGAGGCATAAAAGGGACTCCCAAGAATAAAGGCTCACACATACTGTCCAGCGCAGCTGATAAGCTTTCCGGCTCTCCCTGATTCCTTATGGTCTGACAGGCATCCTCCCAACAAGCGAGCTGAAAGAAACGCCCTTTCCATTCTTCAGGCAACATCTGCTCCTATCCCATTCGCTCCCTGAGTATTATTCTAACTGAGCATTAGTAGGTGTCTGACCTCTCAGCTTGCCCCCCCCCCCCCATGTTTCCTGCCCCACAGGACTTAACTTCTTAGTCATCTTTCACTTTTACTGCTTGTCTTGTCTGTCAAGGAGGCTGGAGCGTTTCAGGGGGAGGTGCACATAGGAGCAAGTTCCTGCCAGCAATCCATATACAGGACAGCTTTCTGTAATTTGGAATGAAAAAGGTAGTGGAAGGGGCAGCAGTTGCTTGGGACACTGTGCTAATTAGTTCAAAATGTTGGAAATGTTACTATGTGCTGCTTTGCTGCGTAACCTGACACCATACAAGAGGGCCTGAATTACCAGGACCCCTCTCAAGTGCCAAGTAACAGCATTATTAATTGCTTTGTGGAAGAAAAACAATCCACAATATTGCAAGTGCTTTGGATGGACAGATATCTGACCCTTGTATGTTCAGTTCAAATAGTGTTGATAGTGGCATGTATCAATCCAGATTAATCAGTATCATAATATGCAATGAATCAAAACAGAAACAATTCCTCCTCTTTATCATTTTGATGTGATATCTACAAACTCGATCTTATGTCCATTTATTCAAAAATATTTCCACAATTCCACAAAAAATAAATGTCCATTGGATCCTGTCCTTAATTTTTGATAGTTGCAAGCAATATTTGTCCTGAAGTGGAATGTTAGCAAGCTAATAAGTGACAATAAAATTTGTTTATGAAACATGAGGCCATTTAATCACTTAAAAAAGGGATTTTCCATGTGTACTTTCACTTAGTGGCTGCCAAAGGAAAAATTATACAATGATCTACAAAGGAGAGGTTCAAAACTTTTTTTAAAAAATCATTAGTACTGCTAAGAAGTAAAAGGAAAGGCTAAGCAGGCTAAACACATAAGGAAGGTAACAATGCAAAGAGGAATGAAACTGAAAATTTTGAATCTGGTCTATCAGATAAAACATCTCATAAGGACACAGAAGATTCAATCTTCTTTCTCAATACCACAAACACCCCACCATTATTCTAAATGTTTTTTAAAGTGGTAGCAGTCTAGCATCCTGCTCAAAAACTTTCAATCCTAACCAGTATTAATTAATTAATTAATCAATCAATTAATCAATTAATTAATCAATTAATTAATTAATTTGGTTATATCGCCCACCCCCGAAGGGCTCTGGGCGATGTACAGATAAAACACTTAAAAGTAATAAAAACAATTAAAATAGAAATAATTTAAAAATAGAGGCAACACAACTAACAAGATCTAATGTTGGATGACAGCCTGCAAAAACCACTAACCCCTGGGAGGGGGCCAGGCACAATAATTAGCAGCCCACAAATATGGTATATAGAGGGGTAGTGTGGGCGGCAATCAGGCCCCCCCCCCCCCAAAAAAAAGCTTGGTAGAAGAACTCTATTTTACAGGCCCTGCGGAACTGTCCAATGTCCCGCAGGGCCCTAACAGCTAGAGGAAGAGTGTTCTGCAGGAACCAGGGCTGTAAAGGCCAGCCGCATCATTGAGAGGCCGGGGACTACCAGCAAATTTGCCTCTGCACATCGCAGAGGCCAAACTGGGACATATGGGGAGAGATGGTCCCTAAGGTATTTAAGACAAGACAGAAGTCAAAGTTTAAAATGCATAGATGCAGGTCGACCTGAGCACAGCTCCATTTTAAACCAGCTTTAAACCAACTTGAGCTGCCTTCACATAACTGAAGTTGGATAGTAGAGGCAAAGTAACAGGCTAATCTTGCAATCCTACAACAGGACCTGATGAGACTGGTTACACTTTAGCTGCCCAATGCATTGTTCAGGTAGGGAAGCATTTTGTAAAGCAGAAGATGATTCATGTGGGCAACTGCACTGCACACGCAGAAAGAATTTACCCAATATTATACAGAGCAGCAAAATATCTTGTCTGAACCTAAATTCTATGAGCTTATCAGAGTCCCAGAGAGATACAGACTGAAATTTATGATTTCTGTTTTCTGTTGCTGACATAAGTTTTATAAACAAAATTACAAGAGTAGTGCAAGAGGCATCATTGTAGTAAAAAAAATTACTTTAAATCTGAACAACAGTTCTAAAAAATGTGGCTGTTTACAACAGTAAACACATGTTGTCCTGTGGCCAGACACCAGCATACACTACTGGACAGCAACTAGCATTTTCATGGCACCTGGCCATTCTTCTTGCGTTAGGGATCTTCTTAATGTTACAAAATACCGTATATACTCGCATATAAGTCAACCTTTTCAGCACTTTTTTGTGCTGAAAAAGCCCTCCTCGACTTATACGAGAGCCACCCGCAGCTGCAGCTGCAGCCACCGCCCGTCGTCCCCCTCACTCACTCAGTCATCTTTTTCTTTCCCCGCAGGCTCTGCAGGCTCCGTTTCAGGGAAGCTGCTGCTCCGGGCAGTCTGTCTCTATCTTTCTTAAAAGGGCAATGCTCCAAAGATTGCTTAAGCACCCTAATCTAGAATGGTGGCAAGTTGTTTGCTGTGCTTACTCATTTCTAAGTAACTGTGCACAACAAAAGGATTTTACTCTGAGTTTCTGGGAAGACAGTGTTCATATTCAAATAACACAAATACTTACAATAAAGAACAATGCATGCTTCCTCGTAGGTTTGTTCTTTCTTTAAAGTTGATGAAGCAATGCATTATAGACTTAATTCTGAAAAAGCATCTAAAAGAAACCAGCTGCAGGAAATAGATAGCTCTGTGTAACTACCTAAACCAAACTAAACATTAGTTTAAGTTCACCAAGTGTAATACTCATCCAAGCCCAGCTGTCCTATGGAATGCAATTATAAGGCACCTCTTGACACATGATGTACACTATGAATATTCTGAAACGGCTCTTCAAACAACCCCATATCTAGTAATGGGAGGGGGGGTGTTAATGAGCTGTCATTGATGCAAACTGACATAAATTCTATGCACTTTAATAAAAAAAAAGTGGGAAGGGATCACTACCAAAATATTTTGCAAACATTTCAAAAAGCAAAACTACATGACAATGATTGAATCCTGCTTTCCTCCTCCCAAGATTAAAGGAGACTGTTAAAATATTCAAGCGACAGCCTGAGGGGTGCTGTTTTTTTAGGATCATCTCAAATGTTTGTAAGGAAACAGGGCCAGTGTTGCTAAATGAAGGAAATCCATCTACTGAACTTCCCTTTTGTTCACCTCCATTCAGTGTGTCGTTTCTCTAAAGCACAAAGATCAGTGACAAAACTGAATGAAACAGAAACACCATGAAATACGATATGCTAGCTTCAGTATGTGACTTAAAATGGAGCTTTGAAGGGAAACAATGAAAGGGTTGTTCTTGAGGTGGTTTTCTAAAACTCCCCCTCGACCCCCATGTAATATCAATAAATACTGTTTTAGGATCACAAGATCACAGGTAGCCAACACTTTCGGACTAAGTGTCGCCCCCATGGCAGGCAGTGTCCAGCCTTTAAAAAGCTGGCATGCTGGCAAACAAATGTGAGGATAAATAAGCGTTGTACTTGGCCAGACAAACTGGGAGCAGAAGCCCATGATACCATTTCACAATAGGCATTTAATGTACAAAGAGTCCCTAATGCATTTCAACATGAGATTGTCCGGGGGTGGGTGGGAGAGAGAGTGGCACAAAGTTCTCTTCTTTTCTTGCAAGAGAAAGTGAGCTCAAGCAAGCGCACTTAGACCCATTCTGAAAAATTTTTTTGAAAACAAAGAGGTCATCTGAAAGGATCTTCGGAAGCAGTTTTAAACCAGCTCAAGCTGCCGTCACATAACTGAAGTTGGATAGCAGAGGCAAAGCAGCAGGCCAATCTTGCAATCCTACAACAGGACTTTATGAGACTGGTTGCATTTTAGCTGCCCAATGCATTGTTCAGGTAGGGAAGCATATTCCACACTAGGAAGACCAAAAGTCTCTGGGAGATATATGTCGAACAAATAAAAATTCATGTTATTCTATGTTGAAAAAAGATATAATCCTGTATTGTATACAGATAGTGTTGTGCACCACCCAGAGCCCCTCGGGGATGGGGCAGTCTATAAATTTAAATAATAAATAAATAATAAAGGTATCAGCTTTTGATGGCCTCAGTCAAATTCAGGCCTGATCTGTATTTAGAAACTGTTCAGCTTGAGATGGATCACAATAGAGTATTCTGTGCACACCTGTCCTTGAGCAGAGAATGTAGCACTGTGAAAACTTGACAAAGGTCCTCAGAAGTTATACTACATTACGACTCCCTCTTCACAATCACTGCAGTTACTGCAAGGATTGTGGCAGTTCGGGTTAACAGTCAAATTCAGCAAGTTGGAATGTTACACTCATGCAACTCAAGTTCATCATTGTACAGTAACCTGAAATAAAATGTTTAGGGTAGCCAAGAATGCTGTTGGTTTATTTTAACAAAGTGCAATCACCTTTGCAGGGAGAGGCCATGTAAAATCCATTAAGCAGGACCAGGTGATAGGGGCTATATCTGCCATACTTTTGTATAACAACCTAAAACGAACCAACCAACCTTCCTTCCTTCCTTCTTTCCATCAATCTCAATCTTTTTTTTTTCTTTTCCCTTTCCCCTTTCCTTTCTGGAAGTGCAGATCCTATCTTTCCCAGAACATCATAACATAATACCACCAGTGTTATTAGATCTCAAGAGTGCAAAACAAAGTTCCTTCCCTCCCCCCCCCCCCCCAATACTATCTTAGCCTCCCCAAGTTTTTGTTTTTCAATAATGGGGAATGATGAGAACTGGTTCCTTTTTTTGGAGGGGGGAGAGAAGAATTATGACAAAAATTATTGAGATGCTCAATAACTGAAAAGTAGAAATGTCTGCTGTAGAGATGGTCTTTATTTTATGCCTATGCTGCATATGAATGGAGATGTGTGTGTGTGGAAGTATTTCAGGGAACAGGGAAGTGTTGCTTTGATATAGATATTTTTAAAATGGGTGTCTGATGTTTGGGGGGCCCAATTTCAATTCTTGACCTGGGCGCCATTTTCTGTAGCTACGTCTGTGATAACTGCCCATACATTAGCAAAGGAAAGGGAGTTCATAAACAGTCTAACAGTGGGTTCAATGCAACCCTAAGCAGACTTAAAATCTTCTCAGTTGATTGACTTCCATGGATTTAGAAGGGTGCAACTCTAGTTTAGATTGCAGGGTTATTATTCAAGAGACAGGTCCTCTCAGAGAGCAGTATCATACCCTGGAACAGTCTAGTACCATTGTACTAAGTCTTAGCAGGTAAAGAAAAGGTTAAATATAGCCTTCTTCATGCCTAGTCAAGTCCAGTTACCCTTTCTCTCTTCTTATCATGCCCTACTTCTCCGCATTATGTATAAGGAATCTTCACAGAGCTAGTACAATGGATGAATGGAGGTGATCCAAGCTCCCTTCCCAAAGTTCTCTACATAAAGCACATGCTACTAACAAACAGAAAATGCATCCATTCTCACATCTACGTCTACAATCAGCCTCTGCCATCAAACTCATCATGATTTTTTCTTCCTTCTCATCATGGTGCTTTCTCATTTCAAATGTAACATAACCTGACAGCTTTATAATAGGGTTGACAGATTTAGGTTTGGAAATACCTGGAAATTTGGGGGTGGGGGGATTGGACTCTGAGAAGGACAGGGTTTAGGAAGGGGTGAACTTCAGTGAGGTATGGAGCCCACTTTCCAAAGTGTCATAGAGCCCACAAAGTGTCATAGAGCCCACTTTCCAAAAAAGCCATTTTCTCTGTCGCCTGAAAATCAGTTGTAATCCCATAATCCTATTTACTAGCCACTACTAGGGATGTTGGAAAGTTTGATGTGAAAAGCTAAAGCAGAACTTTTGCATTAGTACCTCTAGGACCCGTTTTCCCCAAGATTTCAAACATGAATACACCATTCACATGAGCTTCTTTTTATTTCTGGCTATGAAGTAGCTGTTTGATGATATCTGTAACTGGAATTCACAGAAAACACCGCTTATTTGTGTTTTTTTGTGCACTAAAACTGAACTATGACTCCCCCTCCCCTTTAATCCTGCAGTCTTGTTCAGAAAGCAGAAAATGTGGGTTTCCTCCCTGTGCAGCCTTAGGGACTTTGCCTACAGGATTATCATACAGTATGTCTGTTTCCCTACCCTTCCAAACTGTTACAAAATAAAAGTTAAACCAATTCTTTTCCCTTTAGCAATTGAGGAAATCATGGACTCACTAGAAACTAAAATAAATTTTGCAAGACAGTTTTTTTGGACAGAATCCTGGGTTATGAGACAGAAACCAGAACTACATTTAAATTGCACCATCACTGGCTTAGTGCCTTCACCTCTACCTCACCTCTATTCTACTCCATGCTTCTTTGCTTTACCCAACTAATTTTCTTGGGGCCTTTGTTGTAAGCAACCTCCAGACTACACAAGCCCCAGAATGATACTTGCCCATGACTCTTGGACAATCCCCTAGAATAAATGCTTATCTCTGCCTTCCAGCATGGTTTTGCTTAACCTCACCTTCATTCTGTCACAGGATGGGTAGTTTGTAACGTACAGGAAACAAGTGAAATATTGACTGCTGAAGCATGTCTATGTGCCACCTGCCAAACAATGGCTTATTTACATCACCTCCTCATCGTTTTTGGTCTGGATTTGTTATACGTTTAACACACTACCCAGGGTGAGATCTCTCTCCTCCCAAATGCCAGTATAATTTTTTTGGTGGGGTTGGATGCTTGAGACTGTTGTGCTTGCTCTCCAGGAAAGACTCTAGCTGCTCTCTGAATGGGCGTGAAAGAAGGCTGCCTGTGCCCCATCATTATCCCCAACAGCCAGTGATCTGGATCAAGAGAAGACTCAACACATGTACATCTCTTTGGCATATGCTTCATCCTTTCACTACCCTGTTTCTCTGAAAATAAGACATCCCCTGAGAATAAGACATAGTAGAGGTTTTGCTGAAGTGCTAAATATAAAACATCCTCTGAAAGTAAGACGTAGCAAAGTTTTTGTTTGGAAACATGCCCGTCGAACAGAACACCAGAGCATGCAGCTGTGGAGTGGAAAAATAAGACATCCCATTAAAATAAGACATAGCGCATCTTTGGGAGCAAAAAATTAATACAAGACACTGTCGTATTTTTGGAGAAACACGGTACTCTTGACATCATAGCAATATTAGCTAGCTGAGGAGGGTAATAGTTCAGTTAGCAAGGGAAAGATTGTATAAAGAACCCAAACTTGTAGGATTCATTCAAATGTGTGATAGAGTCATAGAGTGGACAACAGCTCCACATGTTCCACCTGGGTGCTTGGACAAGACCATGACGTAGCACTTTTTCCTGTCTTATTCCTTAATTTATCTGTTTTAAATAAATAAATATCTAGGAGAAAAGAGGGGGGAATCAAGGAGTTGATCCTTGCTGGAATTTTCTCAAGCAAAATTATAGACGGTATGCGTTGAAGCAGCTTTAGAAAGTCTCTGAAACAGCTTTGGTCAAAGAGAAGACACAGCTCTCATTTTCCAAACTGCTGCATGCCACTGAGCTGAAAACACATGATGGAAGTTCAGTCCTCAGCACTCAAAGTGCTTGTAAATTCCAAGTACCCCAACCATAAACACCATATGGCAGGTCTTCTTATGCTGTTTGACAACAGAAGCCTTCACCGTTATAGACAAGATAAATATTTGTGGCCTATTTTTCAGCATATTTATTTCCATTTACACATTTACAAGACATAGTCTGATTAGTTAGCAAACACGTTGCTTGTTAACAAAGCTTCTGTCTCTGTCAGAGAATGCACTGGATGGAACAAATGATTGTCTAAAATAGAGAAAAAGCACCCTCTGTTGGGGCAAATGCAAAATGACTGGCTCACAATTCTCAAGACACCAACTCACTTTTTAGCAGGGGGAAGGAGTCAGTCATTTGTCTACTATAAGTAGAAAAGGATCTCCAGGGAAGGACTGCAGTTGACCTATTATGTGTTAGTCCAACATCGCCAACAAGATTTTTAAAATATATTTTTGAGTCTTGCTGAGGCTAAACTACAGTGACCAAATGACAGTGCTGAACACATTCTGGAGCTCCACCCTAAGAGCCAATTTGCACGCTTATCCAGGCTGGGATAGGTGAGTGAGGATAACAACACTAATACTAACAGAAGTTTGAAATTAATTATTCCCTTTCTATCGGGGGAACAATCAGGTTGATTAGACCTCTACATGGAGTTTCCAAGTCATGTTTCTTTAAGATTACAGTGGAACTGTCAACTAGGTAAGTGTACAAACCCACTGTAGGCTGCCACTGTTGCGGCAGCAGAAATCTTTGACGCTAAAATTTTCTTGCTGCAATGGCCAATTTAAACATGATGGTAGATAATCCATGAACCTAGATCTTTAAAAATCAAGCAGCTGCAGAGACTACAATTCAGATCAAGACCATGGTGTGAAGAGAAGAGATGGGTTTACCCTTTCCCAAGTGCCATTTCCTGACCACAATCAATGACGTACACACTGGAGAGTATTCGTGAGGTAATACTCAAAAGGGAAACCTTAATCTTTGGTAACTTCCACCACCATCACCTTGACACAAATATGGAGGAAGAAACCTGGATGCCACTAACACCTGGAAAATATTTTTTCACTAATTGCCTGCAGGTACATCTGGTGTGGTGTGTAGGTGATGTTCTTAAAACCTTTAGGTTGGTCCACTTCCTTGGTTTTTTTTCTTTCCTCTCCCACTAACCTTTGTGCATGAACCTTTGTACCACACAGTGAGTCCCCTGGAGCAGGGGTGGCCAACCTATGGCACTCCAGATGTTCATGGACTACAATTCCCATCAGCCCCTGCCATTGTAGTCCATGAACACCTGGAGTGCCACAGGTTGGCCACCCATGCCCCTAAAGGAAGCAAAACAACTCCCAACTCAATAATCTGTGAGTTCAAAAGGGGGTACTAATATGGAATAATATCTTTTTTTAATCTTTTGGGCCTAATTCTTGAGTTGTTTACCTCAAAAAGCTCCTGTTAATTTCCATTTCATCCATTCAATCACGGTTATATAATTCAATATGCTAGCATTACAGGAAGGACTGTCTTACCTTGAATACTTTCAGCTGTTGATTAATAATCTCTGTTTCCATTCCGACAGGACCTTGGGACTCTTCATGTTCTTCTGCTTCCCCAAGAAGCTTGCAAAACTCCTTCAGTTTATGGTAGAACTCTTCAATGCGACAAATAGTCCCCTCTACTTGTTCCTTTCTAGCCCTTGCTCTGTCCAACAATTTATTGCATTGCTTGTTTAAAGCCTCCAAGTCTCTCTTTATGCCTGCTACATCAGGAGAAGCTTCGGCTTCACTTGCTAACATTGCTTTACAAGTCTTGTTTGCATTTTCATTACTGGTTATAAGGTCTTCCAACTTCTTCAGGAACGTCTGGATATCCTCTCGCTGAGACTGTAGTGTAATTAAGTCCCTGCCCACAGATGCCATGCTATCCAACTCATCATCAAACTCTGCAAACTGGGAAAACATCTCTCGGATGGTGTTTTGGAAATGACCAATGCCCTGAAGTTTGGTTTCCAGAAAGGAACATTTGTCTTCGACCTGCCGGGTGATGGCACTGTGTTCTTCTTCTAATGTTTCCGCTTGCAGCAAGAGGTCAGAAACACCTGATGAATCAGAAGTGTTCACCACAATTTCTTGGGCAAGCTTTTTGGTCAGGTCCACTTGAGGCTTTAAGGTCTGGAGTGCTTTCTGATGAGTTTGCATAAGTGTCAAATGTTTGTTGCTGTAAGTTTGGGGTTTCAAAGTACCATAAGTTTCCAGCTGCTCTCTGGCCTTCTGAAGCTGCTCTTTAACTTCCCTGGACGATTCCTGAAACTCTTTTAGTCTCTGAGCCATCTTTTCCAGGCCCTCTCTCTTAGTATGCACTTGTTCTGCAACCGTATCAACTTTCTGGATCAGCAGTGCCATTTCCTCTTGAATAACGTCTTTGTCTGTCTCACAGGCACTAAGCAGCATTGCCGCCGCGTTGCTCAACAGCTCCACCATTCCTTGATGTTTATCCAAGTCCTTCTGCAAGGTCTTCACCTGAGCGAAGGTCTTCTCGAGCTCAACAGGGTCTGTTCTTATTTTGATCTCAGAGAGGTTGCTTTGGCACTTTATTAACCAGGACTGCAAGTTCTCTGCATGCTCTTTGTACCTGAGGGCTTTTTCTAGACAGTCATTCAACCTGTCTTGATTTTCTTTCACTTGCCTATTCATTTCACCCCAGTTCCCTTTCAGCATGTTCAGCTGGGACTGCAGCTCTGCCCTCTCAGACCCTTGAGTCTTCTGGAGCAAGTTTTCACCTTCCGCAATTATTTTTTCATAAGAACCAATCTGTTCAGACAAAGTCACCTTTAGTGCTTTCTGACCATTAATTAGTGACTGCAATGATTCCAGATTGGCAGAGATGGGGCAAGACCGCTTCTGTTCCTCTTTCTTTTCATCCAGCCAAGCTTGGAAGTCCTTGGACATTTGTTGGAACTGATGGGAACTAGCATACGTTGACTGAAGTTGCTCAATGTGACTGCCTGCAGAGCACCAAAAGACAATGTTGTAAAAATCCACACTATATGTAACTTTTATTATAATGGTGTTCAGTAAAAGGGAAACCATAGGTTCTAAAAAAATACATTCAGCTGCAAATTGCATTAAATACAGAGTTCCATCCTGTGCCACTGTTAAAGAAGGGATTTCTGCTATCATCCATTTTCCATGGCAACACTGAGTCCTTGAAAAGCTGCTGCTGGGGATTGGATAACTTTCAAGAACAACAGAGGATGTGGTCAGTGGTAGGATCCAAAATTTTAGTAACAGGTTCCCATGGTGGTGGGATTCAAACTGTGGCGTAGCGCCAATGGGGCATGGCTGGGCATTCTGGGGGCAGGGCATTCCTGAGTGGGGCTGTGGCAAGGACGCAGCCACTGCGCCGGTCCTTGGGCGGGAAATGAATGCACGCAGGTGCAGGCTGCCACCTACTGGTGGCACACTACTGCCACCTACGCCGGTGCACCTACTGCTAGACTGCTTCAAGTTCTGTGCACTACTGCTGAGAGGAGGGGCGTAACTAAGGCAAAAATCTCGTGGCAAAATCACCAATTAGTAACCCCCTCTCGGCACACGCAAATAATTAGTAACCTACTCTCAGGAACCTGTGAGAACCTGCTGGACCCCACCTCTGGATGTGGTGGATTTTGGCTGCAACCATTAGGGGGAATCTGTAGAAAGCATCTCCTCACAACTTCTCAAGTACAGGATTGAGTATTCAGAAGCATTCCCTCAAAAAACCCTCAAAAGACTCAACCAGTCCATTATAGCTGGAACTATAGATGAGCCTAAAACTCAGGCCTACCGCTTACAAAATGACTGGAGAAAATGTTGGCTCTCCTAATCTACCTGCAGGACTGACAATGTAATATGGGTGGGCAAAAAGTTGTGTGTACCTATACTTCTTAAACTACATTTCCAAACAAAGGAGCAACTGAGAGGGAATTAAATCTCTGTGTAAAAACCAGTCCTTGATAAACACCTTGATAACCTATTTGATACCTCAAATCTGGAGATGCAAACCTTTGGCAATGTCTACAAAAATTGACTGTTTGTAACCCCCTTCATACAATCTAGGCTGCTAGGATCCAGTATTCAAGTTTTGGAGAAAATCAACTTTGGTACAACCCTGTTCCCATTTATGTTAATGGTTTTTCCTCGATCTTTCACTTAGATACCAACCTGATTTTTGTTCCATTTCCTTAAAGGGCTTTATGACACCTTCTAATTGCCTGGCAAGCTCCATTTTCAAGTAATCTTCTGCCACCAGCACAGCTAGTTCTTCACAAAGAGTCCGAGCAGCATTTATGTTTGACAGCTCCTGCTCTATTTCCTGTTTCAGTTCTCTGGCCACTTCCAGCTGCTGCTTCACAGCATCAGGGTCTGTACTTACAGCCAGGCTGCTGCTGAGTTTATTATCCAAGGCACTAAACTTCTCAGAGAGGTTTTTCAGACAGCTTTGGTATTCTGCGCTTTTGACAATGGCTTGGTCAATTCGCCCACATCGGTCCCTCAGCTGTCCTGTCAAGCCATCCCATTTCTGTGCCACAGCTGCCAACTGCTGCCTCACAGTTTCATGAGATGGTGGATGTTCACCTGGTCTCTTCAGAATTCCTTGCCCTGCCATGGTTAACTGTTCATACTGAGGCTTTCGCGTGTCAAACTCCTTGAGTAGAATCTGAGGTGAAAGTACATAGAAATTAATTGCAGGACAGCCAGAAAAAAAATATCCAAATTATTAACAAAGTATTTGCCCATTCAACTATTTACCAGACCAGAACTGTAACTTGCATTGTAGAG
The DNA here is from genome assembly GCF_021028975.2 of Sphaerodactylus townsendi. Classification (NCBI taxonomy): domain Eukaryota; kingdom Metazoa; phylum Chordata; class Lepidosauria; order Squamata; family Sphaerodactylidae; genus Sphaerodactylus; species Sphaerodactylus townsendi. The sequence continues at coordinate 148,432,090 of NC_059425.1, read as the reverse complement.
GAAAAGGTGTGTCTACTTTAGTTATTCCATGCATCTCTTATGTTTGATGAGGTTATAAAAGAGTGATGTCACTTTTCTATAATTAATCATTTCAAGTGATGGTAACTTGAGTGTGAAGAAGCCATCAAAGATCATGTCATAGATACGGATTTCATAGCATCTGGCACATGATTAACCAGAATTGTGGCACTACAGCCTTTGCCTTGGATCTCACAGATGATTTCTGTGGATGGAAAAGGGGAGTGATTTTGGCCAATCCCCCCCCCCCCCTCTGCTACAGACCTCCAACTCTACTCCTTGTTGATCTTGTGGTTTCCTTCCCCTCATAGAAGCATTTGAGGGGCATTTTGGGCTTTGGAAATCTTTGAAGGATCCAAGTCATGCTCAAACCAGGTAGAATCAGTACCAACCATAATAAACCATAATAAACAAGTCCCAATTGCTTTCAACTTAAAAGTAAGTCACAACTAACTTGACCTGGATGAAGGCCATTATGTGTAATTAATTCCATCTGAAATTAGTGGGATGGAAATCCAAGTAATAATTTAAGAACCAGAGCGTTAAAAAAGTTATTTCAACATAGCTGTGAATAAATCAAAGTGCAATTGAACAAACACATCTCAACCAGTTGTGTTCTTTGTGAGACTGAACCTTCACAATGCTTTTTGGAAAAAAACTGATCATTCTTTGGTTTGTAGGTATTTATTCTGAGAGCTGAAATTTGTAAAAGAATAAACTAAATTAGTTTAGTTTACTGCTAAATCAGTGTAGCAAACTTCTGCCGACCATCCCATGATAGTATTATGAATAAAGGAAACACAAGCGTTGCTTTATAAAATAATGCACAGGCGGATCTAATGCTTACCTGAACTTGCTGCTTTTGTGTATTTAACATGTTGGGATCAATTGACAGAGGTCCAAGCACACTGATCATTAATTCCTTTTCCACCAGCCACTGTTTCAGCTGAGATTCTGCGGTCTGAAACTGGGTCAGATAATTTGATGACTCTTCCAGTTTTTTCTGTCTATCAGTGGCTATTTGGCTGAGTTCTTTCCATTTGGAATCTGGGCCAAAAGAAGAACAGTGCATTCTGACTGACACATTACATAAAGCTAGGTATTCTATAAGATTACAGACCAGGTATTCTAAGCTAGTAGTCAATTTGGTATGGCCTATGAACCACTAAGGTTTTTCCATCTGCAACTCACCCCAAAGGGTGTAGGCCACAGAGAATAAATTGCCTAACTTACTGTATGCCATTCTAGATAACAATCCAAAACAGAAAGCTGATTTAGACAAATTCAAAGACAATATAAAGGAAAGGGATCAGAGGTATCCCATAACACACCAGCACTGATGCCCTGTCTCTAGGCCTAGCAGAAGTCTATACATGGGTAACACATCTGCATAGTACCTATGAAAAATCCAGCATCTACAGGCTGAACCATACAGTCATTCACTGATATTAAACCCATAATACAACCATGTTGTTCAGGGTTGGGCACTTGGGATTGTTCACATGTGGATTCAATACAAACATGACACTGTATGTAGATAGCTGGCATGCCTAGAGGTGTGTTCAGTGGGAACGGCACACAGCACATGATCCTGCTTACTCATCATATGCAGCTTGTAAATTCATCCAGACAAGACCAGTATTTTCAAATATTTATACTTAGCATAGCAAAGGAGAATTATGCATTAAATCCCTTGTCCCACCCACACAAGTTCATGCACAGTGCTCCCCATATCTCATGAAATGTCCCTAAGATTTCCCCATGCTACCGCAAATCCAGCTCTAAGTCTTACTATAACTGCAGGAGAGCTATTTCATGCAAATGACTTGTACATGGAGGGACCACCATATGCTTACATTTCAAGACTGATCCAGCAAAGCAGCTTATTTATAAGCCTAGAAGCAATATCTGTTTTCTTCTCATGCTAACGCTGGGTCTATATTGGGTATCCCCAATGAGATGCCCATGGGTGCCATGGAGCCCGCTGACACCTTTCTTAGTGGCTACCAAGTGTTTCCAGAAAGTAGATGAGGCCTAGTGGAGCTTTTGCCCAGACAGGCATCTGGCTGACGATGCAGATTTTTTTAAAAAAACCATTCCTAAGACAGCAGCAGCCACCACAGCACAAGCACTGTGTGAATGAGGGTAAGCTATGTGTAAGCTATGTTTTTCAAGTGTGTGTGTGTGTGTGTGCGCGCGCGTTGCTATTATGTTAGGCATAATGCTACCACCTGATCTTTGTTGTTGGATCTGCCTCTTATGGCAGCCATTTTGTGGTTATGCTTACCACTGTGTGTCAGAATTCTAAAAGTGCCTGCAGGCTCAAAAAGGTTGGGGATTCCTGGCCTACCTGAAGGAGAATACCAGCACAAGTAAATGAAACAATGAAGTTCTTCTGAGGCAGTAATGTACAACAGGCTACAATTTGCCTATTTTTAGGAAATGCCACTGAAATGGAACCTTAAACTTCCTGGAACTAAGTCAGGATATCAATGCAATTTTAAAAGAAATAAATAGATATGTGCAGGACTGTGGGCCCAGTGTGACGAGGAGTACACTAATACTACTACATAAGGCAATGAAAATAGAAGTTTAAAGATAATATAGCATTTCTAGGGGTAAAAAAAGAAGCAAGTTGTGGCAACTAGCATTAAATGAATCAAACATATTGATTTCTAGCCCAGTTTGATGTCCATACCAAGCACAAAATAATACCTATTTTATCCAACATCTGTTTCCATTTGGGTGCCTCAGGGGAGTCTGGGTTCTTCTCCAGCAACTCTGTGACTCTGTCTTTGAGCTCTTGCAGTTTATTCTCATTCTGTTTCAACTCTGTTTCAAATAGCTACCAAGAAGGAACATATTAGGGCTTAAGAACACATAAATTGAGCCCACTTGACAAGAGAGGTGCTTCATAAAGAGGGCTTCCTTCCTAAGAAAGCTAGCCAAATTCAGCTCCGATATAAATGATGTACCCCTGATAGGCATTTTTATGAGATTTCCATCAAAATGTTGCACAAAGGGCTAATATATGGTACTTCAGTCTCATACATTATTAAATAGACCCTCCCCATTAATCTGAACAGGAAGCGATGTTTAAAAATTGATTATCCTTAATTGATAGTTTACAATACAGAGACAAAAGCCACCTTATGTTGCTCCACTTGTTCCTTGACTGCTTCGCCATCTAGGAGAGCAGCTTCCCATTTTGCTGCAGCCATATCCATTTTCTGTAACCATTCCATCATCGAATTTGATTCTTCTTGGACATTCTGCATGTTCATAAGCATGGATTCTAATTCTGATCTTTTATCTTTCAATATTCCTCCCAAGTCATCATAGTTATGGCTCACAGTTGACATGTCCTGTTGAACAGCAGCGAGTTCTGTGAGGGAAGAAGTAGATACAAGTTTATTTCAGAAAACGTGATTTTTTAACTTGCAGAAATACAAATGGTATCTAGCAGAAATACAAATATTTTTTCTGAATGGTACTGCATTTGGTAAATGCAATTATATTTAATAGTAATAATTAAAATAGCTAAAGGATTCACGCAGACTCAGGCAGGGGCTGATGGGATTTGTAGTCCATGAACATCTGGAGAGCCGCAGGTTGCAGACCTGTTATATCTTGAGCTTCCTTACATTACTCAGCTTCTAGCAAAGCCTCAGCATGCATGCAGACCTTTTGCAATTTATTAGCTCCAATAAATGGGAGGGGGACTGGGAGGAAAAACGTAGGGGCTAGCCAGCCTTTCGCCTTGCTCACTTGGAAGTGAATTGTCAGTCTTCCTTCCATTCTCCCTTTCTGTCTAGCAGCCACTTCACTAAATGCCTGAACTTTTCCCCGTTTGAAACAATTCTCACCCATACTTTCCGCTCAGCTACTTCACTGAATTATCTGAGCTGCCTGGCACCATTCCTTCTCTTGTGCCCATATCCAGTGGTGGGATTCAAATAATTTAACAACCGGTTCCGGAGGTGCAATTCAAATAATTTAACAACTGGTTGTTTACAAGCACCATTTTAACAATTGTTCTGCCGAAGTGGCGCAAACCTGCGGAATCCCACCACTGCCCACATCCCGTAATCCTATTTTCTCTTGGAAAGGTGGAGAAGGGACATGTGATTACAACCAGGACACTCATTCATTCATGTTCTCCTGTAAGATAATAAGATCAGGAGGAGGGGTTGAACAAACAGCTCTTGGTGTGGGGATGGAGGCATAGAAGTAGGTCAGTTGCAAACTGCTTTGGACTGTAACAATGGCTAGCATGGAGCATTTTCTATTGTGTAGGTTGACAAATGAAATAAAGGTGGGCTACTAAGAGACATTTTTTTGTCCCACTACATTTTAAATCCCACCCCAATTCCAATTCCTTTTTGGAATTAACAGTCCCGCTCGGTGGATCACTGATAGCAGGTTGTGGAGCTGGGAGTGAAGGCGGATTAAAGAAGTGTCTTGAAAAAAATCATTGATACCTGAACGCATTGGAACATCAACATTTCTACTGCACCATGCTTCCATCTCTGAATACATAAGGAAGAGGAAGCAATGCTATAAAACAAACTGAAATTTCTGCATTCCACAGTTGTAACAAACCACACTGAGTACAAACTACAGTTAACAAGACAGATACATACCATACAAAATCCTAGTTCAACCATAATTTTTGTGGGGAGCGTGCATTCAGAAATCATGCTAAAATGAATTTTACCTTGATGTCTGCCTATAGCTCTTGTCATATTTATTAATTTGTGAGCCATTACTAGAGATTACTCACCTTTGTTTGTTAGGAAACCCTGGATACCTGTAGTACCTCCTTCACCATTTAACACTGTTCCACTGATATCTGGAAGGGATAAATGTGAATTGTAGTGCTCTTATAGTATAAAACAGTGTTTCCCAACCTTTTTGAGGTCAGGGTACCTTTGACCTCACTCTTCATATCTCACAGTACCCCTGCCGCCACCCTCCACCTTCCCCTCCCATTGCCCCTGCTTGCCACACACCCCACCTTCCCCTCCCAGGGTGAAGGGAAGCACGGGGCGGGGGGGGGGGGAGAGTGGCTGCTGACCTTGTGGCAGGCCCTGCCCCATGGGCCAGCTCCATGTCCTTGCTGGTGCCGGTGGGAGACACCACAAAAATGGGGGGGGGCGGTAGTGTTGCCGCGGTACCCCGGGACATGCTCACGGCACCGCAGGGTACCACGGAACCCTTGTTGAGAATGGCTGGTATAAAACTTCATTCATCTGGATTTCATTAGCATTTAACCCTTTTTGATAGATCTAAAAGCTGGCTGTTGTTACCAGGCTGTGTGGCCATGGTCCGCCAGTTGATTCCAGTCATGAAAGCCTTCAACATTACAAATCCAAAAGCATTTTTGTATGTTTCCAAGAACGCATGGAATTATGTGTAAATTTTATTTGAAATTAATTAGCACACTAATTTTTGTCTTTGTGAGTATTCCTAAATGGAAGGTCTCTGTTATGTCTACCCTACACAAGAACTAAGACTTAAAGAGAAAAAAACTGGCCAATGTCAACAGGGAGTCAGGGATTAACTAAAGCTTGAGTATAGTAAAGTTGATAAGGCTCTTGTTGATACAATTCTTATCAACTTCACTACACTGGTCTGGTCACTTGAAATGATTAAAGGTAGACTCTCATAATATCAAACATTTAGGAGATGCTTACACATTGTAGAAGTCACCCTACAACAGTTCAGACTCATTCTTTGGAACAACTTCACTATCGACAGAACTGTAGACAGATGTAAATCCATGGTGATATAGTTATAAAATGATAACGTTGAACGTTTTCTACAGTTGTTCAGGGATACACATACTCATGTGCTAAGTGTCCATGTAATGCATTGAGTTGTGAAGGCTGTATGCATATGGAACTTGCTGCTTATAGCTGGGCACCCTGATTCCTTTTTGGCTACCCTTTCCAACTGTTTTGAAGCAGCTATTAAATACATGTTTGTGCAACATCCTTGGTGAACATGCATCATGTTTTTGGTGACTGCACTGATGCACAAAACAATAAATGAAAAACTGCAAAGAAATCATTATGCACTCATTAAAATATCACTATTTCGATTTGGGTCTATAATTCCACATACAGTAGAACAGGACCTACAATTAGAAACTGAAGTTCATTTCTACTGCAAACCTCGAAGCTGCAGAATAATCAATCTGTTATGTGTTTACCAATTCCCATGTTAAGAAACAGACTCAGGAACATCCTCATTTAGTTGGTCTAAGACAATTTAATGAGGTGTCAAAACACTAATTATTTATGAAGAAAATAAGAGCACTCAGAAGAACCTACTGCATGTATATTTAAACAGAGAGCTTGAAGATGATAACTTAATGGAGCAGAATTAATGGTTTCCTTGGAGAAGGCTAAGTATTCACCCCTTACCACCAGCTGGAAGGTGAGTGCTAGCCTAATAGCAGCTGGGAAATAGTGAGAGAAAATCTCAGCTGACTAAGCGAGCTGTTCTCATAATAAGACAGTGGGGCCTTCTTACATCCCCTACTGCAGCAAGAACTCTCACAAGCAGACATCCAGGACACCTGCACATTTAATTGTGAAAGCAATACAGAAGTACTGAAAGAACTCAGTGACCAAATTTTGAATAGATTTTTCACCCTTTCACATTATTTTTAAAGATATAACACTGCTAGTGTGAATAGAGTAGATTTCACACTTCACATTTCGACAATGCCTCCCCCTGAGAGTTTTTTGCTTTTCAATTTCTGATGTATCGGGAATTAAAACGATATTACATAATATTAATAAAGGCCAAGGAATATTCTGTCAACTCACTTAACAGCGATCAAGCTAAGATGCAGATATGAGTAAAGACAACACCAGAACCACTAGCGTAAATGTGGTTGTTCTTAAGCCTGTTCTTAAGCTTTGATAATGCCAAAATATTGACATGGAATGAAACTCTTAAATTTACTGGCTGTCAAGCACGTTGTCGAAACCCCTGTACTCCCAGCCAAAACGTTCACTTGGAAACCAAGTAAATATTATAGGCATTCAAACAAACAATTTGTTTTATTAGCCTGTCACATCCACATGCAGTATTTCCATTTTTAAAATGCTTCCTTTGTTGTGCTTTTCCACTTGAACATACCTGATTTGACTCCTCTTGTTTTTGCAGGGGAAGTCACAGCGTGGATTAGGTTACATAATGCTACTCCTCTGCTAGTCATTTTCTGAATTTCAGGTGCCTTTGAAATCCATTCATCTTCCAAATTCTACAAAGGTGAGGTATGGTTAATTCTAAATGTATATGACTGGGTTGAAGATATTTCTTTTTATGAAAATAAGAAAAAAGCAATACAGTATGTTCCGTCATAGTTTAAAAACTGGGCACAAGTTACAGAAATGGATTTGCTAATTAACTTTTTTATATGGACTTTCCAAGGTGTGTTGAACTGGTACAATTAAAAATGTTTATTATATTCCTGAATTTACTGTTGAGGGTAACATCAGTTCAGACAGCATGGTTTAGTTGCTTGACCATGAGTCCTACTCATGAAAGTATCTTATACCATTGCAAGAAATATCTCACCTTGGTGTTCTGTAAACATTTCTTTAAAGTCTCAGAACTTAAAGAAGGCTGAATCGTTGGAATCCTTTCTGTCATTTCATCTATCCATTTTTTTAAACATGCTACATGAAGCTTGAATGTATCCATTTGTTGTTGACAAGAGGACACGTCTTCTTCTCTATGTAATGAAAAACAACAAGAAAACATTATATACTTAAGATTCAAGATAGACTAATATTATGAGTTGTATTAAGGACAACTTGAACTGACACATAAACTCCTGGGACATTTGGATATTATAATAGGTATCCGGAGAATCTGTTATCCTAACTTTGTGTCTTGGGATTTTTATAGCTGTATTGTTGTTTATGATGCGAGCATACTGTATGTAGAACTATTTATGCCTAATAAAGGTTTACTGTATTGTACTGTACTAAACTCCTGGGATTGAAACAGTTCCTTGAGCCAGCTTAAGATTCCTTTACACATATACACTAAGATTGCCAATTTACCCTTCTGGATGCACTCCCTCAGATCACATCTAAGGTTTTATAGGTGCAACCTTAAGACACAGCTTTTGAAAAACACAAGGAAATGCTATGGGTTAGGGGGCACGGTAAGCCTCAATGAAAAACGACACATGAAAACACTGCGCATGAAAAACTACACACTGTCCTTCAGATTCTAGCCCATATAAGTAAAATGTTAGGTTATGGGCTAATAACTCATTAAGAACTGCTACTAAATGTCTTTTAGCCACCATGTAAGTAGTGCATCACCTAGTTAGGAGCTATTATTATTATTATGGATGAAACTTTTATTGGGAACCCCTTTCATGAGAGTAAACGCCTAACATAGTTCTGGGTAGACATGCTTGGGATTATTTCTCATAGGCCCCTTCCGCACATGCAAAATAATGCGTTTTCAAACCACTTTCACAACTGTTTGCAAGTGGATTTTGCCATTCCGCACAGCTTCAAAGAGCACTGAAAGCAGTTTGAAAGTGCATTATTCTGCATGTGCGGAATGAGCCTTACTGATTACATTGGTAGTTTAATCAACTCAAGCTTCACTATGAGGAAAACATTAACCAGATGGACTGCAAGAGAACATATCCTGCCTGTGCTCAAACAACTGCACAAGTTCCTTTCTGGGTTCAATTCAAAGGGCTGGTACTTATCTTTACATGGTCTTGCAACACGTAGCTTTCAGGACCATCTGCTCCCATATACACTTGCCCAACAGGTCTGGCCTTTGAAAGCTTTGCTACATGTGTCCTTATCTTCAAGGATAAGGTGAGAGGCTACTAAGGGCACGCCTTCTCCATTTCAACAGATATTTAATCTACAGAAAGCCCTTGCTGTAGCAATCTATTTGGCAACATCTGATGTCTTCTTGGTGACAAGTTTGATCTGCCTAGGCTTTTCAGTTGATTGTCGCTGGAGGTTGTGCGCTTGGTTCTGGTCTTTACCAGCATCTGGTCTCTGCTGCAAGTGTAACTTACAAGAATCCTATTTTGCCGCTGTTATCTCATCTTGATTTTAATTATGGGGTCTACTTGCTGTTCTCTCGACTGTATTGTCATCTGCATAGAAAAAGTCAGGATGGGGAGGCTGTGGCTCAGTGGTAGAAATTCTTGCCCAGAAGAAATTCTTTTTCACCTTGACGGCTCTAATAATCGCTATCATCATTGTGATGCACTGTTCTCAAAACCCATTACCGTACTCACTTTTCTCGCACTGTCTCCTCCATCGCCCTGAACTTCTTTGACAAACTGTTGACTTTTTCTAACACTAATGACTTGTCTCCAGGGAGAGCATGCGAAGAAAGTTCTTCAACAAGGTGCTGCAAAGCTTCAAGATCTTTTTTCTGCTCTGCCAATTCAGAATGGGTTTCCTACAAAGTGGGCAAGAAAATAATTGCTTCCTATCAGATAGAATGACCAGCTGAATTTGATAGATTGCCTCATAGTTGTGGATGTGATGCATACATTTACTATCATACTACCATACCCAGTAATAGGAAGATACTTGTTTTACACCAGTAAAAAGTTACCTGCATATACACAGACATTTCAGTAACATCCTTCCCTGGGATATCAGCTTCACCGATAGCCTGAGCTTTCTTGTCTAAGAATGACTGAAGTTTATCCGAGAGGCACTCAAATAGTTCCAATTTTGACTTCAATTGCTCCATCTTTTCAAGTTTCTTCTTGCGTTTCTTACTGGCTTCACAAAATCGTTCAGAGAGCTGGTTCATTTTAGCTTGTAAAGAGGATGCAGTGGATGGATCTGTTTTTTCAATGAATTTGTTCACTTTTTCACTCATGGCATTTAGACTGCTCTGGCGACCTGCAATATCTTGTTCTAGTGCCTGAATTAAAAATGCAACAAATTCAGAAGCCTAAGAAAACAGCAATGGCAATTTTAATGTTTCTAGATTGATGAACTAATCAGTCACCAACCACTGTAAAGTAATTTAACTATCCAGTACATTTTTGTTCTGGCTCTGTGCATGGTTTTTCCTTCCCAGTTAAACATCCTCATGAGGCAGGTGAGGCTGAGTTTGTGCAACTGGCTCAAAATTACCCAGCAAGCTTCAAGGCAAAGAGACAAAACATTTGAACCCAAGTTTTACACATGTACTCTGCTCCACTGGCTCGCAAACCCAGAGACTCCTTCAATGGTAGGCTCAATCTTAGAAGTACTCCTCAGAAAAGGTATTTGTTTTCCTGGGGGTTTAAAAAGACAACTCTTCATTTCATGCCATAGTAGCTTCTCCCCTGTGCTGATCATGTCAGTACATTTGATCTAGATGCAGTCAAAAAAATGTCCACCATTAAGCTCCACCGATTGTTTGCAAAACTTCACTGGAAATTAAATGCTGATTAGAAGTTGCGAGGGGGGGTGAAACTCACAGAGGAGAACCCCATCATCCCCCCCAGGCCTCCCCACCATCACCAGCCCTGCTCTCTTGCTGGCTTGCCTGGCACTACTCTGGGCAAGCACAGTGAGGCCTCCTTCCCCACTCCCAGATCACTTGCTTGCCAGCTGGCCAGGTGCTGCTCCACGTTGAGGCCTCCCCCTCACTAAGCCCCAATTTCTTGCCTGGCTCTCTGCAGCAGTAGTAGTTGAAGAGCATTGTCTGCACGAGTGCTTTTTTAAAAATTGGGGGAATATAAACCATGGAGTTTTTTAAAGTTTCATTTTTCTGCAGAGTTAGGACATCTCCTAAATCTGTAGAAAAATGTGGTGGTGTGGGTGTGCAGATATACGCATCTACAGGCATGGAGCACACTTCAGAATTTGATATAACAGATCAACATTATCAGGAAGAGTTTGCTCTATTAAAATGTTACTCACCATGCTTTTACTAATGACTTCCTGAATGGCAGCAGAATTCAAAGGCACTTGACTTTGCTCCTCAAGGCACTTCTCAACGTCATTCATCCAATCAAGCATTTCATTCAATCCATCCTGAACACTTAAAGAACGCGTCAGAGTGATCTGGAGTTTCTCATTCCGGTCACTGACTGCTTTGGACAAGTGGTTATACTTGTCCACAACCGTATCTGAAAGATATACACAGGAAAAGGAATTTTTCATAGACATCTAGGGGCATATATGAAGATGTGATATGCCACCAGTGATTCATCTGTGATGCCCCATGATCACAGCAGCATCCCAGGGTCCCATGAAGAAGTTTTTCCTAATTCTGCTCTTTATGCTCCTCTAGTTAAAGATGCTAGGCAGGGAATCCAGGATACTTCTCATCAGGAACAGTAACCTTTTAATCATCAGGACTTTTGTACTTTTAACCATTGTAAACTCATCCGAGCATTAACAATATTTGTGTGGTAATACTTAATATTCCCTGACTTGGATGGCTGAGGCTACCCCAATCTTGTCAGATCTCAGAAGTAAAGCAGGATTGGTCCTGGTTAGTATTTATATGGAAGACAACCAAGAAAACTCAGGATGGTTAGGCAGAGGCAGACAATGGCAAAACAGCTCTGTTTATCTCTTGATTTGAAAAAAAAACCCTACAGAGTTGCCACGTCAGGTGAGATTAGATGGCACTTTCCACCACCAGCAGCACTTAGTATATATATCAGAGGCGTAGCAAGGGGGGGAAACGCCCAGTGCACCAGTGAGTCCTCCGCTCGTCCTTCCCCGGAACACCACTACAAGGGAGCACCCCCCCCCCCGGTGTGGTGCACCCCCCCCCCCTTGGAGCTATGCCTCTGTGTAATATGCACACGAACCCATCGGTCTGCCTTATGTGACCTTGTCCATCAAAGTTATTATTGTCTACTCTGGTCCATCATTATTGTCTACTCTCACTGGTAACTCCTGAGTCTCGAGCACAGGTCTTTCAAGTCACCAATGACCTAGTGCTTTTACCTGGAGATGCCAGTGGACTGAATCTGGGACTTTCTGCATGCCAAGCTGATGCTCAGCTACTTAGCCACGGTCCTTTCCCCTATGATGCAGTTGTGCCATATGGTAGCCTATTTGTACAAAATCTTGATTTATATGATTTCTAAACCCTTTGCTCCTCCTCCCCACTGCCCCTTCCACTGTCAAAGCCCATGGCAGCTGGGAGAAGACTGGAGCCATGGACAAGGCCCAGGAAAAGCGCCCTCCCTGGCCTGTCTCCACTCCTAATCTCTTCCTGGCCAAGACACCACTCTTCAGGAAGTAAAGTAAGCTTAGTTTGAAAGCAGCCACACAGGCTTTTGAGGGAGTGGCAGCATAAGGAGGGAATGTAGGCAACGTGTCCTCTGGCCCCTGATGCTGCCTCTGAAGCTCTCACTTCACTTCTTTCTTCCCCCCTTTCTCTTCCATTTCCCTTTCCTTCTTTTTCCCTTTCTATCTCATCCCCCTTCTCTCTTTTCCCTTTCTTTCTCTTGCCTACTTTTTCTCTCTTCCCCCCTTCTTAGTGACTATTTTTTACAAAAAATACTGTTGTTCGTTAAGGGATAATTGTATTGTCACTTAGAAGCATCCCAAATTCTAATCACAAGCATAACTAAAACCAGATACACATAATCAAGACTGTACGCAGCAGTCTTTGACACATTCATTATGCCCTTAATTGCATATAACAACTTAAAGAGAAAGCAGGGCAGAAAAAGTTTAAATGTGGAAAAAAGAACTGCTGGAAATTTAACAAGTTAAGCACTGCCAGACATGAGCATAGATAAAAATACTGTAACGTATTAATGCATTAATTCATAATTCCAGTATGTTAAACAGATGTGCTTCATGTACTTCACTGGTTAAAACCAGAGGAATTGAAGGCTTATGTTTGCCTATTCAGCTTTTTCTAGTATCTTCGGTCTGTACAGCTTTTTCTAGTATCATTGGTCTGTACACGTGTTCCAGAAACCTCATAGAATTTGTCAGTTATAATTTCAAAGAAAACTTCAGTTAGTTCAGCACTCAACCCTTCAACTTTTGCTTAGATTTTTTTTTGCTCACTGAAACCACAGGAGCAGCCCTGCATTCAAAGTTCAGTTTAACCAGTCATTATCCTAGTGTTTCTTGATAACAAAATTCTGTGCCAACATGGTTGTTTATTATAAGAGTCCATGGGTATTTTGCACTCCACTGTGTAAATGCGGGCTGGACAACAGGCAACTTCTGGGTTGCTTCCGGTTTCATCCAACTGTTTCTTAGGTTCTGAAGATACTTGTTGACCCCAGAAGTACATGTGGCAACTCTTTATTGGGGCTGGAGTGGGGTGGGGAATTGAAGCCCTGCCGGTTGACATAAATGGGCCAATACCAATTACCAAGCAAGTTTTTGGGAAGCAGCACCGCATGGGCAATACTGGCATTTAATTCTCTGCTTATGAACTAATGACATATCACCAGCAGCTTTAGAACCTCCTATGCATGAAACTAAGTGGAAGTATTGAGAGGCTGCCTAGGATGACACTAGATGCCCTATATAGGTTGTTTCAAAGCTTCCGATTTGAACATTCCATTGGTGCTTTACACTGGCTCATACACGCCATTTTAAAACAAGCTGGAATGTGCCCTTTGTTAGTAACTGAAGAATAGTAAACATAGACGCATTGTGTAACAAAAAATGAAAGGCCAGGATGAAACTACCACAAAGCATTATCTTTAATTTCCAGATAGGAGCAGTGGAATAAAGAAATTGAGAAAACGGTTACTCATCTTACTTAGGATAGAAAGAAAACGGGGGGAAAACTTAACCCCAACTATATCAACATTTCCACAAGAGTCAAGTTAAAGTTTAATTTGACTTGGTGATTCATACATTCAAAAAGACTGTCAGTTCAATACCAGTTCTGGAATATTTTGAAGATCTTAAGTGCTTTGCAAATTATTACAGAAGAGGGGATTAGGCCCACTTCATGAATCTTTATCCATTGCATAGCAGAGGAGAAAGAAACTCCTGATTTGGATTGATACATCAATTGTTGAATGTGTGTTTTATGAAATGTTATCTCACTGTCCACTGAGGAAGGCCATAAGGGATAAAACATGTATGTTTGTGTTGGTCATTTAACTAGCCATTTTTATTTTGCTTAATGTGTACACTAATTAAATATATTTTGATAATATTATATACTCATCTTACTTACCCACTGTATTCTGGATCATTTCTTTATCTGGCAGCAATTCTCCCCTGACGTCCAAGAGCACTTCAACTGCTTTCTTGAGTTTCTCTACAGCAATCTGATGACCTGCCACCTGTCCCTGAAGAACCTGTAAAATTGTACCATTTTTAATTAAGCTACTTGCTGTTTATTGAAAAATAATAAATAAATAGATGGCTGTATCCTGTAGGTCCATTTCACTAGCCGGGTGTTTTCAATATAATGATGATGCCTCGTTTCATGTCCCCTGATGTTCTTTACCTATGGCTTCCTAAATGAGTTAAATAGTAATGGGAATAGAACAAAACCCTGAGGCCTACTGTAGATTGGTTCTAAATGAACAGTATAACCAGCACGAGTGGACATCCAGACTAGAAAGAAAAAAACTAGATTAAAAGTATTATTGATACATGCCCTTTCTTATATGATCTACAGCAAAGAGCCACAGGGAAACTCAACATGCTCAATAGAGTTATATTTCTTTTGATGGTGCCTAGCCACAGAACATTCATCGAACAACTGAATGGGTCTCAGTTCCTGCAAAACAGGTTGGTAGCTAGATTCACCATTCACTCAACATGTCACAGACTTTCTGTAAAACTCTACCTTAGACTAATCCAAAAGAAATTTCAAGGTTTTGGTGACAGATGTATCATGCACACTGAAAAATCACAGCCCCTCATCAGTTTTTTTCTTAAAAGCAAAACTCCAATATTTTCGGTTGTTGTACCTTGGTTTCTTCTAATTGCCTCTGGAGATTTTTTGGATCCACGGCAACTGCCTCAGAAAGTTGTTTATTAACAGCGTCTTCAGATGCCTGGAGTCCTGACAGAAGTCCAGAGGAAGCATCCTCATAATTCCGGTACTTATCTACCAGGTCTTTGAGGTTGTTTCCAAGGATACTGCACTAAAAAAGGGGAGAAGAGAAAATGGTGTTCAAGAGTAAAGAGATCAGCTGAAAGGAATTCAACTTAAAGTCATACGATAAAAGTATCTTAATGATTTCCCAAAACATTTAATATTAGCTATCACAATGCTTTATGTGTTTGTGTTACAAAATATTTCAGTTCTGCCACACAAGAGACTTTTCAGCCTTCTGGAATAAAATCCAAACAAGGAAATCACACATACAAGCTCACACTTTTATGGTGTGAGGTACCATCCCACCCAACTGTTCATGAATGTAATTCTAATAACATAGTTTTTGATAGATTAAAAATGATTTTTTCATTGTCAAAATGGATCAGTGATAAATACGTTGAGAGCCTCAGCACTACAAAGGACTTGGGTGCATTGGGTGTATCATCATTGGATGATGGGTGTGCTGAGTTTCTCTTCTGTCCATTTTCTACCATGAAATTCAAGGCAGCATATATAGGAGGCAGTCTCCTATCAGACACTGAGCAGACCTAGACCCACTTTGATGGTGCAAGTCTGGTGTCTCATATACCTTAGGTTAAGGTTGCCAAAACACAACCCATAGATCCCAAATGCCTGCATAAAAAGGCCAAATGAAAGCATCTCTTCTCCCATTCCTTAACTGGCCTTTTGGTGACTTTCTTCTGCCCCTTGTTGAGGAACAAAATAGAAACCCCATGTGCTACTGTCCTGATACTATCCTGATACCATAAGGTATTCAAACAGGTAGAATTACTGAGATACCACTATGCTAGCTGCATAGTGGTGGTGAGAGATAAGCCACCAAACACTACCCACCACTACTCTGCTGCGTTGTGGAAGGAAAATGTCAGGTGAAATGTGGGGCAAGCAATCAGCATGCCTGGGGAGATTATATCATTTCCAGAACAACCCACTAGTGATATAATCACATCAGGTGATGCTCTAGCATATGCACCAATTAAACCATTTTGGGATGAATGATAGAACACCATTATGCTGAGGTCACTGATCGCCCCTCTTCCCCAGTAAGCCCCTGCCTCCCTACATCCTGCCAGTTGCCTGGCAACCCTAAATCTGGCATCTTAAATTTGGGAGGAGAAGGAGGAGAAGGAGGAGGAGGAGAGTTGGATTTATATCCCCCCTTACTCTCCTATAGGAGACTTAAAGGGGCTTATAAACTCCTTTCCCTTCCCCACCCCCACAAACACCCTGTGAGGTAGGTGGGGCTGAGAGAGCTCCGAAGAACTGTGACTAGCCCAAGGTCACCCAGCTGGCATGTGTTGGAGTGCACAGGCTAATCTGAATTCCCCAGATAAGCTTCCACAGCTCAGGTGGCAGAGCAGGGAATCAAACCCAGTTCCTTCAGATTAGAGCATGCCTACTCTTAACTACTACATCACTGCTATCACAAAGTACAGTTGTCACAAAGTACATATTTTAAAGATTATAAGTGTGTGTATGTGCATAATATAATAATACATGATCACCTAGCAATGCTTACAAGCAACAATGTAACAAATAATCAGTCACTACATAATGTAAACGCTTTCCAAAGTTAAGTTGTCTGCAATTTTTAAAAAAATGCTTCAGAGCTGACCTTACAAGCTTCTGAAATTTTGCAGCATGGCTCTGCTTCTTGCTTCCTTTAGTTGTTAGCTAAAGGAAAAATTCAAAAAGATCTCTAGTGCACCAAGAAATTTCTCATGGGAGAAGACAGTGGCACATATTCCACTGCTCCACTGAACAAAATCTGAAGCCTAAGCATCTTTTTTCCAACTTAAGTAGCTTTTCCTCCAATTGAAGAGAGACTTAAGTTGGATGAAAGCTCCTTATATTGGAGGGAGGGAGGAAGTGTGCAAGCCACTCTCTGCAGGATGGTAATGGTGGGTCATTACTGATCCATGGGGTGATGTCACATCATGACGTTTACTGGGCAGACTTCCCCAGTAATTTCCAGCAAGCTGTGTACTCATTTTACTGACCATGGAAGAATGGAAGACTGAATCAACTTTAAACCAGCTACCTGAAATTGACTTCCATTGGGATTGAACTCAGGTCATGAGCAGCTTACCACTCTGTGCCACAGGACTTCTTACACTCTCCACAGTACCAAGGCTACAAGTATTCGGTCTTTACAGTACAATCTTGGAGAGGTGCAAAAACGCTCAGGCAGTAGGGTAATCCCAGTGCCGGCATAAATGCTCCTTGCGCTGGCATAAGAGATATTTATGTCAGTGTTGGGGAGCCAAGCAGCAGCTCAATATTTGGGCGCCAGCGCTGCCATAGCACCAGCACTCCTCCAGCATAGGAGCCCATGCCAATGTCAAAGGCGGGTTCCAGAGTGGGGCTGGCTTCCTGAGCCCTTTTGGGAACACATCCATTTGCCAGGGCATACTTATACCAGTCAATGCAGTGGCGCAGCCCACTGAACTGCATAAGTCGCTTTCAAAGGAAACAGGGCAGTGCCTCCTTTGGCTTGCTGTCCATGGGCCAGCAAGCTTCTTTGGAGGTGATGTGGCTGTGCCGTCCCCAGCTGCGGCACAATGATCCCCTCCCTCAGGATTGCACTGCCCCTTGGGCTTTGAATTGTGCCCAGAAACAAAGTGAAAACCATCTGAATTCTTCCAGAAACAATGTTATATGTCCCAGTTGTTCCTAGCAAGTGTGTTGTATTCACTAAAACTGCTGAATACTCTTCAAAAGCCAAACCAGTGAAAGAGAATTAGAGTAGTCCACTATCAGGACGTGACCATTGCTTACTCCTGAATGGAACTCATATACTTTCAGTTTTAGGACTACAGTAGTGTAACATCTTTCCCATACACCTTTTTGATTTTTCCTCTTCTGAAGTTTATATATTGAATTTGGTGTTTGGCTCCACCTAGTGGCAAAACTTTAAAAGCCAGACTTCTCATAGGTAAGTAATGGTGTTCATCGTGGCTTATGAAAGATTTGTAGACAATTTCATATTGTTGTTTTTGTATGCATTGAAGAACTCAGCATTTAAAATTCTGCATTAATGAGCAAAGTCTAACTGTCTTTTAGACTGAACTTGTAAGGTCAGTTACTGTCCCTTTTAAAAAATATACTTCCTAAACTTCATTTCCAGTGTTCTTGATACATTGACTTGTTGAATTTTTCTTTAATTAAGTTCTTGATCCTGCAAAGGGCCTGTTTAAGTCAGTTCTACAAACACATATAGCTCACAACTGGTTTCTTGAATATTCAGCTACCAGAAGAGTTCTGTGAAACTCAAAATGTTGCATTATGAATTGTGAACACTGAACGTATGGTCAATGTTTGCTGAATCTACAAATGAAGTTACCTAAAATGGTACCATATAAACCAGAGAGGAATATCCATTGCTGGAGTTGCTAGTCAAGCATTTTATTATTAATTGCTAACAAGTACTCGGCTTCCTTTGCATGTGTGATCTAGGAATACTTTAAGGGGAAGAAATTGTGGGCTGACCTTCAACTGTGCAGAACTCTCTCTATTGCTTATACCCAATCTAGCTAAAAGATAGAATCCAATGCCATACATAATACTGAAGCAGGAGCAGCAGTCCCAGACCTGGAAAAAAAGTCTTTTCTTTTTAAGACCTTTTGACACAGGGATTAATGGATTGAAGTTAATTGAGATTCACTGGCACATAATCCTCAAACAGATCAATGCAAACTTGAGTAAGGTCCCTGTGCAGTGCTAATGATGACAGCAGTATGATGTCTGAAAGATTTGTAAGGCTTACAGCAACCTGGATCATTACAATTTGCAAGATGATTTATGACCCTTTCAGTGCCTCAGGATGTTACCAGAACAACCGATGCTGGATGGGGGGCAGGCTCTGTTTTAAGGCAACCGAGTCTCTACCTGGCCTGCCAACCCTTGGGGTGCCTAGCAGTGCAGTGCAGTGCCAAAATGGGGAGCCCATTATGTGCATTGGCTACTGTACCCACAAGGACAGCAAAATCTTGTCTAGATATCTGCCTTGCAAAATATTTGCCTTACACCCTTCCTAAAGGGATTAAGAGAAAACAATGTCTCTGCCTTGGAAAGCACTCCCATCTCCAGACTGCGACTACCCACTCTACTAAGTGAAAATACTTGTTAACGTATTTGCCCAAACTTCTTCCTCTGACTAATTTCTCCCTAAAGACCACCTTATTTACATTGTCATTATTTCACAACTGTAATTTAATCAGTTACCTTCCCCTTTTGGAGCACTCCAAGCTTAGCCACTTAAGCCAAGTGCTCAACCCATTAAGTTTTATGTCTTTCTCGTCTCTCTCAGAAAAGGCAAGATTCTCCTTTGTCCAGGAAGATTAAGTTCTTTTAGCATGGCTAGAGGGCCCAACCTTCCCTATAAAATAGCCCCTAGCCCAATGCTCAGGGCCCAGTACCTCTGACCCTGCCTTTGGGTTCAGTTGTGCTGTGCCACCTGCTTTCTACTATGCTTCCTTGGAGCCCAGTGCAGATCACTGGACTCCACTTCATGAACCCAAAGCCACTTCAGGATCTGGTACAGTTTTACCCCTAAGAATTCCCCCAATTTCTTCTTTATTCCAAATCTATCCCTTCAACACTGCTTATATCCTAGGACTGCATGTGTGTTTTGCTGCTTTGATTCTTATGCACTTGTTTACCCCTATTTTCCCTAAAAAAAATTGTTAAAAGTTTATTTTACTCTCCTATGGATTTCTAGCAAAAGCTGACCTTGGTACACATAGGCAACAAAGATCTCCAACCTGCCCAACTTTTTATAAAGCAGAGAGTCTGCTCTTGCTAATTCTCCATTCTAAAAGGGAGAGACTCCCACCATTTCAGGTAACAAGGGCATGAATTATTGGTGTAGGGCAAAATATTGAAGCAAGGCAGTAACCAGATTCCTTCATCACATGGTTGGATCTCAGCTCATCACGTCATCATAACTCAAATGCTGGCTGAGGTTTTGTGAGCTGATGTCTGGGCACACACTGAAGCAACTGGTCTGATACACCAAAAGAGCTGTTAGAATGGTCACAGAATTCAAACAATATCATGAAGTCATCACTGCAGAACAGAATTCTGGCAAATGAGCAAAGGCAAAGAAGTAACCTTCACACAGTATTTTTCCAGTCTTTTAAAGTGTCCAAGATCTGCCTTGCAACAAATGGACAGTCAGTTCTAGATCTTAAGCTGCCTCAGAAACAAATTACACATTGCATGGAAGATCTTTGATGAGATCTCCAGATGTATTTCAAATGTTAAAAAGCACTTTGGTTGAGGCTGCATTGGCAGAAAGGCTGTAGAGTTTCAGCCGCTCCTCCCACTGTTCTACCAATATTTAATTTATTTATTTACATTACTTATAGTCCACCTTTCTCACTGAGACTCAAGGCAAAGTAGGGAGAGACAGATTTAAAGCGTAACCAGAAACAAAACATTCTGACAGAAAGAAAAGACCCATTGATCATGAAAGATGAATAATCAACAGTCAGAAAAAACAGTGACAATTGATTGAGCCCTGTAATAAGGCAATCTGTTTCCTTTTGGATGGGGATCCTTAGGGGATCTTGTCTTTCCTTCTGCCTCTGCTGGCAACATTTCCTTTGTTGTTGGAGAATCGATAGAGACTTAAAAAGGGATTGTTGGTAGCGGTATAGGTTGCCATAGGAATATTGATTGGAAAGATGTGCAAAATAATGTATTTGAAAGGTACCTCTAGGAGGTAATACCTAATGACTTTGCAGTAAGGCGACTTTTCCTAATCTTGTCTAGGATGGTGTCCATTCCCTCACTAAGGAGGGGTTTACTCTCAAAGGAAGGTCTTTCACTCTGACCCTGGTGTGGGGGATAATGAGGAAGCCCTGGGCCACACATGTCTCCTCAAAACAACTCCAGCACTGTCAGCCATATCCTGCAGCATTTAACTACTGCTTTTTCTAGCCTAGAACCCTTCACAAAGAACAATTTACCCAGTTTTTTTATCCTCTATTCGGTTAAGAATGACATGCATTCTCAAAGGAACATTTGATGGCAACCCATCACCGCAGTGAAATTGGAAACGGAGACCTAAGGCACCTGAGGAGTACACTTTGTGACCCAAGTGTCTAATTTCCTCACCTTTTTATTCATCTGAGATTACCAGGAACCGGATCTGTAATGGGAGGGGAGAACCTCTGTGACTACAGAATTAGGTGTGGGATGGTAGAAAAGGAATTCAGATCCCTGCTGTTTAATTTTATACAAATTCTCCACTTTTTCATGGAGGCTTGAATAGAGGTCATGAACCAGTAGTTAGATAGATGTGTGGCAGTGGGCCTCATTGGTGAGATGAGGATGACAATTGGAATAGAGAAGAGACCTTCAGTGGAAAACTCAGGAAATCCAAATAGAGTTGCACTGGCACTTAGTCCTAGCAACTTGATTCTGAGAGGTATTTTCCGCCTTCTTTTTGGCCTTTATAGTAGGAGTCCAAGCACTCAAAAGCTTCTAAAAGCTTTCTGGTCAGTTCTACGCAACCAGCCTGTGCAATCCCCATGTAGGACTGCACTGGAGAGGCAGCCATGAAGAGACAGTCCTGCAGATATGACAAAGGAAGGCCATGGAGGTCTTTGTACGAGACAGTGACGACCTTGAATTGATCCCATAAATTGATGGAATGATTGCAGAATGGACAGGATATGCAAGCTCTGACTAGCTCCTAATAACAGCCAACCTGCAGTGCTTGACACCAACTGGAGTCTCTGAATTGACTTTGAAGGGAGACCTACGCATAGTGCATCATAATACTTTAGACTCCCTGTTACTGTGGTGTGGATCTAGGTGGCCAAGTCAGCTTTGTCAAGATCATCTTGAGGGGCAGATGGACAGTGCAATTGGGGACAGAGGTAGATGAGCAGCAGCTGGGCACAGTGCAGCACCACTGCCTCCAAAGAGGACTGAGGTGCCACAGCAAGCCAGCAGCTCCCTGGGGCTGGAATATTGCCAGTTTATGTTGCCAGTGGAGTCATACCCCATCAAAAGACCTTTGGCTGCCCCCTTAGGATTGCACTAAACTGGATGACAGCTTTTTGGGGAGTTGCATTAATTTGCTTCTCCAGCAGTAATGGTGGATCCAGTATTATCCCTAGATTCTTTACTGAGGCAGTGAGCTGGTAGAACTGATAGACATCTAAAATTGGGGCCTCTAAAGTATTTTAAAAACAAAATATATCAGAAGCTGTGATCTCACATCTCACTCATAACAAAGAAGTTCCCTTCCAGGGCCCACGTTTTAAATCCCCATAGTATATGACAAGAGGAGATAAAACATTGTTTAACATGAGGAAAGGATACTTCAGGCAATTTCTTTCACATATTTCTATCACCATGATTGCCTCATTTAATATAGTTTCCTGAGGAATACTAAGACTCACTTTACATGAACAACTGCAGTTCTGATTCAGGGAGACATGGAACAAAACAGACTAATATGAAAGTGGTTATGCTCCTCAAAATTCCACGAGAACCTTATTTATATCCAGATTTCCAAAATGACGCGGGCAAAACATTAGGAACCAGACCATAGCCACACAGCCTGGAAAACCCACGACAGCCAATTTTCAAAGTGAGTTTAAGCAGGAGGTAGTGCAATTTTGGGAACAGGTATTGAGATATGTAGAGAAATTTGTGAAAGTTAAAATAGCATTAAATAAAGACTTATTGTTCATGGGTATTTTGGAGGATAGTAGAGTAGAAATAAGACAACGAATAATGTATAAGCGAATGATAAGAGCTGTACATGCAGTTATAGTGTTGGGCTGGAAAGACAAGAAAATATGGACAATACAGAAATGGCTAGAATACGTTTGGGAAGAAGTACAGTTAGAAATATTTGAAATAATGTCCAGAAATCAATTATGGAAAGATAGAAAGACTGATATGATGAAGATATGGACTGGCTATGAGAACTGGATGAGAGAAGTCGGAGTAATTGAAGGATGATGGGTGAAGAGACTGGAAAGAATGAACCTGCTGCTGCTTCGTTAAGGAAAGAAGAATTTAACTTTGGGGGGGAGGGGATGAAAAGGGGGAAATGTATGGTTTGGATATAACATAAAGTATTGTATATGTATGTATGGAATTATTCTGGCTGTACAATAAAAAAATTAAAAAACCCAAAGTGAGTTTAAGCACATGCTTGTTTTGACAATGAGCACACACAAATAACCCTGCCACATGGAGAACTATGAACAACACTTTGTATTAAAGCATTTTCACTGGTTGAGATGGAAGTTAGTGAGAGAGAGAACATTTGAGTCAGATTGCCAGATTATGGTAGATTCTCTGACAGCTGCCAATTCTAAACAGTCAATGGACTATAAGGGTGTAACTCTATTTAAGATGACATTGTTAGTCACCAGGCCACACTAGTTCATTGGAGAAAGCTAGATAAACGTCTGTGAAAAATAAATAATTTATTTACTACAAACATTATTCTTTCCTCCAATGGACTCATAGTAGTTTGTGGCAGGAAATTTAACAGAATCCAAAAAAAGAGAACTGGATTGGGGGTGGGGGAGATGTGCATGATCCAGTCCTCATCTCCAGATCAACTGTGCATCTGAGCTGCTTGGCCTAAAAACAGATGATGTACAAACAGATGCAGCCAGGAAATGGCATATTTTTGTTGATTCTATACATGAAAAGCACATACTGCTTTCAATTTTTCATACAGACATCTCCTTGTCTGCTCAATTACCTTGGAATAGAGAGATTTAAAGCGAGCTGTTGCACCATCCAGCTTATTCTGTACTTCTGTATACGTTGACGAACTCTCAGTGCCTTCCTTGTCATAGCCGAACCCGTCTCTTTTGTCACATGACTTCGCAGCATCCAGCACTCTTTGCCCAGAAATGGTGATATACCTCAAGTCCCCTTTGTGAGAAATGACATCTTCTGAGAAACTTTTCTGCCTTTTCAGTTTGGCGAGAACGCCACCAAAGTCAGATGTACCCATCTCCAGGTTTTCAAGCTCTTGTTCCGCCTGCTGAAGCCAACTTTCAAACTCGCTGTAGTCTGCGTCAAATTTCTCAAGCTCTTCCTGCAGAGAACGCGTTAACTTCAGCTTGTGCTCCGATTCAGCCAAAGCGGTGTCATACTGCATTTTCAGTTCTTTTATATTCCTTTGTACCTTCTCTTTCTCCTCTGGAGAGAGATGATTACCTTGCTTCTCAAGCAGGGCTTGGGCTGATTGGGTGGCTATTATGACTGCTTGCTGTTGTGAAATAATTTTCTCATGCTGAGCCTGGGGGAGGGGAAAAGAGACAGAATCAAAATGATTACCATTGTTATCTCCAGAACATGAAAAAATTATGATCCAATTATATGAAGCCAGCATATTGCTTAACAGTGGTTCAAAATGAATGAAATTTCAAAATATCACAATGTAATATGGGACTGTAGATGTGCCAGTCAGCTCCTTTTTTAAGCCTCCAAACCAAATCCACTTCATGTAAACATTCCACATTGCTTCCAACATATTTATGAACTTGACTTCAAATTATGAGAAAACTCTGTGCATACAATGAACGTACCATGCATAAATGAAGCTGCCCGTAATGACGCAGCCAACAAGGAATCTTCAGATTTATTGGAGCTCTATATGTTCCTATGCATGCTCTCTCTGATTTTTTTTTTTTTTGGGGGGGGGGGGGGGGGGGGAAGAGAACTTTAAAATGTTTGCTGCATCCCTGTTTCCCAGGGCTCTGACAACCTTCGGCTCAAAGCTAGCAGATCAAAAGAACCTCCTAATTCCCTTCTGGACACATGTTAGAGAAGTTAGGAATATACTTTCAGGCATTCTGTGTAGTGAGGGACGGATGGTATCACTACTTACCTTTTGCATCAAAGCCTGTATGATAACTAAGGGCTTAAAATCTCTCAGGGAGAGCTGGGCTGCACAGAAGAGAGTCAGCACAGTGTGGTGCTTAGAGTGCAAGATTTTGATCTGGGAGGCACCGTCTGAACCTCCACTCTATTGAGGTACCTCACTACGTGATCTTGGGCCCACAACTCTCTCAGCCTAACCAGTCTACCTCATGAGGTTGCTGTAGTGAGCAGTGGCAAACTGGAGACCTGGGCAAAACCTGAGGTTGATGCCCCTCAGGCGCGTGCCTGGTGCAACACGCACCCCCCCTTGCCCCCTTGTAGCTACGCCCAGTGGCATATCTAGGTAAACTGGAGTTTTGGCGCCCCAGCTGCCCTCCCCCACCATGACCAAGCAATGATTTTTTACACCAGGTCGTTTCAAAGTCACCACCACATTATAGAACATGCCCCAACTCATACATCTGAACACAGCAATAGGCCATGCCACAGAAGAAATAATTTTTTGAAAACATTTTCAAAATGCTTTCAAAATGTTTTATTACTGCTATGAAAACATTTTATGGTGTTGTATCCAGTCCCCCAATTGGGGGAAACAGCATCACTTTCAATGTTATTTAAACTGGGAACCCCAGATTCTCCCTTTAAGGTGGATTTAAAAGGAGAATCTGGACACCCTAGTTTAAACAAGTGATGCTGGAATCCACCCCCAAACAGCATCATTTTCAATGGTGTTTAAACTAGGGAGCCCAGATTCTCCTTTTAAATCCACCTTAAAGGGAGAATCTGGAGTTCCCAGTTTAAACAACATTGAAAGTGATGCTATTTTGGGGTGGATTCTCCCCCACCCTGAAACAGCATCACTTTCAATGTTAAAACTGGGGACCTCAGATTCTCCCTTTAAATCCATACCAAAGGTAGGGGGGATTTAAAAGGAAAATCTGAGGAAAATCTGAAAATTTGGGGGGTGCCTACTGTCAGGGGTGCAATTGTTAAGCTAGCAGCACCAAACTTTCAGAGTATCTTTAGGAGACTTTCCTAATGATACCACCCAGGTTTGGTGAAGTTTGGTTCAGGGGATCCAAAGTTATGTACCCTCAAAGGTGTAGCCCCCATCTTCTATTAGCTCTCATTGGAAACAATGGGGGTTGGGGGCACCCCCTTTGGGAGTCCATAGCCTTGGACCCCCTGGACCAAACTTCAGAAAACCTGAGTGGTATCAGTAATAGACTCTCCTGATGATACCTCCCAGGTTTGGTGAAGTTTGGTTCAGGGGGTCCAAAGTTATGTATCCTCAAAGGTGTAGCCCTCATCTCCTATTAGCTCCCATAAGAAACAGTGGGGGATGGGGCATCCCCTTTGGGAGTCCATAACTTTGGACTTCCTGAACCAAACCTCACCAAACCTGAGTGATAGCATCAGGAGAGTCTCTCGAAACATCCCTGAAATTTTGGTGCTGCTAGCCTAAAAACTCCCCCCCCCCCCCCGCAGGCCAAAAACAGAAAACCCACTAAAATACCAAAAAAAAACCCCACAAACGAACCCTGCATTTTTGGTGCCCCTCACAAGGGGGCGCCCTGGGCAACTGCCCACTTTACCCAATGGGCATTACACCCCTGGTAGTGAGGATAAACTGGCAGAGGGAAGAATGATGGCGTAAGCAATTTTAATCCCTACTGGGGAAACAGGTGGGGCATAATTAAGTATTTTTTAAAATAAATATTACTGTGATTACTGCAACTCCACTCCTTTCCCATGCTGTTTACCTCAAAGTAGGCAAGGTAGATGTAGCAGGGCCTAGGAGGGTCATACCTATTCCACACTATATACATCTTGCGTTACTTCTCAAACCAGGACAGAACCTGCAGGAGAAAACTGATCAATGTTCCAGGCAACTGGCATACATGTGCAGTACCTTGATTTTCTGATATTGTTTGTTGAGATTATCTTCCTTGAGTTTCACTTGTCCGTCCACTTGGGATTCATTCTGTTGCTCAACGTCAAAAAAGTTACCATTCACCTCATCATCTTCTCCAACCAAGTCCTCCATGTCCCCTTCTTGGAAATGGTTGCCATTCTGCTTGATTACTGGCTGACATTCCTTTTCCAAATGTTCCGCATCCTTGTCTATGTTCGACAACCAGTTAAGAAGATTTTCTATTGTACTTTTGCTCTCTTCCAGCTGCTCCCTGGCTGCAACCTGCACAATTGAAATCCAAGGATGAGTGTTTGGATATTATTGATTTTTGTTTGTTTGTTTGTTTGTTTGTTTCCTGGACTTTTAGATGGAGGGTGAACAGTAGGCATACTTGTGAGGATGAGGGAGATATTTGGGGATTTATTTTATTTGGATTTAATCGATAATGTTTTGACTATTACTTGCAAGCTGCCTTGAGACAAGAGGAAAGGTGAGGTACAACTGTCAACTATTCCAACCAAAATGATTCAGAGGACACTTTCATACAAACTTAGATTAGACATTAAAGCAAACTTCTTATCTCTTTAAAGTGTACAGTGTTATAACAGATTCTCCAGAGCCAGAGGCATAGCTCCAAGGGGGCCGGGGAGTCACCGATGCACCAGGCGCATGCCCTTGTGGGGGTGTGGCAGGGGCGTTCCGGGGCGGGGGCGGAGGACGCACCAGGCGCTTTCCCCCCTTGCTATGCCTCTGTCCAGAGAAATGGTTTTTGGCCTTTCCAGACCTGGGATCCACTTTTAACCATCTGACAGCAGCATGGGACACCACTGATATGCAAGCATGCAACAAAAAGAGGAGGAGTCTGAATTATGATCTACGGCTGAGAAGCACTGAAAGATCAAATGGCTGGGGTTCAGGGATGTAGTAGATTCAGGAGGGAGAACAGGAAGAAAGCAAGAGAATGCTTCTGAAGGAAAAGGGTGTGTCTGAATTTACCTATTCTAAACCTCTTTACTGCTGAGTGGCCTCTCTACTTCATTCTGTTGCTTGGCATACATGCAAGAAAAGGGCTGAAACTATCCCTTTTTCTCTATACATGGCCACAAGCAGCAGGTCTTTCCAAAAAGCAGAAAAAATGGCAGCTCTTTAGTGGCTTATTGGGTGGGGATCTGCCACCAGAGGACCCTGAACTATGAAATGAAGACCATCACTCAAGAAAATCTATGAAAGGCAACAGATGCTTTTGTTTTAAGAATACAATTGTAATGAATCAGGATGTGAAATAATATAGTACACCCCAATCTCATTAGATCTTGGAACCTAAACACAATGGGAGACCACCAAGGAAAACTTTGTAGAAGAAGGCAATGGCAAGCCAACTCTGTTTGATCACTTGCCCTGAATGGCCTCTGGAGCCACTGTATTTCACTGGCAATTTGATGGCACTTTACAGGCATACAAGATGAATCCAGAATCTTGTGTCTGTGGAAGTAGTTTTCTACTAAGCAGAAGATTTCATCTGTTTACAGAAGAAGCCATTCCTCCATAAGCAGAAGGGATCCAATCCAATTAAAAAAGAAAATTATACCCAAGACATCATAGCAGCATGATTCTTATTTGAAAATGGAACTGCGTGGATGACATTTCTCATGGGAAACTCTGTAAAAACTATGGCTTCCTGTATCACACAGTCCTCTCCCATTTCTAACTTGAGATATTTCAGAATGTTGGTTTTTCTGAGGGTTTTTTTAATGGGGGTGGTGGTACTTGGCTATGATGATCGAATATATCAAATATATGATGCTTCTCATGTGATGAAACAGTAATCAAATATTAACTGTTCCGGCTTGTATTATTACCCTTAAGCTTCTTTAATACACAGGGCTTAACTGTCACATGTACATATTTTAAGAGGGAACAAGATTCACAATAAATTTAGTTGTAATTTATATTTCACTCATTTTTTCAACACTACAGAATTTACAACTGTGTTTAAGCCCTGAACTGTGTTTAGGCCCTGAATATATATTTGTAACATTTGGCACCAGGAAATTCTTAAAGTTGCCTCACAATCCTACACCAAATGAAGGTTGTGAATTTCTAAGTAAGTATTCTTTTGTTTCCTGAAAGACTGAGGTTATTGTATTTCTGATTTATTTATGAACAGTAATATAATGATGTAATGTACACGCTCTGCTTTATGCTTAGAAAACCCATACAGAATTACTGAGATGCATGTACTGTTGCTGGGAGGATTCCATCTTTCGGAAGAGTTGTGGAAGAGTTATATTTGGTATGTCTACAGAGTCTGAGAACTTTTGCTAGAGTCTGATTAAGGTTGATTTTCCTGTGTGAAAGCTGAAAATCTCTAATTAATTTTATGGCTGTTTTTTCCAAAATTCATTCAGAAAATTTGACTGGGATTGTCAACGTTTGCATGTGCAATATGCCAATCGAAATGAAATGTTAGGGACTGCCAAGTGACCTTTTCTGTTTCCTGCTTAATGGCTGTTGTCACCGCCTTATCCAGCTCTTTTCTTGATTCCTCAGCTTTCTGGCTCAGCAGAAGGCACTTTGTCTTGGCTTCATTCAGCTTCTTCTCAAGAGCAGTCTTGTCTTCTTGCGACAGCTTCCTCCCATTTTCTTTCAAGAACATATCTGTGTTTTTCACAATCTCTGCCAATGCCTGTGTGTTTGCTAACAAGTCTTTCTGTAGCTCCTTGAGGGGGAGGAGTGACAAACAATAACAAAAGACAAAAAGAAGAGTTAGCACTTGACTTTTGACTTCTTCAAAGTCCTTCTTGAAAGGTACAAGCCAGTTTTATCCCCATTTATTGAAGGATATATTTTGCTTGTGACAAATTCAAATTTCTTATTGTTAATTATTAGGGACCATGAGATGATAGAATTAAAAATAAGAGCACTAATAAGTATCAGGAATAGAGTACAATTGCCCAAAATGCAGGGATGGATAGGAAGGAGACTTAGGCTACAATCCTAAGAAAATATGACGTCGAAGTAGCAGCTTCATAAGATTGCTCCACTCTTTTAACCTTTTGGTGTTTGTTGTTCAGGGTGTTTGTTGTGAGGGGGGGAAGGGAAAGGAGTTTGTAAGCCCCTCTGAATCTCCTATAGGAGAGAAAAGGGGGAATATAAATCCAAACTCTTCTTTTAAAACTTTATTAAGAGACTGCTTCTTAGTGCTCCTGGCACATTTTTAGCCAGCAGTATATTATTTGTTTCCATTATAATTGCCAAATTAACAGTTATTTAATGTTAAATGAGATTTCTGAGCTCTCTGATGTTATACTATATTTAACGTTCCACTTGCGTCACCTCCAGGCTAGACTACTGTAACTCGCTTTATGCAGGCTTGCCTTTAGCCATGATACAGAAATTGAAATTTTTACAGAACGTGGCAGCCAGGCTTCTTACGGGAGCATCGAGCAGGGACCAGATTACCCCGGCCTTTCACCATCTGTACTGGCTGCCAATCGAGTTCCAGGTCATGTTTAAAGTGTTGGTCTTGATCTTCAAAGCCATTCACGGCCTTGGACCTGCATACCTGCGAGACTGCCTCTCCCCATATCGCCCTGTTAGGCCCCTCCGTTCATCGGAGGAGGACCTATTGGTGATCCCTGGCCCTAAAGCTATCAGGCTGGCCTCTACAAGGGCCAGGGCTCTTACAGCCCTGGCCCCCACCTGGTGGAACAGGCTTCCAAGGGAGATCAGGGCCCTACGGGACCTGCAGGGTTTCCGCAGGGCCTGTAAGATGGACCTGCTCTGCATTTGGCCAGCCTGGTAAATTACATCACTGCCATTTCATCTGGCCTTCCATGGGCATAAAGATGGGGAGGGATGAAATGCCATCTGATGCTATACGGTTCCTGGTTTTATTATTGATAATCAGTTATTTTATGTTATGTTTTTTAGCTGTTTTTATTGCTGTTGTTCACCGCCCTGAGCCCCTAGGGGGAGGGCAGTCTAGAAATTTAATACATAAATAAGTAAATGTTTTTTAATTACATGGCCTGAATATTTTTCTTCTGATAAGAAGTTCAATCTTGCTGAACACTAATTATATCGTTGAACTTCTGGATTGCATTATCTAAATGTTACTCCCAATAGAGATGGGGTCAAGGAAATGCTGCCGTTCGGCAAACTCCCAGATTTGCAACTCACAGGAAATGTGCAAACAAACAATGGCTAACAAATAAAATGACATGTTTATGTTCATGTCCTTAGGATGCTTTCCTGGGAGTAAATTCCACTGAATAAAATGGAACTGACTTCCAAGCATACCAGCTTAGAATTGCACCCTTGTAAATTAAGTGCATGGCAAGGAGAGTATATCTCTGCTTAGGATTATACTGTTATAGCCAAAAATCTTTTCTTCATAATCTTATGTCCTTCCCCCAAGATTATGATCTTTCCAGTTTAAAACAAAAAGTGCTAAAGATGAACAACAACAATTATGCCAGCTCAGTATATTTTGAGTGTGTGAGAGAGAGAAGGCAGACAGAAAGAAAGTCTCTCATAAAGGAAAAAGTTGGCAGGACAATGTCTCAGATGAGAACCAATCTGAAACACCTGTCCAGAAAACAAGGAGAACACTGACAGAGAGCTACTTACCTAATTAATGAAATACTAATTTGAAAAATTCTAACATGACTCTGGATGAGGTGAAAAACAATTAATGAAGCTGAACATTTACCATGTTGTGCAATACAATCTGTTCACTTGGACAACATATTTGTGGAAATGCAGCAAACCAAAAATTATTATAGCTTGATCCTAAGCCTGTTTACTGAGAAACAAGTCTACTGTCTGCAAAGCAATGCAATTGTTGAAAAATACACCCATTTTACCTCTTGCTTGGTTTGATATTGCTGCAACTCAGACTTGCCCCTCTCAATAACAAGAGCTTCCTGGTGGCCGATGAGCTGGTTTTCAGTCTGCGTTAGAAGGTCACATATATCCTGCACCTTCTCTTTGAATTCCTGGTGCTGTTCTGCCAAGTCCTAGTTTGTAAAAGAAGAAGAAGCCTGAATAGAATGCTCACAAGCTCTTGCAGCAGTTCATTTTCAGAGCTTTCACATTGCAAAGCTTTTATCAGACACTCTTTCTGCAAGTATGCTGTAAACATGATAGCGGCTGCGCACAGTTTAAAGAAGCTGAATATAGAAGATGTGGATAAACCTCACGAACGGTGTAAGTAAAGAGATCAGGTTTTGGATGGAATCACTCAGCAGAAGTCTGGCCATGCATTATGCGTTTGAAAATCCAAATCACTTAGCGACTCGAAACCTGTAATAAACAGGCACAAATTCTGGAAAAAGGATGTCAAAACAGAGGTTAGTTGAAAACTAAGTGTTAGATCAGTTGGTATGTGTAAATGTCACCTGAATATAAAACGCTCCCCCTCTTAGGCAATATAGCAAGGCAGGCATGCAAGGACATTTATTATTAACTCTCCCCTCCCCCTGGAATATTATTTCAGAAATTCTATTCCAAGTCCCCTCTTCCAAATGATCCAAAAATATGGAGCTCCAAAGTCATTTTTTTCGTACAGGTTGCAAAACCATAGAGGTTTTCCAGGCCTGCCCAACACAAGTTCTAACAAAACTTTCAAAACCTCCTTAGTATAGTACAGTGATCCCCAATGTGGCGCCCATGGCTTGATAACCCCAAGCATCTTTCCTGGAAGCCGCTAAGTGTTGTTTAAAAGTGGGCGGAGCTTTTGCCTAGCAAAGCTTCTGATTGGTTGAGCAGATTGTTTAAAAAAACCCCACTGTTTTGGGCAGCAGCCGTCACTACAGCATAAGAGTCTTCACTGTGTGACTGAAGGTAAGATGTGTGTATGCAAGAAATAAGTTCATTTTAAAAGGCATCCTGTTAAGCAGAACTTCTGCCTGAAATGTTTAAGTGTTACAGTCAAGGTTATCCATAAAATCACTTCCTGATATTTTGAGATTTGCTCAGCCCCCCAAGCCAGCTATTTTGTGCTTAAATTCACTATGTCAGAATGTTCAATGTGCCCACAGGTTCAAAAAAATTGTGCCTCCCTGGGATCATATTTTCCCTACAATAAGAGATAAGCAATGCAATCCTAAACAGAGCTACATTCCTCTAAGTCCATTTAAATCAGTGGGTTTAGATGGGTATAACTGTGCTTCGGATAGCAGTAACAGCTTTTCAGAGAACCTTTAGAGGTAGGGATCGTCTCAAGGTACAGAAGTGCCAGAGGATGTAGCTACCCCTAAAACAAGGATTGTGGCTGGATCCCAAATACTGAATAAAAAGAGGATGAGAGATGCCCCTGAAGAGCTTAGCCTCTGTGACTTCAATTTCATGCGCAAAAGAGAGAATACTCTTATCTGCTGCTGGGGGCCATTTTACTATTTCAATATTATAAATCAAGAATACTGTATAAAACAAAATTGCTTTTAAGAGCTGACAGATGAGCCACTTATAAATGATTCCTTTTTAGAATTCTGAAGGATAAGCCTTCCATTTCAGATGCTCTATCATTTTGCCATCTAAAAATGTATCTTCTGAACTTATGTCAGGACAAGAATACAACCACACAGAGAAGCAAACCTTCTGGTCGACAAGAACTTGTGCAGTCTGTATTAGAGTTTCTAAATGGTCTGCTTGAGATTTTGTTGTTTCTTGCATTTCCTGGAAACGCTTCTGTGTAGCATTTAATAGTCTCAGTAACTGCTTGCTCTGGTTTGGGGAAAGGTCTTGGGCATGTTCAGAAATGAAGAACTGAACATCAAGTGCTGTGGACTCCAGGTGCACTTTTCTAGATCCAAGCTTTTTTTCTATTTCCTACAAGTTAAGCAATGAAAACATGGTTATGATTGAAAAAGGCATTATAAAGATTTAAAAGGGAAGAAAATGAACATTATAAAAACATAATTTACCTAAAATGCATATTCACTTTACATTTAAAGAAAGGTGGGTTCTATTAGTCTAAATATTCTGGAATCTGACCAAAATAGAGAAACTGATGCCCCAGCATAGACATGCAGTGCATCTAAACTTCACCATACTTATTTTAAAGACTGAAATATTTTTATTCTACCAGCCACTGGGAAGTAACTGGAAGACTATTTTATTGATTGCACTCCAGGTGCCCGTGTCATGGCACCTGCCTGTCACTCACTGAGTGGTTAGAGTCAGGTGGGATTTTGGCACAGTACAGCTTCTGATTGGCTGAGTAGATTTTTTAAAAAGTTGCTTCAGCAGCAACTGCCACCGCAGTACAAAGACCTTCACTGTATTACTGAAGGTATATGTAAGAAAATACCTTTAAACAATACGTTCATTTAAAAAGGCATTAGTTTAACCAGAGCTTCTACTAGAAATGTTGAAAAGTCACCATTACAGTTACGTACGACTGAAATTTTGTAATTAGCACCAGTTACATATGGCGTTGCTCCCTGAAATGTTGTGATTAACACATCCTGTGGCAGAAGAAGAAGAGTTTGGATTTATATCCCCGCTTTCTCTCCTGCAGGAGACTCAAAGGGGCTTACAATCTCCTTGCCCTTCCCCCCTCACAACAAACACCCTGAGGTAGGTGGGGCTGAGAGAGCTCTGAGAAGCTGTGACTAGCCCAAGGTCACCCAGCTGAGTTGGGTGAATCTGAATTCCCCAGATAATCTGAATTCCCCAGATCTGAATCTGAATTCCCCAGATAAGCCTCCACAGCTCAGGCGGCAGAGCGGGGAATCAAACCTGGTTCTTCCAGATTAGATACATGAGCTCTTAACCTCCTACGCCACTGCTGCTCCCTCCTACGCCACTGCAGTCATTTATCCTTGGTCCTTCAGTGGTCATTTTGTGCCTAGTTTTGCCACCTGCAGAAGTCATTTTGTAGTTGCACCCAGTGGTGGGATTCAAATAATTTAACAACTGGTTGCTTGCAAGCACCATTTTAACAACCGGTTCTGCTGAAGAGGTGCGAACCTGCTGAATTCCACCACTGGTTGTACCCACAACCTTTTCCCGAAAAAAATTGGGTACCCCGGCTGTATTCTATGAAACACATTAATCCTATGCTTCTTACAAGGAAAAAAAACTCCTACTTAATATCCATGTTTTATGTTGCTTGCCTTATGTTTTGGGGCATAAACTGCCTGGAACTTCTGTGCTGAAAAATGGTGTAAAAATATAATAAATAAATTAAAAAATACTATTCAAATATTCTGGAAATTATTGATAAAATGCATAGGACTGTTAGTACCTCTCTAGCTGTATTTCCAGTTATTCTACCATATATTGATTCCAATCCTTAAACTGTTCATTTTACAATCAATCCACAAAAGTAAATGGGCTTCAAGGCTCTCTCTGCTAACTTTTCGGTATATACGTAAAATTTATTTTCAAGACATTGCCCTTAATATTGGCTTCAATAATGACAGATAGTGTGAAAGTCCAGATAAGAAAGGCAGACTATAAATAATGTGAATACATAAGGAATCTGAACATGATCCACCTGTACTCTGATTCAGAGTAGAAGTTGCCCTTAAAAGAGCACCGGGAAGCGCCTTAAGTAACACACACAAATCAATGGTACTTGCCTTGAGTAACTGAAACCTGTGCTTCACATCTTCCAAATCACATATGTCCACCTGGAGATTATTCATGGTTTCACTCTTTTCCATGATCCAATCTGCAGATTCCTGAAGCCTAACTAGATGTTCCTGATGCAACACTGCCAGTTTAGCCTAAAAGAAGTGTTAAAGTACATTTTTGCTCACACATCCAGAAGACTAAAAACCAAATCAATATGATCAAAGTATTTCCATTACAGGACTGCAAAGCACAGGCAGTGTTACAGATGAAAGCATCTGACCACTTTTTAAAAACAAATCGTTCTGTGCAGAAAGAGGGCAAAGGGTTAGTACAACTTGTGTATTTCAGATCCACAAGCTAAGAACACATTCTTCCTATTCTCAATGCTCACAATGATGGAACACCGTTTATTCAGAGGTTTGCTAAACACCAAGTCTAAGGAGCGAATTCAAATTAATATATACATCACCAAACATCTAGTCATTTAATAACCGTCTGGCTGCAGCAATTTGCTGGTCCCTTCCCGGGAATATAAGGACAGGATTGCCATCGATTAACATGGGCGGGTTATGTTGCTGCTACTGTTTTTTAAATGAATGTTAATAGTTTTTAATGTATTACCTAATGTATTGCCTGATTATGTTGTTGTTTTATGATATATTGTTTGTTTTTGTTGGTTTGTTGTATACCGCTCAGAGCCCTTTGGGGGTAGAGTGGTATATCAAATCAAATAAATAATAATAACTAATTACTAGACAATTCATTGCCAAAATACAAATTATCTGAATAAGAATAAATCTCTTTCTGATTCTTGGTTTAGAACTGCTGATTCACACATGCAATCTATTTTGGCAATAATTTACTGAAGCTGGAGATTTGGAATGGGATGGTTTATAAAAGCAAGATGCAGAGGATGAACGTACCATTTCAGCATCTACTGCAAAGACTATTTGCTTTGCATGCTTTGAAGACATGTCACAGACCAGAAAGAAATCCTTTTCTAAATGTTCATATTGTTTCCTTAGGTCTTCAAGTTGGTCACTGGGAGCATCTCTATGCTGAAGCTTTACAAATTCTTCTGCCACCTTCAAATCTTTCTTCAAAGTAACAGCAAAGCCAGCCAATCCTGATTCAAAGGACTTGATGAAAAAAGTAATTAAAGTAACGTGTAAAATTGGTTGCCTTGTGTTTAAAACTCATTCCACAAGACAGTGATATTGACACTGTACAGCAGGAATCAGTGGTGGAGATACCAGGGAATGGGGGGGGCGCCCCGCACTGGGCACATGGCTTTGGGTCACGTGGGGGGGTGGTAGAAAATCCCCCGACCCCTCCCCCCCATGGCACCCCCACACACACACTTACTTTAGCAAACCAAGCAGGCTGGAGAACAGGCCTGCCTGTTCTGGTGGGAATTACATTTCCCACAGGCAGGCCTGTTCTCCAGCCTGCTCGGTTTGCTAAAGTGTGTGTGTGGTGCTATGGGGTGGGGGTGCTGATCCTCCTCAAGGCACCCCCCCCCCCTACACACACACATTGACATTTATTTTTTAGCAAACTGAGTTAGGCTTTGAGAACAGGCTCTCAGTGGGAACTACATTTCCCAGGGTCTCCAGGGAAATGCAGTTCCCACACAGGCAGGCCTGTTCTCCAGACTGCTCGGTTTGCTAAAGTAAGTGGGGGGGGGCGCCGTGGGGAAGCTGGTGTGATTCCCCCCCACGGCGCCCCCCCCACGGCGCCCCCCCCCACTTACTTTAGCAAACCGAGCAGTCTGGAGAACAGGCCTGCCTGTTCCCTTCCAGGCTGCAAAGGACCTGGTGGAAACTACATTTCCCAGGAGACCCTGGGAAATGTAGTTCCCACCAGACCAGGCAGACCTGTTCTCCAGCTTGCTCGGTTTGCTAAAGTAATTGGGCGGGGGCGCCACGGGCGAGGGGGGGGGGGCGCGAAAAAGCCAAAGTGTGCACCAGGTGCACTCTGGCCCAGCTACGTCTCTGGCAGGAATGAATGATGGTCGATAGTCTGGTGTCAAATCGCAAAGGGGGCCAGGAAGGTCATGCAGTGTTACTTTGACCCAGAGGCGTAGCTAGGCCAGAGTGTGCCTGGTGCACACTCTGTGTTTTCCGCCCCGGTACCCTCCACGGTGCTGTCTACCCCCGCCCCCCCTTACCTTAATGCAGGCTGGAGAAGCAGCCTGTTCCCTTCAGGCTGAAAACGGCCTGGTGAGAACTAGACTTCCAATGAGACCCTGGGGCTCACAAGGTCTTCTGGGAAGTGTAGTTCCCATCAGGCCATTTTCAGCCTGAAGGGAACAGGCAGCTTCTCCAGCCTGCACTGTTTCACGAAGGTAAGTCTGTGTGTGAGGGGCCCACAGAGGGGTGGGAGGAGGGCACCGTGGGGGAGGGGCGATTTTCCGCCGCCCCCCAGGCGCACCCCCGGTGCAACGTGCACCCCCCGGTCCCATCGTAGCTCTGCCTCTGCTTTAACCAATTTAATATCACCCAGTTTATCATGCATTATAGGGTTGTTGTAAGACTGATATGAGTTCCTCGGAAGTACAAGTGAAATTTGCATATAATAAAGATACCACACATTCAGTGTTTCATGTGGCTCACAGTTTCAAAATGCTTTACTTATGTTCATTCTCCGCTATTCTCACAATGTTCCACCACTCATTTTCAACGCTATTCTTCATCTTCCTCCTTCATTTCAGCTTAGGGATACTTTTGTATGTTTTATCTTGGCGTACTGTTGCCACCCCCAGCCTCCCCCTTTCAGGATTCTTCAGGAATGGGCTATATATTTCACTGCTTGTGATATGGTAACATGTAGCCCGGAATTTAGTCTAAGCATGCACATGGGATAGTGAGGGAGGGAGAGAAATACTGACAAATCTCCATTCTCCCAGTAGTGTATGCAGTTCCTTAGCTTTTATTGACTTAGTTGAAGCAACCAGAAGCAAAGCATAAGTTTCCCTTAGTCTGTCCACTGACACATTAAAAAGATACCCAGATAAGTAACTTACTTCTAACTGTTCAAGTTGAACTTTCAGGGTTTCCAGGTCATTACTGATGGGCTGCAGATCATCTAAGAAGAATTTCATATCTTGAACCACTCTTGCGTGCCTTTTCAGCTTCTCTGTGTACTGAGAACATAATTGAATACCACTGCATATCTGAAAACATTTTGAGCATCAAGTCAATTCTAGTACCCCACCTTCAACTAAGCAGCAGAGAAACATAAAATGTGCCTACTTTGTTTTTAAAAGGTTGCTTTTTTAAAGTATTGCTTTAAACTCTCATCTGTGATTTTCCAACACCACCCAGGGCTCATTTGTCTCTGCTGCTGATAGGTGGTTCAATTGGTAACGTGTGTGCCAATTTTGATTATGCTAAGAGTATCAACACTAACATGGACTAAAAACTCTACAGTGATGTCTTTGTCTTTGCTTCCAAGTAATTGTTATAATTGCTACTCACCATGCTTGTTGAATCAAGTCTTGCTACTGGTTCCTTCGTGTCCATATCATCACGAGAAAAGCTTTGGGGCAGATGGTCAGACTGATGGTCCCCTTTCAAAGCAAAAGCCTTACTGGGTGCCAAAGGATTCTGTGGAGCAGCTTCTGCTTCTAATACAATTGACATTCTATTTCGATCAAGCTGGGAAACATTCTGTGCATGAGTCTCAGTTTTTCCCTGTTGCTGTGTTTCAGTCTGGGAGTTCCCATCCATTGTTCCATGTGTGCCACCAATACTTTGGTTGCAATAGTCTTGCTTCAGTATATCAAGGAGGAGATCAGGACTTCTATTATTAAGCCAAAGACATGGGGCAGGATTATTCTTGTTAGCAACAGCTATTTTTGAAGCAGGTCTAATATCATGGTTTGTATTTTTGACACCGGATTGATTAGAATCCTCACCCTCGCAGAGTGTGGAATTAGCCATTTTAAGTAAGTTTTGCATTAAAGCTCTTGTACTGGTATAACTTAAAGGTTCATCCTCCTGCATACATCTGAGTATACTTGTTAAGCCTTGGGATAAGGCAGCTGACATTTCAGAAGGATGCACTAAATGCTCCTGCACAGGAGCAAAATTAGGAAACACTGCATCTTTTTGTGGTTGTTGCACTTCCCCCCTGACACTCCTTTCAAAAAGAGCAGACTCCTGGTCTAGAATTTTGTCTTCCTTAGTCACTTCCTTTTCACCATGACTAATCAGTGTTTCATGCATGGTCTTCTCAGTTCCATGTGTGTTATCATACGTAGGGGCTACTATATTGGGAGGGAAATCTATTACATGTTTATGGTCCTTATACTCTGTTTCAGCACTATTACCTAATTCTTCAACATGCTTCATACTACTAATGGCACATTCGTGGGCTTGCATTTTGTCATGATAAGTTTCAGAAGGAACAGTAACCTTGCTTTCTTTGCTATCTTTGGATTTTTCCAGTTCTGATATTACTGATGTAAAAGATGGCAGAGCTTTAGAATTTGGTTCGGCTGGATGTTGTTTGTCCTTGTTAGTTACCATTAGTTCATTTCTATTCTGTATACCTTCCTGGTCTCTTTTAACTTCCTTAAAGTAATATGCACTCTCCTCTTTCAGTGTTAAGGTATCTTTGGTTTGTACATCTTTTGCACATTGCTTTAGGTAAGCAGAAAGGTCAAAATCCTCTGTATGGTCCACTGATACACCTGTACCAATGCCACTGGAGTGTATAGCTGATGCAGTTCCTTTTGAATGTTGGTCACATGAAAGAATAATTTCAGATCCATTTTTAATTACTGATGAACAGGTCTTTTCTGGGCTCTCTCTCAATACACTTGATTCCTGGATATTATCTTCAATAAAACTGTCTGTTTCATCTTGATTGGCAACTGCTTGTATTGATTTTCCATCATCTACTGCCTTTAGGCCATGGTCTGATGATGTCACTACTACATTATCTTCATACATTTGAGGCCTGCGCAGCTCAGTGCATGTGTGTCTTTCATACGGTAGATCTATCTCAGCCTGTACAATCTCTAACGTCGTACCTATGCTCGAGTCTACATGAGAGATTTCACTGCTTTGTCTTAGAACACTTTCATGTAACATACATTCATTTTCCATGACAGACTCAGACACCTGATTGGTTTCTTTCTCCTTTCCGTCACTTTTCCATGCAAGTTTTTGAATACTTTCTTCAGCAGGATCAGCTATGTTTTGGAATCCATCAACCTTGTAGCTTTCAAAGCACAGCAAATCACATTTTGACTCTGAGTGCAAACTATCTTCACTATGTAAACTCTTGTCTTCTGTTGTTTCCAAAAGCGCAGACACCTGGAGCCTAGAACTTTCTTCACAGCACTGTGAATAGTGCATTTCCATCACTTCTTTATTCTCATAGTCAGTATCATCCGAAGTATCATAATCTAAATCCATATAATCATAACCCTTAAAGTCATCTTCAGTGTCATCACTGTCATCACCATCATTATCCTCACCTACACTTTCACATTCACTGTCGTCTACCTCGCTTTCACACTTTCTAATTTCTTCACGTCCCACTCCTTTCAATTTAGCCTTATGCATATTTAACAGTGAAGTAAGGTCAGTCTCTCTTCTTTCTCCACTTTCTTTTTCCTTATCTTCCTTTTCCACGTCTACACTTTCTTCTACCTCTTCTAGGACTGTGTCCAGTATCTTTGCACTGAATGCTGCTGTGTTCATAATTTCAAATGTACCTGTGTCACTTAATACACTAAAGCATAGAATATCTTCCTCTTTGTTATTCGGGCTGATCAGAGAAGAGTCTCCTTCTTCTTGTGCACTTACTGGCTTCTCTACTCTTGCCATGATGGTTACTGCAGTAGTGTCAGACTCTAAAATTACATTATCGTTTACCACAAAGGTGTCATCCTCATCAGTTTTGGCCAAATTGTAATAATCATTGTCACTTTCCATCTGTGTAGAATCAGAAACCTGCTCACTGTGGTCCACATCCTGAACCATGCCACAAAGGTCTTTTCTGTCTTTGTATTCATTCCCATCTTCTGACAGAGGAGAGCTACGCTTGTTTTCATGCAGTGGCTCAGAAGGCTTTCCGTTAATATCTTTCAGAAGCAACCTGCCACATGAAAATGTTGCTTCACTTTCACCCACAGAGTGTACACTGGCCAGGTCACAATTAATATTAGACTGGCTATTAGCATTAATCTTAATGAATGCTCCATCAAGAATGTGAGGACTGACATTCTCTGGGGGCTTGGCATTTGTATCAGTGTAATCTTCCAGTGGTAGCTCTGAATGACTAATGTCACTGGTTCCCATAAGTGCCCTAGCTTGTCTACATTCATTATGATTTTCCAGTAGTGGAACCCCATTGCAAGTGGTATGATTGTCATATATGCTACATAAGTTTGCCTGCTCTACGAGTTGTTGTCTGTCACTGTCAACAATATAATTTTCCAAAGACCTACTTTCAATCTGTTGGTCCTGCAATAATTCATTAATGCAACCAGTTTTGTCTTCTATCAGGTCTTTACCAATGGTAAAAGTATGATTTTCTAGCACTGGTATACTTTCGTTATTGCTGTAGTCTTTCATTGATGGATAATGCTTATCCTCTATGAATCCCAATGTTGATGCGCCTTGTGCTGCAGTAGGATATTCCAATGGGC
Source organism: Sphaerodactylus townsendi (assembly GCF_021028975.2). Classification (NCBI taxonomy): domain Eukaryota; kingdom Metazoa; phylum Chordata; class Lepidosauria; order Squamata; family Sphaerodactylidae; genus Sphaerodactylus; species Sphaerodactylus townsendi. Next base: position 148,389,950 of record NC_059425.1, on the reverse strand, counting down.
AAACACTAGGTTTATTAGCAGGTTCTTCCAATGGCTGATGGTCACAGATATCTGAAAGCTCTTCTAGCTGCAGCTTTATGTGATCAGAATCTTTTGGCAGATGGATATCATGCATTAGAGTGTGATCTACTAAAGGTAACGTGCCATTTGAATCAGTGAAACCTTGCAAAGGAGACCTGGGGTTGCCATCATTGTAGTTAGGTAGCAGCAAAGCACTGTTAGTTTCTGACTTCAGTGTCTCACTGTCATTGCAAGTCACACATTCTCCTTCAGTAAGTTCATTTAAAAGTTTATTGTCAGATCCCACACTGGCATATAAACTATTCTGAAACCCATCACTTACTTCATTTTCTTTCTTTGACATAATTTCTCCTTTAGACTGCAAAACATTAGGAATGCAGTTCTGCACAGTATCGATCGGAAGATGTGAAACATCTGTGATCTTTTGAACTTCTTTACCAACAACTAAAAAATTAGCTAAAGTGCCTGAAAAATGGTTTTCATTCTCCTTGATCTTTCTCTTCTCTACAGCACAAATATAATCTTCATTTATTTTAGGTGGGAGAACCTCTACTGAATACTTTGAAAGAGACTCAACAGCCTTACCAATGGTAACATCAGGTTGCTCAGTTACATTTTCACATACTTCCACTGCCATTTGCTCACAATATTCTGGCAAACTTTGAAACATATTTTCTTTTTCAGGATTCTGATTTGTAGTGATCATCCTTCCAGAGACACATTCCTGTTTACAAAATAAAGTGTCCACAACACATTTTGACTGCTCTGAACCACTAGCCATAACAGAAAAATAATTGCTCCCAGAGTTTTTGTCATTAGGGTGACTTTCTTTGCAAGACTCATTCCTGCTGTAGTCACTGGAAATATTTTGCACACTTTTCTGCGGGTCTAAAGTGGATCTGGTAATATTGCTAAGCACCATATTTTTAGGCTGCAGATGCTCAAAGCTGGGTGCTTCTGTGCTTACACTTGTGTCACAAAATTGTTGTTTAGTCTCACTTGTACTATATTCAGATTCATTACTATGCATTAACAAACCAACAGTTTTATTTAAGTCGCTGCAGTATAGCAAAAGTCTCTGCCCTGTGTTTGCATCCATGTAACTATTTATCAGTAGGTAAGATATGAATAAATTTTGAGTTTGTTCTGATCTGTGAGGCAAGATCTTGCCGGTGTCAGAAGCATCTACATCCATTTTATCATCATGTGGGACAAATGGGTGAAGTCCACAAGATGAAAGCGACCATGCAGCTCTTTTAAAAGGGAATGTTATATCATGCACATTAGGCATTTTGTCTGGTAGCGTGACATTATTCAAAACAGATGCAGTGTTATTATTTATTTCTCCACGCTGAGCAGCATTATCCAGGCTGATCACTTCACATGTCTCTGGAATATAAAGTCCTGCTATTTTTTGACGGCCGTTTAGAATTTTGCAGGCTATCTCATTTGTGACCATGCCTTGGTGTAAAGATGTAGATACAGGAAATATTTCACCACTGTGTGGCCAGATGAGGCCAATGAAGGCTTGCTGGGCCTGCAGCACTAGCAAAGCACTGCTAGAGGATATCAAGTTGCACTGTACAGCTTCATCGATAGTCAGACGCTTTGATGAACTTGGACACGGGATCCCACCTGTCTGGACCTGATGGGTCAGAATAGCACAAGCAGCATCCTGATCAATAACCCCTTCTCTCATAGCATCTTCAACACTCATTCTGTGTCCTGCTTCTGGGTGAATTATACCCCCAGAAAGTAGCTGAGTCTCTAGAAGTCTAAACATAGTCTCTCTCTCTATGAGTCCTTCATGTGCTGCTCTCTGAATACTTATCTTCCTCCCACATTTTAATATTATTCTGCCTTTTTCTTGAGGGGTCACAGGTAACAGCCTCAAGCCTGTGTCTTGATGTATTACAGTTCTTTCAAGCAATTCTTCAAGGGAAACCTTTTCTGTGGTGCTGGGATCAATAAGGTCTCTGCACATGTCATGTCTTTCTAGCAGATGAGTATATAATCTTCCTGAAATCAGGTCCCTCTGGAAAGCTTTCTGCAAAGTCAGTTGTTCTCCTGTGGATGGTATCACTAGATGCCCCCTGGAAAGCTGAATCTCAAGAATTTTAACAGTCAGGGATTCTGAAATTAGACCCTTTTCGAAAGCAGCTATAACTGGTAGTACTGTTGCTTGTGATTCTGAAATGATCTTTTTAGCCTTCTGCATATCTTGTAATTGTGATGCAGTCTGTTCATCAACAAGTTTACAGGTTCTGGCTTCTTCAAGGTCAAAACTCTTTCCTGGAACTGGTAAAATCAGACCTGATAAAATGAGCTGACTCTCAAGTAATCGAATTCCGGTGTCATAGTCAATAAGGCCTTTACAAAGTGACTGGAAGACTGAAAAAATCTCTCCAGTTGTTTGATCAATGATGCCAGCTATGACTCTGTCCACCTAAAAATGAGTATAAAAATATATTTTCAGCATTTGAGAAACAGTAGAGAGTTAAATATTTGAATTGTAATATTTATCTGTGTACCATGCTTACTTACCAAAGTTGGAGCAAGACTGTGAATGTTAGCAGTTCAATGCAGAAGTGATCTATGTCAGTGATTCACAGCACACGGAGTGATAAAAGACTGAAACACGACATGCACCGATGAACCAAAAGTGTGTACTCTGCGTACACCAATAGGGTTAGTGGTAGACAGCAGAGCAGATGATCATATAGTGAGAAAAAAGGGACATGTACCTGGAAGGCAAACTGTCATGCTATATATGTGCTTTGTGAGAGGTTAGGATATTCAGAAAACAGTATGTGGTACAAAAAAACCCATGCACGCTATTCATGTTTACAGCATACAACACTTTTACATAGATACTCAACACACAGAATCAACTATCCACTTGAATGCATTCTACGATTAGCTTGCAATAATAATCATTTGGGAACAAGACTGAAAATCTGTATGCTAAACAGTTCTTCTTACTGACATTTTGCAACTCATTTGACATTTCAGAGTCAGTAAACATTTTTTTAAAAATATATTAACTCTCCACCGATTAAATGAACTCTCTCACAGTTAGTGAGTGCACAGGTTCCTAATTATGTATTCACCTGAAAGTTACTTCTAAAATACTGCTAACTTTATGGAGATAACTCTAGGACAGCACATGGTAACATACAGTTTATGGAAATTCCAATCAGTGTCATATTTCTGAAGTGTAAATGTTAAAGACAATTGAGAGGATGGTTTTTTAAGACAAGGGTTAAATGGTGTATGATTTTTTGCTCCTGGTTCATGCAAGGCACACAGTATAAAAGCCTATTCATATGTTCTCTGGGTACCTTCCTTTTTACATTCACCAAACTAGAATTCTGACTGCATAATTATATTGAAAACTGTCATTCATTTCATACAAGGTCAGCTACTGTGACACACACAATTCAATTATGTTTTGTTTTTCAGGATTAAATAACACAACCATGCAATAAAACTGGCTAAGAGCATATAGTACAGACAGTGATGTAACTCAGACTGTAAGTTACCTTCTCATCCATGTTTTCATCGTCTACATTTTGCTCCTCCTGCAATTGCTTCAAATCTTCATTAGATAACAGTTTATAACCTTCTTGCAGTGACTGAATGTGGTTTTCCATTTCATTTTTCTCTTCATCTGTCATTCTACAAAAACACAAACAAAAAATAGATGTGGGTCCAAGTGCTTGCTGCTACGTTCATGAAAAATACTGGGAAAAAAGAATTTTAAAGACAATAAAAACTTATTCATGCCTTTGTGAAGCTCAAAACAAGATTTCATGAAAGAAATAATCAAGACTTTAAAAATATTTTAATTATTATATGCTAGCACTTATTTGCAGAGCAGAACAAAAGATGTATTGTCGAAGGCTTTCAAGGCCGGAATCACTGAGGTGCTGTGTGGTTTCCGGGCCATGTTCTAGCAGCACAGCCATACACCCCAGAAACCACACAGCACCTCAGAATAAAAGATGCTTCACCAAGGACTGAGCCATACACTATTAAGAGTTCTGAAGGGTTCCCCCTCCCCAGCGAATTACCAGTGGCTCTGAAGATCGGAGGAGAATTACTGGAGAACATGTTATTTAGCACTTTACTCCAATGACTTAAACTGGTTTTGGAAAGGTACCATTAGTTAGGTGAGGGAAATGACAGGTACCTTTCTTCACACATATACACACCTCATAACAGAGAACAGGATTTTGGAGCTAACTGCACCTTCAGAAGAATAATTTAGGAAAATGTTAAACATTCCCTACCTCAGAGACCCTTCCAAAACCTTTAGAACAGCCATGTCTGAGGCTACTAATTACTAATTAGTTGGGAGGAATTCCAGAAACCCAGTCACCGATCACTTACCCCAGGTCAAGTCTAACCCAAAGTGCCAGTCATGGGACACATTAGGTTGTATTCTATGACTTCTTTTCACCAAATTTTCCTCCAACAAAGGAGATATCACCATCAGAAGAAACCTTTCTCAATCACAAAAAAAAATCATTCTACATTGGAGGAAATCTTTTTCTCTTGAAGGAAGACTTAGTAGAAAAGAGTCATCAGATCCAACCCCAGTGGGCATATAATAAGCAAAGGCCCTCACTGTTTTCTGTTTCACTTTGGCCCCTTTTGCACACGCAGAATAATGCGTTTTCAAACCACTTTCACAACTGTTTGCAAGTGGATTCTGATATTCCGCACAGCTTCAAAGAGCATTGAAAGCAGTTTGAAAGTGCATTATTCTGCATGTGCGGAAGGAGCCTAAGTTTTATTGCAACAGCACCTAAATGCAAAACAGAGACCACTTTTTACAACCCTTTTCCTTCATAAATATAAAATAAACAGAGAACAGCTTGGTGTTGGGGGGGGATCAGATAGTGTTTTGGAAACAGTAACAAATATTCACAAGTTATTCAGCGCTTTCATCAAATTGCTCCAGCAGCCTTTTGGGCACTTGGAAACAGCAGTACACACAATGGTTATCTTATTTGTTTAAGTGGAGGAGATGGTACTGCAGAACCATATCCTGTCAGAGAATCAAAAGGAGGGGATGTGCCTGTGTACGGCCTTCCTATGAACCTCTAGACTGGTGCAGTTAAGTACATAAACCAATAGGGTAATGTATTTCATGAATGCACACTGCCTACCAAATAGGTCACTCTGACTCATATTTATGAGATAATGGTATAACGGGACCAGTTGAAATGAAATTTGAAGCCTTGGGCAAAATCTACTCAAAGGAAAGCACTTTCAAGCCTTTAAGGAACTGGCTTGCATACTAATTCCACTCGCCCTTGTCAAATAATCTAAATGGGTAACCATAATTTCAAAACACAATAACCAAAATGAACATACTTATCACTGTGCTTTGCTAAAAATGACTGTGTTGTTTGCAAAGCCTCTGATATCTGTTCTTTCTTGGCTGACAGCTCATCAGAAGAAATCTGAAAAACAAGAAAATATATTCTGATTTCCACGTGCAACCTAGGAACGGAGGGGAGCAGCGAATGTGGGATATAGGAAATTATTTAATCCAAAAGAATAAATAAAAGGCTCCACAAGGGCAAATTAGGGATACTACATATTTTTAACTGTACCAAGGCAATTTAGGGAGTATATTGCAATATGTATTCATGTTCCCTATTAAGAAGTCTTAAAAACTTGCTTGCTTAGAGTATTAGCATCAATAAAGTTATATACAAAGGGTGGTTCTTGGGAATTTGACAGATGTGATTTTCATGTAACAGCATTTCCTAGCTCTTATTCTTTTAAACAACTTTATTATAAACACTTTTCTTCTCTTTATTTTCAATGCTTTGCAAGTAGCACAATCTTAAAAAGCTAGCACCAGCCTCGGAAGGCAATATCAGTTTTTATCTGGTTTCCCGCACATACACCCTCAATACCACTGCAACTGAAAAAGGCATTGTTAACCCTGTTCTCAAGTTGCAGGGAGTGTTCACACAGTAAATGTACAGCATGCTTGTTTTTCTTCCTATGTGAGTAATTTTCATATTACATTTAACACATGTACAGCTGAGCATGTGATTTGAACCCCACATTTATCTGGGCATCAGTACCAATTGTAAAGTTAACACAAATTGGCTCTTTTTTATACACAGGTGTATGCACAAACATGTAGGCTGTATGTGCGTTCACTGCAACATCTGAAAAGGGCTTGTGTAACTCAGAACTTTATAGTTACATTTTCATCAATTGGTCCAATAAATCAAATTTGTGGTTTAATTTGTGGTTTTGTTTCTGTGAGAGCAAAAATCTAACTCATACTGTATTCACAAACAACCATGAAAGTTGGGGTTAAACAAAAAAACCTGATTTATTCTCAGATTTATGCATTCCCTAACACACCTGTCCCCCAACACCTAGTTTTAAACAACAAATTTCTGGTCAAGTTCTAATTTGTTGTGCCATCCAACTCGTGTTTCATTTCCAGTGACCATGTCTTTAAATCACAGTTCAATTTTGGTTCATAATGTGGGTTCCTGGAAAAGATCAAACTCTAATATATTTAGATGCCCTAACAAAATGTAGTTTGATAAAACAAGGATCTCCTCAATCTCATCTCCAACATGCAGGGGACAGAGAGAATGGAAAGAAACAGCATGAGCCCAGTAATAAATCAGTCATACTTATTGCAAAATTTAGTTTGTGACTCTTGAATGGATCATAAGATTCTGATCTTTTATTTTTATCTTATTCAAAGTTCAGAGTTCTCAAATTACCCTAAATATCAAAACAAGACTCTGTTTACAGTCTCCCAAACCTACTTAGGGTAAAGAGATGAACCAATTATGATCAATCTTGCTCCAGAAAGGAATGAAGCCAATTTTTTAAAAAAGGCTCCAGTGTATGCCTGTAGGTTTCTGTGGTTGCACATTAAGAATTGTTTTTAATGAGCAATAGGAATGACTTTTGAGTTTCTGTTTGCTCTTATATTGTAGCATTCATTAGTACTGATAGCTTAATAATTTCAATAAGAAATGTGGTGCACAGAAGCTTTAATGTGTTGAAAAAGACTTGTTTAAATTCCAGCCCTGCCTTACCTGCAAAAATCCATGTAAGTGAAGCTGATTAGACCAGACTATAAACAGAATCTTCTGATGTCAACTTTGTCCTAATGTTTTTTTAAAGAGATGTGTGAGTGCATGTAAGCATTTACGTATTAAAGGGCAGGGAAGTTAGAAATAATACCCAAATTACTTTCAATACTGGGAGAGGGCGTGCCTTGTCAATTGTAGGAACTGTCCAATTAGCAATCATAACACCCTCCAGCCTGAACCTGGAAAACTTACAGGCGCAGGGCAGGGGTGGAAACCTAAGCACTGGTCAGGCAGGCAGCTCACATGCTGCTTTCTGTGGCCTGTCCCCTTTTGACCAGTGCTATGATGATCTGGAGGAAAGGTAGCAGATCTGATGGTCAAACTCCAATTTGGTTCACACCGTGTCTTTTTAAAAAAGGGACTAGAGGAAAGTTCAACATTTTGGAACCATCCGTCAGTCAATCAATCACAGCAAAATGTTCATGCACTCCTTGCAGTAAAGTTAGTTATACTTATTTCAGATTTTTCACCACATACCCAGAAATCCTAAACAAATATGGCCTGAACAGAAACTACATCAGACCACAAGAAATTCTACTGGAGGCAATGACACTCTAAAATATCACCTCAAATTTTCTGAAAACACCGTTTTCAGAATGAGCAATGCCAATGAAAATAGAAATCCATCAAAATTATCTTCAGTGGATAGCCAGCTTTTGTTAGGCATGGGCTAAAAAGATTCTATCAGCCGATATTGAGGACGGAGGGATTTCATACCTTTTCTTAATCAGCAGTCCCATGGTTAACCACACAGCACCTTGAAATTAGATATATGTGGATGTTTTGCTGGACAGGGAGAAGCCCTCGGTCATGGTGGCTATGCTAGACTGTGGGTATTACAGATATTCAAGCTATTCCCCATAAAATGGCTACATGTACTGGCACTGGTGGCCTGTTTTAGTCTAGGAGACATTTTGGTTTTCTCTGGTCCTTTCCGCATGGCCAAAATACAGCAACCCAGGGACGGCAAAAACGCCATCCCTGGGCTGCTGGCCGCCCAGGAGCGGCATGAAGGTGCCGCTTTTAACCTCGCTCAACGAGTAAGGTTTTTGAAAAAGCGCCGTTTTCCTGTCGGCGCGGTGCAAACAGCACGAGTGGGAAGACGTCGCTTTCCCCCTCCCCTCACCATCCCGTCCGGCATCGCTCTGGAGGGCTGCAGAGACCCGCCTATGCTGCCCCAACCCCTGGAGGTCGGAGGGCAGTGTGGGCAGGTACCTGCAACCCTCCAGAGTGATGCTGGATGGGACAGTGAGTGGAGGGGGCGATCAGAGGTGGCTCCGTACGGAGCCATTTCTCTGACTGAGGGGAAAGTCGGGGTCCCCGAGCCTCCACCGGCATTTTTCTGCGCATGTGCGAAAAGGATCTTTGTGAAAAAGAGCAGAAGGGAAATTCTCCCATTCACTGAAAGGGATAGGTTTTATGGAAGAGGTATCAATTCCTCCTTGATGTAGGCTAGTATACTATCTCATAGTTATGAGCTGTAGCTGGTTTATCTCTCACTTCCTTCTTCCTGGGAAGCTAACATTGTTAAAACAGGAGTTTTACTTACTGTTTTCAAGAAAGCGTAATATACTGTTGCACACATTGGAAGGAGGGTTGAATAAAAATGAACTTGAGTCAAATTTTTGAGGGGGGGAAACACTATGCACTTCGTAAAGGCAACAATTTTAAATCCATATTTCCTATTAGTTCTTTTAGGAACTTGATTTGGGAAACTAGTATTTCCAGTGCAGTATGAGGTAAGTTCTACAAGATAGAAGGATTATGTTGTTATTAAAACAGTAAGAACCACCAGAACTTTAAAATGTGCTGATAAGCAAACACTCAGAATGAAAAATTATGTGAGCAGTAGTGTTGGAGAAGACTATGCACAGGAAACACAGGTTTGGATCCAACAGTTCCATTCTGTTGAGTGAAGAATCTTCCATTCGAGAAACAGCTTTCCCCCCAACATTAAAAAAGGTTCTAAATTTAGTGGAAGGGAAAGAATTCAACCACTGGCATAAGCTCCATGAAGGACCAATGTTCATATCCCTGCACACAAAACATTCTTATGCTTTTGCATTCCTCCAGTGTTGCACAGTTCTTGTGTAGACTATTTGTGTGAGCAACCCTCATGAAAATCAGATGCTAAAAACACACCTTCTGTCTCCCAGAGGAAATTTGAATTCAAAGATACAAAATGGTCACACTAAGGAAGAAACTAGGAAGGGTTTTTTAAAAAGTTTATACCAGAAACGCCAGGTATAGGGCTGTTCGAAGTATAGAAATATTAATGTTTTGTTCATTATTAAAAACTATTTTCTTTGGAAATCATACAATTATATATGCATAAATTTGAGAAGCCTGATGATTAAGATTATGTCATTCTGCATTATTTATATTGGCGCCTCAAAAGAAATTTAACATATTCAATCTGCATAATCATATCCAAAGCACTATAAAGTGTAGTTGAGAATATGGAAGGAGGGACGTATACACGTTGAAACAGTTTTTGAGTGTTATATGAAGGGCTCACTGAAACATTACCATCTACATTTTCATGCTCTTTTTGCATAACATAGACACTATACAACTGAAAGCATGCTCTCAATATATTAACTAAGATAGGATGGGCAATTTGGTCAGCAGTGGGGATTGCATTGTCAGTTTATATTCGAACATACCTATGCAACCACGGAAGTCAAGTATTTGCAAAAAAAAACCAGAACAGTGATAGTTTCAGGATTCTTGGCTGAGGGTCCCAAAAGCTGCACAGAAAACCTCAGGCCCAACCCAAGTCCTGCTCCCGATTTGTTTTTGAATGGTAGCAGGCACAAGCAGGGTCACACCAGAATTTTTAAAACCTCCAAACTGGCGATTTTTGAAAATCCCCGGGTAAGGGAAATATTGCAGAGCAACCCTGGGACAGGCCCGCTTTAGCACCGGGAACTGTGCGGAATTCTTGGCTGCACCGGAATATTTTTCTTGTTCAACCCAGGATATTTTTTTACTGTGCAGAAGCGGCCACCATGCGAAAACCAATCGGGAGCAGGACCAGTTTATTTTTCCCACCCAGTGGCCTGATCTCCCCGCCTGACGTGCATTCAAGCTGCACTCAAAAACAACAGCCAATCAGAATGCGGGACACTGGACATCCTCAGAGATGCTTCCAGCTGCCACTCAAAAACAGCTGATCAGAACGTGGGACACGGGGCATGCTCAGATATGCTTCCAAAGTAAATACAGACATCCTGGGCTCATGCAAAACAAGCTGGAGTATTTCCTCCCGATCTTCACTGGATTTCTTCAAAAAAAGGGGCAGCCATGCGGACAAACACCCCGGGATAAAATAGACCCAGGTTAAAAAAAACGATGGTACACAGGTATAATTTTGCCATACGAAAACAGCCTTTGTTTAGGATTGCACTGCTATGCCTCTTTATTGTTTCCAACGTGCTGTTCAGGACAGAGAGGGCACCTTTCCACTTCATCTACCAGCATTGTCTGCCCTGAATTCAAGATGCTTAAACATCCACACCAATAGAAAAATTGGATGTAATATAAATGTTTAAAATCCAAACCACGTAAGCCCAAGCTGTGTATTTGGTTTCCCCACCACAATCCAGGAAGCACTGCATGAAAAGATTGTCAGACATTGGATTTTACTTGTACACATGCTATTCAAATATTCTGTGGTGGCCCAACAGTGTCAGAGGTGGAACAGGCATGATGAACAGAGCAGAAAATGAAATCTTGCTCTTCCAACAAACCTGGGGAGAAGAGAGAGTATCATCCCTACTATGGATATGTTGTTACTTTTTTCTTTGATGTTGCTTTGTATGAAGTATTTTCAGAAAAGCAACTAAAGAATATAAATCAAATAAGTCCTGTTTATTTTGAAACAATCGAAACTGTTGGTGGATTCAGTGCAGGATTTTAGTGTCATGGGGCATGAACTTTCAAAATTTTCTGCTGTGGATGAGAGTCACATTTGGCTCTTTAGCAGACACAAAGAACAAGGTGTCAATAACACAAAAATGGTGCTATCTTCTCTTATATTATTTATATACCTGTCTTTTAAGAAAATTTGCTTTTTCAGGCCTTTCTCCTTTGCTGAGACTCTTGGTGATATTTGAGACCCATTTCATTAAGTCCACAGCCTTCTCAACGTGTTCTTTCTTTTCTTCTTCCACTGATTTCTGATAAACGTGCATTGTAAAAATATATATATTAAAATGGCAGTGGCATGAAGCTTTAGTTATATAAGAAACAATCACATTGTCACAAATACTGTGTAGCAATGCCAGGGTTGTCCAAGGGGTTCGTACCATTGGGCTTTGGTGCGGGTGTGTAATTCTCAATAAGCAGAAGTATTTTTTAAAAAAACATAGCAACTAAAAAGTATTAACCAAACTGATTCATTAAAAATGTTTGCAGAGATCAAAATAGCCATTATAATACATATTTACACTCATATACACTCCTGATTGAATTCATATGACAGAAACCTCTCAGATAAGCAAATCGAAACAAGTGTTTGCATGTAGAAAATTTTATCAGCAACCTTTGCTTGAGAAGAACAGTTAACCATGGTTAGCATGTTATTGAAAAAGATACTGATATCAATCATAAAATAATCAAAATCTCTGAAGACAGTATGGTACGTTTACAAGGTTTTAATTAAAACGGCGTTGAAGAAACCCCCAGAGAACTACCACATTTTGACAATTTTACAGTCAATTTTACAGTAATTTTCAGTTTTTAATTTTTAAAACCATAAAAATGAGATAAAGAAATGGAAAAAACAACTTAAAATGCATTGATCAGGTTAACAGGGGCATCTCTCATCTCTAAAGTCTCTACAGTAACTGAGAATCACAAATGCATGTAGCTTGAAAATCTTTGGGTCAAAACATAAACTAACTTTTGCACTTGCAAATAAATATCCTTTTAAATATATTTATTCTGCTTGTTAATGTATACACTTTACAGGTTAATTTGTGCTCGTGCCCAAAAGTAAGCACTCTTATATCCCTCTTATTTTAAAAGGAGAAGGACATGACTAACAGCTCAATCCAGATGGTGGGAAACTCTGTGGCAACCAGGGACTGAATAGGGGAGGCGGTGCCTCACCACCTCCAATGAAGCTCCAGGCAGCATAGCAAGCATTAGGGAGGGAAAAACCCTGCTGCCGCCCAGAAAAGCTCCACTGGAACAAATGACTTATAGTAATTATTACTGCGGTGCAAGTCAAAGAGCTGTGTTGAAGCGTTCCCAGGCTAAAAGCCCAGTAGTAGCCAACCAAAGTCAACTCCACAATGGGAACACCCCTAGCCTACCCCCCACAGAACAAGAATGCTCTTGGATACCAGCACAGCCTCTGAGTGGCGAGCCTTTCCGGTTTTGCATACTGCAAAGTCCTGTGATACCCGGCTCCTGGCACATTTGCTCTCCCCACCAACATAGATGTCCCTTAACGTAGTGGAGTGGGCAAATGCATCAGCCACTCCCATGGCTCATTCCACCCCTCCATCTGGATTGGGTCAGCAGTTCCCTTTTTAATTTTGAATGAATTATATCCTTTGTTTAGTTGAATCACATTATATCATATATGTTGGTATCAATTAAGACATACTGCTTTATTTTTGAAGATGATTGAAAATCAGTTGGAATGCCAAACAAGTTAGTATAACTACACATTATTAACCCAACGATCTCAGTATTTTTAACCTAGCAAAACAGCAGATGTTGTTTATACCACCCAGGAGTAGTCAAAGTTTAAACACATTAAGGTCCCACCCTCATGACAATCATACAATAGTTACAGCAAGGATCAGCACTGAGTCTGGTATATACAGAAACCTTTTCACAAAATAAGATCTCAGCACTTTGCTTTGTTTAGAAATCAGCCTTATTTCCCACCTTTTTTACAAGAGTCTGATCATAACCCAACCAAATCAGGGAGAATAATTTCTATGACCTGTGTAGATTCTGAATGGGGTTGTTAATTACTACTGTATACCAATATATTGGAATTAATAGAATTAATAACCAGCCTGTTATTTGTATAATATTCATCACATTTAATTAATAAATTTTTAAGACCCAACCTCATCCGCGACAGCAAAACTGCATCGTCAGCATAGAGAAGGATGGCCAGAGGAACACCATTCAGGTAGGGGCAGTAAGAGTTGGAGCTGTTCAGAGTGGGAGCAAGGTCGTATAATGTTAAATTATTATTTCGAGGCAAAATAAAGGCTAGAAATTCCTGAAGTAACTGGACCAGCTACTTCTAGTAATCGTAACCCAGTGTGGCAATCAAACACAGCTTTTTCTAAGGCTTCTTTATATGTCAGTTTCTTTTTTGTCTTGGGGCATGTAATGATTTTTAAGTAGAATTTGTCATCTTTCATTTTTGTAGCAGTGATAGCATCAACAATGCCATTTTTAATAGCATTTTCCATCGACAATTTAGAATGAGACTTTGGGTCTATCAACCCGCCAGTCAGATGCTGGTACTCCAGACACTGAGTACCTATTTCTTTGTCTAGGGCATTATTATTCATTGCTTCAGTTGCTGACATAACACTCTTGGTTACAGGATGAATAATCCCAGTAAAGGTCAGTTCACATTGCTGAGTGTGCTTGACACATGCTTCATCAATTAGCTCCCTCTGAAAGGCCTCTGCCACACTATATTTCTTTCCAGTACAAGGATCAATGATGCCTCCAGTACTAGCTTGAGCTTCAAGGCACCTTACTGCTGTCATTCTATCCAGAAGGTTTTTGCGAGCAGCTTTTAGTAGAGACATTCGCTCATTTGTCTCAGACAACCAGACACCAGCAATGGGGCTATTCAAGTCTTTACATGGCTTGGAATTGGTTAACAAAACATCAGCAAGTTCATTGGCTGTGATCTGGCCATCCTTATATTTAGTGACCAGTATCCGGTCAATTTTGCTTTGACCTAACGCTTCATCTATATTAAACTGCATTCCAGTTTTCAGATCTGTTAGCAGAAGATAAGAGTTTCCTTGGGAATCAAAGCATGTGGATTCTTTCCACTGATATTCCTGCCCAGAAAGTTCCAAGTAAGTACTTTTGTCTATCAGGGCCTTTTTATAAGCCTCGTATGAGGTCATTTCAGTTCCCGTTTTAACATCGACGACAGATATTTTATGCATTTTTTCTGCAGATGGTGTGGTTACTTTTCTTTCCCCAACAGGAAGCAGGAAGCATTTGCTATCTATGTCAAGCAAACACAGCTTCAATAAATCCTTATAATACATGGCTTGCTTAGCATTAGGATTCTGAAAACATTTTTTATTACTGGAAGGTTCATATAAAAATTTCAGCATAGTGTTATTTAACAAATTCAGCTGGACTGCAGCCTCGGGTGGAACACGCACACTCCTCACAGGATCAATAACTCCTCCACTTGCAATCTGGGCTTCAAGAATATTTTTACCTTTTTGCCTTTCCAACAGTCTGGTTTCAATTGCTTGATAGACAGAGAGTTTTTTCCCAGAAAACTGATATCCTAGAACTGCTTTTTCTGCCTCAAGCAGTCTGCTTTTGTATTCAAGATCAACAAGCCCCTTGATGATTGAGTCATCAACAGAGTATTTTTGCCCTGTTACGGGGTCAATGATGAAGCCAGTGGCAGCCTGAGCTTCTAACAAAGCTAATACACATGCTTTTTCCATTATCCTTCTCTGAGCTGCAAGAGAAAATGAGATTTTGTCTTTGGTGCTTTCAATGTATAATCCAGCTATTGCTGTAGGCTTGGTTAGAAATTTATCAAGGTTTTTTTGAACCTCAGAAACGGTCTTGGTCCCTAAATGCAGTTGTTCCGCTGTGCCCATGTTTAGTAACTTGGCTTCAATCAACTGCCTAGCAGTTACATCATGTCGGAGACCTTGAAATTTGATATTATCATACTCAGAAGGAATCATATCAATCTCTTTGACTTGCTTTTCTTCTAAGACGGAACTCATCTTTGAAGCATCTGTAGTCCTAAACCCTTCTGAAGATCTGTATCCCTCAGACAGTCTTCCTTCTTTACCAAAAGTCTTACCATTTTCTTGATCTAAAGCAGTAACTTCAACATGTACACCATACTGCTGGCTGTTCACTCTCTGAAATATGAATTTTGGCACAATGAAATACTTTGTATACATATATGTGTGTGCGCGCATGTATACTTAGAGAAACACTTTATTAAGCCCATCACCAAGAAAAATACAAGGTATGAACAGCAAACACCAGAAATTAGCTAATTTTGTTAATATTGACAGCATGAATGTATTTGAGCAGTAAAGTTGGTGAAGCTCAGGAATTTCTGGGTGAAGAAATAATTTGGAAATTCCTACTTCCCTATTCTCCCCCTCCAGAATTATATATTCACTAGCATTTAAGCAAACTAAGGTACTCTTCTTCAGGCCCGTATCTTTTGAATAAATTCATCTGACTCTCCACTGCTATCTAGAGTATATCCAGGTGTGGTGGGGGTTTTACTTTTGGTTAAGATACAAAGTCATATTTTTCTGCGTATCTGTGGAGTTGCTCAACTCTGTACAAACTTGTACACTGTCTACAGGCTGTCTGGTTTTGCTGCTTATGGAATTGGTAGAGAGGACAGTCACTCTACTATCAGACATAATCATGGGAACACAGCAAAATATAAAAGAAAAAGTATTTCTTTTGAATGTTTCAGATTAAGACTGCGTTAAGTAGATGTGTCTCATACAGATATGAGCAACCTAATTCATGTATTCCCTTCTTCAGCTGATGGAAACATACACTCATACACTCATACTTTTCATCATTGAAATCTTAAGCACATTCACTCAAAAGCAAATCCCAATGTGTTCAATGGGACTAACTCCCTGGTGAGTGCATTTAGGAAAGTAATTTCTCATACCTACACGTACACTGCAGTAATGGGCACAATTTAGGCTTATTTGTGGGCTAAAATCAACATTATCCTTTAGCATCACTGGAGATTTATGAATTTTCCTTGGGATGTCCACCTACTATATATCCAATGCCTGCTCCTCCAGTCTTTATGGAAACAAAGGTCTGAAATCCCAGCCTGGGGAAATTGTTGGGACAAAGTGGAGGCATAGTGAACAAATAACACACTCATCCTCCTGTCGGCTACAAAAACATTTCGTGTTCATTCTGTTAAACAGTCTTTTAGGAAGCAGAGGATCTATTGTCCACCTACACTGATAAGCAGCTTCTGGATCTGTGCATATGTGCTTTCAAACATATAATTTCAATCAATGCATACCTGATTTTTTTTAACAATTCTGATGTTTTTCAGCAGATCTGATAATGTAGTAATAGCATAGAGAAAAAGCATTAAGGAAATTTAAGAACAGAATGCTAAAAACAGCAGTAGAAAATGTCATCAAAATGTAGAGGGTACCTCCAATGGATGCAGGTGCTTCCCTAATCCCATTTCGTAATTATCTTCATGTCTGGAACTAAGAAGGTTGCTGTCTTTCAGTTTATCTATTTCTGATATCTTTGTGACTGGGCTGGTCTTATCAAAAGTTATCTCCAGCTGTGTACTAGTCTGTGACACATATTCAGAATAGGAATGCTGGCTCGTCCCATTTTCCTGAGAGTGGGTTATCCCAGAAAGCTGGAACTGCTTCTCTCTTGGCAATAAATCAGTAGCAACCGACTGCAACTTCTTTGTAACCAGTTGCTCAGGTTTACAACCTGGAGTGCTTATTTCAATTTGTCTCCTTCTTAATAAAGGAGAGGTGCTTGTACACATGTTAAATTGGTCAAACTCCCTTGGAGAGGCATCTCCCAGGTAACTAAACCCATTTCCCTTCCAACCGAAGTCCAACTTGATGTTTTTTTTGTGGATCTCATTCTGAAACAAACGCAACTGATGACAGTGCTCTCTTTTCTGCAGGTCCAGTTGGTGCTTTAAATTCTCCACCATACGTCTCTGACCTTGCAGTTCTTCTTCCAGCTTGCGATATTTCTGCCAATACTCCATTTCAGCATGCTTTCCTTGCTGCAGCTGTTCACGACATTTCTGAAGTCTGTCTTGCAGATCTTCTATTTGAATCTTGTGCATGCGGATATTCTCTTGAGTCATGTGCTTTTCTTGCTGTAGAGCCACACATTCCAGCCTTATGCCCGATATGTCATTTTCAGTGATGCTGTGAGATTCTAAGAGTTTCTCAAATTTCTTCCTAAACTCTTCTGCAGAGTGCTTAAATGTAATGGACTCTTCCTGAAGCAGAGCCATTTTTTTGCGTGCCATCTGTTCATCCAAAGTTTTCTGGTGGAAATCATCCTGAAGCTTCTTCAACTTGCTTTGGAGATCCTGAATATGGGCTTGCTGCTGCTGCATTTTCTGATCACTCATATTCATTTCCATAGTTAATGTACTCAGCTGGGAACTTAGGTTCCTGACCTCCATCTCAGCACTGGCATTACAAGCATTCTGTCGGTCACACTTGTGCTTAAATTCATTGGCTAAATCTTTGGATTTGCTTAATTCGCCTTCCAGTCTCTTGATTTTATCCAAATGATCTTGTTCAATTATTATCTGTTTGTGCAGCTGTTCATTTGTAACGCGTAGCTGTTCCTTAAAACTATCAACCAGGGCTTTTAATTCATCATTCTTTCTATCAATAATTTGTCTTTCGAGAATGATCTTCTCGGATTCAGACCGCACTTCACTCACCACTATTTTGCTCTCACTATTCTGTCTGTTGAGCTCTTCAATCTTTTGCTTCATTGCCTCTACCAAGTGATTGCTTTTTGCCAAATCTTCAGTCAGTTGTTGAACCTTCCTTTGGCTTTCTTTTTCTTCTCTTGTCTTCTGCAGCAACTGTTCCTTCATTTTTCTGAATTGCTCCTGCAGGTTGCTTGCTTCTCCTCTGAATGAAACGATCCTCTGTTCAGCTACAATTTTTTCCTGCTGGAGAGTAGTGATCTGTGAATTCAGCTGCTGAATAATTATTTCAGTCTGTGTGTGTGTCCTCATCAGCTCTTCTAGCTCTCTCTTCAGTTGTGCCTTTTCCTTTTGAAGCATCCTCAACTCTTCCTCATAATTCAGTTTTATTTTTCTGAGATCCACTGCTTCCTGCAACACTTCTTCAGCCTTGCCCGCTGCTTTGTGCAGTTGCCTATCAAGCTCCTTCAGCTGATCCAAGTATCCTTGCTCAGCTTGCTCTTTCTGGTCCAACTCTTGTTTGAGACGCCTGAGAGAATTATTGGCATCATCTAGTTTCTCTTTCAGTAAGCGAGCCTTCTCTTCAGAGGACAGTTTCTGAAGCTCAAGTTCATTCAGCTCATATTTTAAATCTTTAATAATTCTTTCAGACTTTTTGTTGGTAGAGGTTAGTTCATCTATCAGTTGCTGGAATTCTTCTACATTCTTTATTTCTTTATTTCTCTGAAAATCTGTCACATCTGAACCCACTGGACACAGAGTTTCTTTCCCTATTACAGTAATCTGCCTTCTTATTTCAGTCGTTTCTTTTTCCCTTAGTTTGTTTTTCATCAGGCTGCCTTGAAATTCAAAGTCTAGTTCCATTTCACTTATTAGCTTCATAAGCTTTTCTTCTTCAGCTGTTTTCTTCTTCAACTCTTCCATTAATGCCTTCTTTTGCTGCTCCAAATCTTGAAGATTTGTGTCTTTCCTCCTTAGATGGTCTTCAAGTGTCTTCCTAACCACGGCACTCTCCTCTAATTGAATTCTGAAAGTCCTGAGATTCTCTTCAACTATACCTCTTTGAGCCTCTGCTTTCAAAGTGAGTTGCTTCATACGATCCAACTCCTGCTCCAAATCATCTTTCTCTATAAGAACATCCTGTAGCTCCAAGCAATATCGCTTTGCCTCTTGTTCAGTCTTGGCTTTCTGGAGACTTATCTCTTCAATGGTCTTCTGCTTGTTTTTCAACTCTTTTTCAGCATCTTCTTTTATTTTGGGTAGCTCTTCTTCCAGTTGGAATTTCTTCCTCCTTAGCTCTTCTAGCATCTCCTCAAGTTCATTTATTCTTTCCATAAGCTTCCTGTTCTCATTCACAACTGCCCTTTGCTGTGCCTCCAGATCAGAATATTCACCACGAACCAATGCCTCCTTATTTTTTAGGATCTGCAACAACAACAAAAAAAGGAATACTGAAGTCTATCCTTTTATCAGGGAGTCTTGGAGAACTCTTGCAATTTTTCAAACATACAATTGTGTATACTTACAAAATCCACCTACAGAATGTCAGGAACGCAAAGTGAGCTACTGCCACCACCACCATCACCTTCAGTGAGCAGCCATTAAAGAGGAAAGAGAAAGCTGACTGAAGTAGTTCACCGAGGTCCTCAAGAAGAATCCTTTTGCTCATTCAGGGCAAGAGTTATTTCCAGTGCACACACAGAATAGTGATTTAGCAAAAGCTATGCAAGAAAAAGTACTTCAGCACTTTATGGTTAGTCTGAATAGCAAAAGGAGAATGTTTTAAGCTTGTAACCAAACATAACATTCTCATCATTGGGAAAAGACCTTATAAAAGCAACAGTGACCGAAAAACATATTAAACTAGGAGCAGGGGAACCACATATAAATTCATGCTTAGACTCTTTCCTGAACAGAAGCAAAACATAAGGCTCTTTTTTTAACAAGTCAAACACAACGGTGAATACAATGGATATTCTTTCCTTTCCTTGTCTTTTGCAGACAACCACATTATCCAAAAAGTAGGTCCTGAAGACCCATTAGGAACAGCATAAGATGCAGAACAGGATCTGCAGCCCAACGATAAAGTCCATGGAAATGTGAAGTCCTCACCCCTGCCTATATAAACAGAGAGCCTTCCTACTTGGCTGAAGCTCTTCTTTGGATCCAGCTACTAACATCTGTTTTAGTGTCTGCTTGTGGGGATAAAGTCAGCGACATGGGAATGAAAGTAGGCTTAGATAGCTTTATCAACTAGTTCCTTCTAGCTGATGTAAATGATTCCTAGCAACTGCTGTAGAATTAAATCAGATTTTTCCTGCAGAACTCATAATTAATACTGATACCCAGCAAAAAATTTCAAGGTGTTGGCATAATATAAGATGCTTAAAGACTGTATGTACTGCTAGGAATAAAGTTCCAGTTTCATTGGATTTTTTTAAAAGACTTTGAGTGCTATCCAAAGGGGAAGAGTGGAGATGCATTGGAAGTGGTAAAAGGGTTTCACCAGCTTCTGTACCACAGTGCCATGTAAATTGGCATGGACACTAGTGCCAAGGAACTTACCCTGGTGGGCAGCCACCACAGAACCCAAACCCAGAATCTAGGCCTAGCAGCTGGGCATCACTGCAAATGCCTTTGCTAGTATGGAGGGGGGCATTCCAAGGGTGTTCCTGGAAGAAGAGGCAACTTTAGCCAGCTCCCAATGCACTTGATTTTTGTAACAAAATTCAGTTTGTTCTGATGGACTTTGATTTTTGACTATAACATGCATACTTAATTCTGTTCTTTTAGTGTTTAGTGTTCTTTCTTCCTATGATTATCTATTTCCAAAACTAATGGTTCAGTTCTTATACATTCCAGGTTTTGTTTTGTTTTTAGTATCTTGGAAACATCATTTGTATTTTTACCATACATTGACTCAGCTAGGAAAAATCCAGCCATCTTTTGCTACAGATCCATTTCATCCTCTATATTTTCTGTATGAACACCAGCAAATGGCATGGCCAAACCACAGTGTCCCGTCTCACCATATCTTCAGTTCTTATCTCCAAATGTTTTAATTCTTGGATCATGGGCTAAATTATCCTCCCTCAAAACTACACTGCTTTGTAAATTGGCCAGTATTGTATCACTAGTTTTTGAATGTAACAATGATTGTACATTAATATTTTGACTTATATTTCTTTGCCAGAATATAATTCGTGCAGTTCAGAATTTCTAGGAACAACCTGATCTTCTATAGGAATACCCATACAACTAGTACACAAACAATGTTTCCTTAACCTTTGACCTTTAATTTAATTTGGACAAAGTCTTGCTTGGTTTTTAACTGTTCTATAACTGTTAATGTCTAGATATACATTATGCAACATATTAGTTTTTCCCTCTTCAATGGGACTCTGCATAAGCACATGTTTAAACTGTTGATTTCCCTACTGGCTTTCAGTAGCCCAGAACATTTTTCCTCATTTTTCAGTGGCTAATAATTCACACATTCCAATACTCTTTTCCAATTTTATGCATTTTCTGTTAGAATACTTTTATCAGCCATGATCTTTATTCAGGCATCCAGCATGTTATTTTTGTTAGTTGGCAAGTACGTACTTCATTTTGGGTGAGTCCAATGGGACAATTGCTAATGTCTTGGCTTAAATTGATTCACTTCATCACTGGAACAGAATTAATTTTTGCATCTCTTCTTTTTTTTCCTTTTCACATTATGTTCACTATCATCAACGACTAGCATTATCTGCAACAATGTTTTTGCTCCTTCCTTATTTCTCTCTGTTCCTTCTCATTTAGAGTTCACTGGCATTTATATATACAGACTAAGAACATTTTCCGATATTACCATGTTCAGTATTAAACAGGAACTACCAAAATTTTAGGAGCCGCGTGGTGTAGTGGTTAAGTGCTTGCACTGCCACTCACATGGTCAGGAGTTCGAGCCCCCTGTGGGTCAGATATCCTGGCAGAGGGCTCATGGTCAACTCAGTCATCCATCCATTCCTAGGTTGGTAAATGAGTACCTAGCACATAGCTAGGGAGTAAAGAATAGCTGGGGAAAGCAATGGCAAACTACCCCACCAAAAAGGCTTGCCTATGAAATCACTGCTTGCAGTGGTACCCCAGGGTTGGACACGACTGAAGGGGAAACTTTACCTTTACCAAAATTTTCCTTGCTTCATGTGGAAATCTCCCTTTATTATTCTGTCCCCTACTGTTGTTCACCCTAATATCATCACTTAAATCATTACTACACCAATATTCTTGTACTTTCAGTAGGCTCTCTGGATCCCTTATTGTTGTTAGTGGTTTCTTTGAGCTGACAACTTGCATCCAATGTTCCTTTTCCTCTTTTGTCTTGGGACTTTTGCTTCCACGGTTGCACAGCTTTTGAAAAGTTCATTAGCTTCAACTGCCTGACCAAATTTCCATCAACCAAACATTGAGTCTTTCAATTAAGATTAAAGGTATCATTATACTTACTCTGGGGGAAAAACAAACCAACCAGAGAGCCACATTGCAGAAAAGCCTGCATGCAAACTTACTTGCACTGATTTTTTTTTTAGTCTGTCCTTACAGAATCTCCAAACCACTTCTTTAAACTTTCAGCTTTTCAAAGCTGTTTCAGATTTGAAACACAATTAGGTTAAGGGGATTTGTTGCTACATGTGATACTCCTTCCCCTTCCTCAGGCAACAAAAAAAAACTTCAGGTGATATTCCCAAATAGATTTTTGTCTGATAAGAATCTTTCAGAAAAGGGAAAACTGCACCAGTTGTGACACAGCATCTTGGCTGGCAAAAGACATAGATCAGACAAATGGAGCCCACTAGTAGAAAGAGCGTAATACTTTTAATCCCAAAGTGACAAACTGAAATTGTCAAGACAAGTTAGCAGAAGTTCTAGGAGTTAATGGAATACCAAGTTAGTACATCACCCTTTGGCCACAGAGAACAAATGCAACAGAAAGAAATATGAGGGGGAGAGGTGTTAAATATTTTAAAGAAATCAAAGATGAAGACATTGTTAAAGATATGAAACACTTTATATAATGAAATTCATCATTCAGATGTTAAGTATGTTAATCTTCCCATCCTGTGGAAGTGACAGGAATCTGGGCTTTCAGAACCATACAAAAGCCTTTTTCATCTTTTCTGTGCTGTGCAATTTTTTATAAGATCCAATATCCTGGAACAAATATTTCGCAGACTACAAACGTAATCCATTTTGTATCCATTACCTTTTAATTCAGCTCCAAAGAGCTTACATTTTAATATAATACTTAAATCTGTAAAGGACAGTAGGATAAGAAAACTTTAGGCCAATATTATTTATGCGTTTGTCAGATATGTGGTCGCCAATCTTTTTTTTTTAAGTCCATAAGGAATTTCATCCATCTGCCCACTTAAAATCTGAGCTAAGTTAGTTCCTTTGTTTTACTGCTCCCTTGTCATCATCTGTTGACTTACCTCTTCCTCTTCTAGCCTTTTCAGGGAGTCACCAGCAAACTTTATGTACTGAGTCATCAAGGTTACTAAAGCTGTATAGCGTGTTCGTAAATCCATGAACTGCCAAAGTGGAAAAACATAAATGTTTTTAAAACGTAATAATATTACAGGTGACTTTTGGAAGAAAAAGGACTGGAGGGGGGAGGCTTCAGAAATGCACCATGCCTTCATGAGTCACAATGTATAAGCCATGTTAAAAGGATAGCCCTGAGGCCAGAGATACTTAGAACAGTCAATGTGATAAATGGGTACAGAGTAGACTTATCTTGTACTTGCTTTGGGGGTAGCAGGTGTGGAGATGCTCTTAGGAATGAAAGATGAGAGACTGATTCATCACAGAATTAACCTCCTAGCTACTCTCACCCTAACTCACTCTTATAAATTACTGTATGCCACTAAATCCCAGCAGGGATTTCTGCATGAAGTAGAGACATGATTCAGTATTCTGTGTTAGAGGAATGGGCTTCAGGATCCCAAAGAGGCTACAAGGTTACAACTACATCCTTCCCATAAATCATTATATTTTGTCCTTCATCAACAGACACTGTTTAGAGCCAATTATTATACTCAGCCTTGTATTCACTCCATCTCTATCACAGTGATGGATGAACCGTCACCTTTTCCAGTGAAGAAATTTGTCCGGACTTTACTCGTCCTAATTATGATCACAGCTTTAAATACTATATAAATTCTAATCAATCTATATCACCCTAACCCACGTTTTAACTTATACTGTATACAATGACTGTGGTCCCTGAATCTGCAGAATCAACTCTTCAGAGTACTCTCCCCACAAATTGCAGATACTCAGTAACGTGGATGGGGTAAATCCATACAAAGGCAAAACTACAGAAAACAGCCTGAAACCATGTTTACCCTACCCTTATGAACACATAAAGGTGCCTCATGGTGAGTTAGACCATTGATCTACCATGGTCAGTACTATCCACTCTGACTGAAAGTGGTACTCTATAGTTCTAGGAAGAGATCTTTCACACCACCTACTACCTGATCCTTTTAGCTGTGGGCTGAAGCTGACAACATTTGTATGCAGAAACTTTTATCTCTGAGCCATGGCTCCTTCCCAGGTTGAAATTTTCAAGAGCTCTTGGGAGAAGGGCTTCCCCAACACCTGCTATGAAAGATCTTTTAACTAGGAATGATAGGGTTTCGACATGGGGCCTTCTCCATGCAAAGAATATGCTCCATCATGGAGCAGTGACCCCCTTCTAAATCCCAGATACTGACGAGGTCTATTCCCAGGTGAACACCAGTAAATAGTCATTATGAATGGTGTGGATTAGAAGAACACTGGAGTAAATAAACCTATGTTTAATATAACAGAATGGATACATTCATAAGGGCTAGCTCTTTTTCTTATCTACTTGGCACAATGACATCCAATTTCTTTGAATTACCCAATAGGATGGTGTAAGTAAACTCTAAAAAGAGAGGACTGCAGTGAAAAGTGAAACTGATGGCAACTTCACATAACCAGTGTTTGGCAAGAAGGGACCGACGAATATTTGCCAAGCAATGTCTTTATACTTAAGATATCTCATGAATATAGTTTTAAAAGTTTCACAAAATACCAAGGGACTGTGGGCCACTAGAATTTATATTTAAAATAAATTTATTATATCTTACTACCTCTTGGATAATAAAATCAGAAGAGTTCTGCATTCTTCGACGTTTCACTGGCGATTTTTGCTGGGAGTCAACCATGGCCCTGTAAGTCATTGTCTGCAACTCATAGTCCTGTAGTAAATACATAATAATTATGAGTACTTTAAGCTAGTTGCACATTACTAACTGTGGCACATTCAGTGCAAAAGATTGTGTGCCCAATACAGAAAAGACAAAAGGCAGCAGGATGTATAGTCATCACAGCCCCCATACAGTCAGTCATCCCCCATACTGTCAGTCATCCCATTAGCCAGAAACAAAAAGAAAGGTCAGATAGATTCCGGGTCTAATGTCCAACATGCCCTCACTACTAGTAAACAGAGGATCAGGGCTATGACAGACTTCATTCAGGTTTTTTCCAACTTCCCTAGTACCATGTAAAACTTCCATCCATGTGGGCAAGGAGAACTATATGGTTACAGATCACAGACCAGTTGGAACAGCTTTTCCTATCAGTGTCAGCAACAGTGCTGAGATACTCCATGTACAGTGTATCTCAGAAGAAACTACAACTTCCATGCTTCTCTGAACAGCTTACAGGAGCAGTATGTATATAATGTAGCTCAGTACCATGAGCAGAAGATACAGCTTCAAGAAGAATTAAGAATAAACAGGCATGATTATAGCATTACCTTTACTGCAGCTGAATACTGCTCAGAGTACTTCTGACATTCATCCAATTTGCTTTGTTTCATTTCTATTTCAGAAACCAGCATCTATGAAATACATAAAGAATTTCAATGTGTAACAGAAATCAACCTAAGCAAGCTTTCCTTCTTGTTTTAAAAGTTCATTTTTCAGTATTTGTAAGGCAAACTTCAGAACTGGGTTTTTGTGTAATGGAAGGAGCAGAGTAGCTCCCCCCCCCCTTGTGCTCCATTCTACAAAGTGCTTTGCCCCTCATAGAACATATTCAGTACACACACACACTCCCGAGAAAGAATACATTAGTGAGTAACTCATGCCTAGTTTTATAAATTGGACATTTTAATTTAGGCAGGTTCTGTGTATATATGTAAAAATGATGGCCTGACAATAAACATTTAAAAGGGAATTGTCCTTATCAACTGAGGTGAAATTGTATGCATTTAAATAAGCTACTCATTTTATTTATTTAACTTTCTGAACAGGACTGTGATCTGGTACCTTTTGCTTGTTTAGCTGTTTGACCAGAGCTTTACTGTTCTGAGGTGGATCTTCCTGAAATCTTTGCTGAGTTTCTTCAACTTGCTTAATCCAGCTATCCAGTGCACTGTAAGTATCCCTGTAGTACTTCAGAGATTTACTGATGCTCTCTAAGTCACGCAACCTGGTTGAGGGGAGAGCAAGAATAAATTATCCTAAGAGGAACACACAACATCTCAAGACATCATTTGGATGGGTCTGATAAATCCCATTAGCCCTTTTATGAGAATTTATAAAACCAGCTGTTTCAACTGTTTCAGATAGAAATCCAAAATTTCATAGATAGCGCTTTTCCAATTTTTCTAGGGATCAGTTTTTAAGAAATGAATCTTTTCTATGATTTCGCTTGGTCCCCAGAACAAACATTCTTTATCCACTGAAGCTCTAAACAATCATTTGTCCTTAAAACATCACCTTAATGTTACAGAAAACTATATAGATTAGATCCAAACTAAACTGGCAATTTCCACCAACTGGCCCTTTCTGATGCAGATCCCCCTCGTATCGTTCCTCAATGCCCCCTGTCCCACAGGAATGGCATTTCACACAGACACTGTTGTGGGAGGAAAGAAAATTCCATTCTGCTGATGGAAAAGTGAATCTGGATCCAAAACCTAATGCCTAACTTTATATCACATACTTCTATTTGTTTTCTTCTTTTATGTCCTTATTCTGAAGCACCCCTGCTTTTAAGAAATTTCTGAATTCCCTATCACATTCTCCTCCAAGTGCCAATGAGGATGCTTTTGTATCAAACAGATTTAGCCATAATTACCCTTCAGAGAGACCAGCAGAGGGCCATTCCCCATGAGCTCACCAATGGTTACAAATGAAAGAAAATCCTCTCCATTCATGTTCACTGCTGCAACATTTTTTTTTCTTGACTGTTAAAGGGGTAGGATGAAGGGACTAAGAAAGATTATCTTTAGAATCACACCTTCCCTATTTCTACACAAGGTAACTGAATCCATTTTTTTGAAGGGGGGGGGATTTTTCCATGAAAATGAAAACGTTAAAGAAAACGGCAACACAAACTACAATTTTTAAAAAAATACAGGAACTTTGTGCTCCTGGATCTTTTAAAATCTTAGAAATAAATAAATATTATAACAAATAATAACTAAACACAAAGTAGTAATTCGTACAAGGAACAGTACTTGAACAGATGAATAATGCAATATAACTAGCCAATGGTGGTTTTTAAAAAAATGAACCAGCTTGCATAATTCACTGCTAGGAAGCAGGAGGGTGAACATTTGCTGGGAACAGTCTGTTTACCAGTTAGGAACTACAGTGCAGTCATCACAAAATCTGTCACATTTACATTAGGGGTGTCCAAGTGTTGACAATAAACTGTCAGCAAAGTCAGCTAAGATGTTCTACAGAGGTAATGTTTGCCTAATGTTTATATTCAACGCAAAGAGGAGCATTTTAATTTCCCATAAATAAGATTATGAAGAGCTACCTCAGACTATGACAGGACAAAAGCCTATGCACTTAATGCTGTTGTTGTGAGCCCAGAACGTTTGTGTAAGATCAAAGTCCTTTCTAGCCTGCTACTTGTGTCTCTTAACAGGAAGCTCCAAGGAGCCAACAGAGATTTCAGACAACTAATCCATATTATATCGTTAGGACCACAATTTGGGAGCTGCTTCTCTGCCACGCCATTATACCAATGTGTGCATGAAGGAGCCAATCACTGACTCTGCCCACTTTCCTGTACATGTTACTGGAGTGGCATTGGTAACAGCCGTAGGGAAACAGTAGCTGTGAATAGAGCTGTCTGCAGTTTTTAAATAAAAGCTAGGTGTTGGACAAACATCAGTTTCCCATAGCCATCTCAAATCAGAGAAATGGCATGGGTGGGATAGCATAACAATCCCCTTCCCTCACATCATGATTCCAATCCAATTTAGGTCACTCGAGACCAGGGGTCCCCAAACTATGGCACATTTGGCCCCCTGAAGGCATTTATCCAGCCCGTCAGGCATGTCGGCGATGGCTCCATTCATGTGCAGTGGGGGCTCAAGGGAGAGGAGGAACCGGCCCCAGCGGCTGTTGATTGCAGTTACATGATGGCACCCCCAAATCTCCATGAATTTTCTGACCCAGAGTTGGAAACCTTATATGTGGCAACGCCTGCTCCGCCCTTCCCTCTCAGCTACTCCATGTGTTGCTCTCAGGCTTTCTGTTCCGCCTCACTCCCATTGGCATCAGCCAGGCTGGCGAATCGCTCGCTGGCTGCTAGGGAGGAAAGAACCCAGGAAGATACCTGATCCTGGGTTAGATGGAATGTTTCATTGGGAAAGTTCTGCTTTTTTTTTTTTTTTACAGGGGAAAGTATTCCACAGCCTCCCCAACAATATTTGGAGCCCACCCTGTACGTGACATACTTTGGTCACTGTTCTAAAAATAGACCATGACAGAAAGGCTGAAAGGTGAAATCAAACATTTTACAATCATTTGTGCATAGGAATTTGTTCATAGTTTTTTTTAGTCCGGCCCTCCAACAGTCTGAGGGACAGTGAACTGGCCCCCTGTTTAAAAAGTTTGGGGACCCCTGCTCTAGACCTTCTTTTTTAGAGAAAAAAGAATGCTGGGAATTCTGTTCAGTTTATCATGTCTCTCTGAACCCTCAGTTACAGGCCATTCAAATTAATTATCCTTCAAATGGCTTCCCTCCCTCAATTCCTGTATGCTTATTTTCCTTTCATGATGCATCTCCCCCAACATCCAGGTCACAATATAATATTACAGCAGATCTGCTTCAGTCACATATAAAGCGGGAAAAGAGGACTTCTACAGCAAAAGACACACCCAGCTGGGTGTGCTAAGTCTTCCTTGCCCCACAGAGTATTTCCATGCCCTTCTCATTTCTCCTCAGCTGATCTCCACCAGAAGTGACCATGACTGGAAGAGAAGTGCTGTGGATGGAGTGTCCATGGAGAGTCCAGCGGGAAGGTTTGGTTCTCCTTCCTGATAGTCTCCTTTTCCTCTACAAATTAGACCTACACATTCACACTTTATATGTCATTAGGACAAATGTAGGTATAAAGAAACACTTAATCAACATGAATATTTAGGCTATTTCCATTGACTGGGCTACATTAGAGTCCTCAATAAGGAAGTTGTTTCTCAGATTTAAAAAATGAACATTCTCCACATGAAGTAAGTTTGCAGTAAGCACGTTCAAACGAACTACAATGCAAGTAGTAGAAAAATACAGCTAAAGATATGCAGTTTCAAGTCCCATTGTTTCAAAAGGAAAAGGCAACAATCATGCTTTATTATCTCAAATAAACCAAAGGAAACCAAATATAGTTAATGGGGCTATAACATCATTTTTTTGATTCCCGCTATGAGGAAACTGAACAGCAAGGGAGGATAAGCAGAAAGATAACCCAGCAACCTAGTTGGATATATTAGTTTAATTTTCCCACTAGTTTGCTTTGGCGAAGATTATGCAGTCAGAATCTTTTAAACCGGGAAGACCCCACCATCAATTGTCAAAGGTCCTCTTTTACCATTCACTTCTATGTGACAGAATTACATGGAATGTGGGAGCAGCTGCAGGCCTTGCAGATCTCACCCTGCCACGCGCAAAGCCTCCAGTGAGCATGCAGATAAGCTCCAGTTTACACTGAAGGTGTTAGCAGTCACACAAAAAGGTCACAAGACTGATATTCAGCCCCATGTTTCGTCATGTGGAGAATGCTCATTGTTGTTCTTTTTCAGAATGGAAGCTTATTTCTAACATCTTGAAACTGATCCAATATAGGCACTGCTTCATTTTTGTATGTCTCTAACTCTATTTCTGTCAATTGTCATGTGATACAATGTGGCTCACAAAGATGAAGAGAATCTCAATGATTCCTAAGTAGCCTGTATACTACAGGAAGCAGTACAAACCTGTTTTCAATTTGACCGTGAACATTCTGCCACCTCTCGGTTAGCTGATCAGCTTTCTCTTTGTGCCAGTCAAAGTCCAAATCACGTTCTTTGTGTGTTTTAAACATCTGAACACTGATTGCTTTGGCTTTCTGGAGTTCATCTTCTAAAGCGTGCAACACTTCTCTCTTTTCATCAACCTCTGATCTCCATTGCTAGTGAACAAAAAAATGACAATATACATAATATTGGCAGTTTTCTACATAAATGTACTATTATTGTCTGTAAAAACCATGCACATGAGCATTTCTGATTTTTCAAAACGCTGAATCAAATATTGTCAAAATTGTATTATATTCAAAAGTGGTGGTGGAAAGTGTCATCAAGTCACCGCTGACTTATAGCAACCTTGTAGGATTTTCAAGGCAAGAGACATTCAGAAGTGCTTTGCTATTGCTGGTCTCTGCATGGAAGGAGAGAGCTCTGAGAGAACTGAGACTGGCCCAAGGTCAGCACGCTTCATGTGGAGGGGTGGGGAATCAAACCTGTTTCTTCAGAGTAGAATCATCTGCTCTTAATCACTACTCCACACTGTCTCCCCATTCAAAAGTATTACTAACTAATTATAAACAAAGCCTTGTTGGATTATGTTAACCTTCCATTGTAATCTCTGACATGGCTAATGTTCCCTAGCAGTTTGGATGTGAGAAACATTAATGGGAAGGAAAAGGCTGATCAGTGAATGAAATGGTTGAAGCTCTTTTCCCTGGGAATATAAGGCAGAGCAAGTGAACCCCTTCACGCTTTCTTTGAATGAAGGAAGCAGCCAGCAAGAAAGACGATTCAAGGCAGGTGAAGCTGAGCACACAGCTCTATTATTATAAAGCAGTGAAATAATCAGCAACCAGTGGAACGGACCACATTGAACCAATTAACTGATCAGCATATCAGCGATACTACTGAACTAAATAGTACATGGTATATAAGAATCTGTTTGGGCGGGGGTAGAAATCAAGACACATCTGACTTATGGTTCCCCTGTGGGGTTTTCAAAGCAAGGGACACTCAGACATAGATTATCAATGGCTGCATCTGCATCACAACTCTGAACTTCCTTGGTGGTCTCCCATCCAAATACTAATTTAGCTTCTGAAATCTGATGAGATTGGGCAAGCCTGGACTATTCAGGTCAGGCCAAAGTCAACTTTCACTCAACACCATGTCCATACCTTTAATGTACCCATCAAGTTCTCAATATTGCTCTTGCTGGCAGTCAACGGTTCTTCCTCACATAGCTTAGTTTCATATAGTTTTACTAGTGACTCAGCTCCCTGTGTGTTCTTGAGCACCAAATTTATAGTTTTTAACCTGAAACAAAGGAACCATTTTGTAATAATACTTTAAAAGACACTTAAGCTTTACTAAATGAGCTTCAGGGTATTACTGAATTATCACTACATAAAATTCTGTATCTATAATTCAATTTAGCAAAGTATATTTTACTTATTAAAACATTCATGTCTTATTTTTCAAAGAATGAAACAGGAGGTACAATTAAATGTAAGTGCCAAGATAGCTTACTTTTCAATATAAATGGAAGACATGGAGTAAATCTGATTCATATTCTGAATTAAGAGATTAAGTTCCGACCGCAAAGCAGGGACTGAGGGTGAACCAGCAGCTTGACTGAAAAACTCATCGCATTTATCTGTGACTGTTTCCAAGTCTTCCTTAAGTCGATCCAACTCCTTCTTCAGCTTCTACAAAACAGAAGACAAATTAATACTTCACCTAATCGCACGGGGTTCCAAACTTTCTCCCAAAAGCCTTCCTAATTTAAAAAAAAATTCAAAAGAATTTAGGAAGAGCAGCAACTCAGTGACAGAGGATGACTGTGAAAGGTACATGGTTCAATCTATCTAATCTCCAGTAAATGGATGAGACCATAATTTAGAATCCAGTTACTGAGCAAGAAAGTGCCCACTTTCAGATGACACAACAAATTGAATAGAGATTGAAGACTTCTTAAACTAGAACATTTTCAAGCACAGCTCCACGTACTAGGAGAAAGACAGGATGCAACTCTGGTAATAAATCAAGCTTATGATCATCATGAACAAAGTCCAGTTTGCTTGTAACATCTGAATAGAGGGCTGCTTATGGTTTGCTTGTAACATCTGAATAGAGGGCTGCTTATGCACACAGACAATGTTTCATCCAAGCCAAGAGTTTGATCTTTTAATTTTTCATCCTGCATCGTCCAAAATAGGCCTCATAGCAGCAAACAAATATTTTAGAAATATAATAAAATACAATACAAGAATGTAACAAAAGCAAAACCATCTCGGCATAGCTAAAGAAGTCCCAGGCCACAACAACTGCAATTTCAAAATCAAACGCCTTCGTAAATGAGATGGTTTATAAACAGAGTTCAGGAAGTTCTCAGAAAAACTAGCTTCCCTAGACAGGATGTTCCAGGGAAGAGAATCAGATGACTCCCACATCTATAATTAGCTGATGGTCCTAATTAATACTTTTCTTCATTCAAGATATTAGCTTAACAGCTATAGTTTATTCATTATGATTTGTAGCTACAACCATGAAGGTAATTACAAGGTTACAGGTCCTTCTGAATGAACCCTTTGTGGACTCATAATTACTCTGCAGGCTATATTACTGGCCATAGTGTTTTGGAGCTTCAGACTTCATAAGTATGCTATCAGAAAACTCACTTCTTGTTCAGAAATCCGAAACACACTTTCACGTAAGTCATCTCTCTCTAGCGGCGTTCGAAGCTGACTAATCAAACGATCTTCACAATTCTCCAAACGAAGTCGGATGTTTCGTACTTCTGAGATGTAGAGGTTGTAAATGGATTCCTCATGCTCCTCTGTGGGAGAAAATAACGTGTATAAATAAAGACAAGTGTTTTAAGTGGCTTTCTGCCATCACACAGCAACTATTCCAGCATCACAGTGTTTTACTTTCCTTTTATAAAGAAACAGTTCAAGAAACATGGAATTAAAATTAACAGAAAGTGATCAGGAGCAATGCTGAAGGGGGAAAGAGCAAAAATCACAAGGGTTTTGAAGTTCTTGTTTCCAAATGTCTAAATGTCATTTGAAATACACCTTATGCAACTCCCATAAAAGGGGAGATATGTCAGCCTTTTCAACTCTCCCAGCAGGGAGATGCAAAAATTCTATTTCAGATGCAACACAAAGATTCAGGATGTGCAAAGAATTTATGCTTCCTTCTTCCCATGCACAATCACAACTACCATCATATCATAAAGCTTTTCTCAAATAAGCTCGTATTCTTGGAAAGAATATATGTACACCACCTATCCAAAACAAACAAACAAAAATCCATAATGTATGCTTATTATTTTAGTCATAGGTATGCTAATTATCTTTGTGCATTGGTACTCATTAAGTGGATTGATCATGATTGTAAATATTCATATTATACCATAGTAAAATGGTATTAAATCCATAGAAGCGAGTAATTTATTTCAGATAGTCAGTATAGCTCTGCTTCATCCAATGACATAGTAGTACTGTAATCAGTTTTAAACTGCTACATCCTCCTCTATCAATATCAGACTGAATGCATAACACAATGTATCTATTCAGCTTTACAAACCTCAAGCATTTATCCAGTTTTTTTAAAAAGGTGATTCGTTTATGTATTTAAAGCTTAATAATATTATATGTTACCAGAATAGAGATGGAATATTTGCAGCAAGAATAAATTTTGAAGACATTTGTCTTTAGGGATGTTATCCATTTCTTTATCAACTAGTCCATAATATGATTTTAAAAACTAGGTAAAACAAATGAACGGTGGTACACAACATTCCTTGAAATGTATGTTTTTGAACATTTATGAATAATAGTGCATTCTTTATTTATTTTTCAATCTGTAAGAATGTTAGTTCCATTTCATCAAACACATGAACCTTTGCCAGTAGTAAAACCAGCATGCTCTAAAGTTGATTTTAGGCTGAATATGAGATTATGAGTCAAATGTGACATTAAATTTTCAGCCAGAAAACGAAACTAATTATTCTTGGATTTACAGTGCACACGTGTCTGAATGGATCCTGAGCGACAGCAGTGATAAAACAGAAGGGCTATAATAAAGCAAATGCGGGGGATTAGTTCTCCCGACCTATTTTCTCAAACTTTCAGTGCTCCAGATCACAGGTTTCTTCCGCAGCATCTAGGTCAGTGGATAATTCTCTGATTCTGCCCACGTGTCCATGTGAACAGTGCAATAGTAAGCAGAGTTACATGCTTGTAAGTCAACCAACTTTATGAACTCAGAAGGGGATTACTCCACTTAGGAATTTATCATAAGAGCTTTTCCTGCAGCCAGGTGCCCAATGCGAAAATCACTTGTGTGAGCAATCTAAGGTGGGAGGAGACAATTGGGGAAAAACTGCAAGCCAAAAGCACAAATCCCAAAGTGTGCTTATTTGTTTGTCTTGATGCTTCTGTAGCGATAATGCAGTATCTTAAACATTCACAGCATTTAACTATGAAATGGCCCAGGTTTTCTCCTTTCAATTTAAAGTTGGTTTTTACCAATCGTAGGTTTTTTGGATCTAGCCCTACTCTCACATCTGCCATAACCCTCCACATGAACTTTGAACCTAAATTGAAGTTTAAGTTGATACTACTCTAAAACAGCCACAGTACTATTGTTTATATGTATAAAAGCACCCTGACCTGAATAGCTCAGGCTAGTCTGATCCCATCAGATCTCAGAAGCTAAGCAGGGTCAGACCTGGTCAGTATTTTAGATGAGAGACCATCAAACACCAGAATCACTACGCAGAGGCAGGCAACGGAAAACCACCACTGAACCTCTTGCCTTGAAAACCCTACAGAGTTGCCATAAGCCAGCTATGATTTGACAGCAAAAAAACAACAGCAAATGTACAAAAGCAAAAGGTGCAGCAGATACCACCAGGCATCTTGAAAACTTTAAAAATACTTTTTAATGCATTACCTTACCTCTCTCAGCAGACTTAAGGAGCTCTTGATAGTACTCCTTGCAGACATTTACCTCCCTTTCCAACTGTGCAATGTCAGCGATAGAGAAGACTTTAGATTCCTGACTGTCTTCCAGAAAGTCATTAAAACGGGACTGCAAGTTGCTTAAAACTTGCTGGTGTTCACCTGGCAAGAGTGTCTTTATCTAGGAAAGTTTATGGGAGGAAAATGTCAGTGTTTTTCCATCAATGGGCAGCATTTAGCAACAGAACATGTCACTGTTATGTCAGTTCTTTAATGCTATAACTGAACTCTTCAACGTGTACCACTCCTTTTGTCATTTAAGTCCTTGTCTGACTTGCAGCAGCACTTCAGAAGAAGACAGAAGAGGACTTATGCTTCAGTAAACAGAAGTCAGTTACATTTCAAGTCCATTAGGGGGACTAATTGTACTGCAATGGAGATAATTGTATGCTTAAAGGTATATGTTTTCAACAGCCATGTAACCCTGATCAGACCAGAGTTCTCACTTGCACATACTGGGTGTTTACAGACCCATGCACATCAGCCCTTCTTGAAGCATTTACTACAGAGAACAGTGGCATGTTTCCAGCAAACACATCTAACAAATAAGGCATCAGGCTGCTGCTGGTCTTAGCTAATATCTTACAAAGGGTCAAACTATGTATGAATCCAATAAAATGTTGTGCTAAAGATAAATTGCAGAAATACTTTATTAGAACAAAGAAAATAATTACTTCAGGAACTCTTTAGTCTTAGTTACCATGCATACTCCCTTCTGAAGCACACAGCGTTGACCCAACGCTGGATGAATGTAGGAAAAGGCACATAACCTACCGAAGCAATGTTACCAGCTCGAACAGTTTCAATTTCATGTGTCAAGTAATGCCAGGAAACCACACTCTTCATGTTTATATGTGATTTGTGCCAAAGGGTTAAAACACTCTGATATTGCTGTTCAATTCTGAAATGCACAAAGCAAAAGAAAAACAACACATTGAATGAACATAAGAATCAATGAAAATATGACACAGATGCAGAAAGCAAAAGCCAAAACAAAAAACGCATAGAAAAAATCTTCAGTGCTTTATGTACGTACTGTGCTCACTCATACCTGTTTGCAGTGTCTATTGCTTCTTTGTTTGGTGGAGGAACTGTAAAACACACAGAAGGCACCATGGCCTCATTACCACTCGGACTAATCACTTTCCATTTCGCCCGGTGTGAATTGCTTGCTAGAACACATTCATCATTTTTGTAAATGGTTATCTGGTTTTCAACAGAAGAGAAAAAAAAAGTTGATGAACCACTAACATTCTTGTCCTGTTCTCACAAAATATTTTTGTAAATAGCGACACTGAAAAAGTGACAGAATGGGAAATCAATCCAACCAACAACCCAACCCTCAACCAGGAAGACAAAGGCTTGCTCTGCTTACTAGGATAGAAGAGACCTGTCACTAATATAACCTTGGTTGTTTTCTCATGCCCACAACTGATTGGAAGAAATTCAAGGTTCCAACCTCTATCTGTCTGTAGTCACAGATGGCTTTAATTGGGATGGATGTTTTGAGTGCATTATCTGGATTCCTTGGCTTCAGCTGAACTATACTCTTGGATCTTCCCACAAGACCCGCCACAGTGCTCTTGTATTGCAGAAGCTGTTCTTTTTCTTCCTAAATGCCATTAAAAAAAGGAAATAAACATCAGGGAATGGCTATACATTCAACGTGCTTTTCTTTGAACATTTCAAATCTTTTTCTCCTGCTGCCAGTGATGCTTAATGGCCTCCAACAGCTTCATTCCAATGTACTAGTACGGAGCTGAGATAGTAATTACTACTC